>NC_143444.1:308906-617812 GCF_987193195.1 Phasianus colchicus
GGTACAGGGAGGGGGGCTGGGGACAGTTGGGGGACACGTGGGGTGTGACATGGGGTTGGTGGTGTCACCATCGTTGGGTATCACCTTCACTGGATGCCATTGGGTGTCATCGAGTGTCACTGTCTTCAGGTAACACCGTGACACAGGGTGACCTCGATGTGGAACAGCCGTGATGCAGTGTCCCCATCCCTGGCTGTCACTGTTGTTACCGTCATCCGGTGTCGCCATCACTCGTGTGTCACCATCCCTTGGATGACATTATTCCCTGTGCTGTGATCACCACACAGAGGTAGGCACTGGTGGCCCCGCGTTGTCACCGTGCTGTCTCTGAGCCTCTTGCTGTCCTTTGTCACCCCTCCAGGCCTGCCTACAGCCGGACTCAGTGACACTGGAGCCCTCTGGTGCCCATCATTGCCTGCCACGAGGACGGGGACACACACGGTGGTGAACTCTGTGCCACCACCAGAGGAGACCACATGTGACATCAGCGTGGCACAGCCGTGATGCAGTGTCATCATCGTTGTGCGTCGCCAGCAGCTCACCAGCTTCAGCCTGTATGACACGTGGCAAGTTCTCGTGCCATTTGCCGAGTAAACCACGGTGACTGTCAATAATGATATTTCAACCTCGTGAGGTGTGTGTGTGCCTGTGAACGCACAGGTTTTTGTTTATTAAGCAGACGTGAAACAACTTCTCTTACTAAGCCATTAAAGTTAGGCTTGCGTTCTTTCATAACAGAATTCAGTAAGTTAACTGGAACTCCTCCTGGAAGAGGAGATCTCCTCTCCATGCCAGTGACCCAACAGAGCTCCAGGTGACCCGGGCTGATGTCACAGTGCGATGCGCTGCATCACAAGGAGATCTTCCACAGGGCAGCATCAGTGCCAGCACTTCCCTGCAAGGCCTGGGCGCTGCTGCAGCACTGCTCAGGAGCTCTGTCCTTCTGCGGTCAGGAGTCGGCTCAGGGGCAGCAAGGCTGCACTGGGTGACCTTTGTTGACACGTGGAGGAGCAGGGGCACTTTGCGGAGAATTGTTGGTTGGTTGAGGAGCCTTGTTTGTGGAGGGCATCCTTAGTTCTGAGCTGAGGGCTGTCGGCCAGCGACATGGAAGGCTGTTGGACTGTGAGCCTCAGCTCGGAGCTGGTCTACACGTTCCCAACGCTGCTGGAACTCTCTACCAAAGGTAAGGCTTTCCGGACTCCCTTCCCAAGGCATCGCACGGGGCTGTTAGCTGTCCAAAGCCTCAGCTCCTGCTCTCTGTGCTTGGCTGGGCATGGCTGGGGGCTGCTGCAAGAGCCCTGCCCAAGGGTCCAGCTCTTCTGGGGACCACGTGGCAGCCAGGTCCCAATAGTCGAGCTGCCCAGAGCCCCCAGGTTCCTTTAGGCATGCTCAGTCCCCTGTGATAGGGCAGTCCAAGACCAGGTTTCCCTGGGAGAACACACCTACAGGTGTTTCCGTAGGTTCCTGCTCTGGGAGGAAAGGCATCCTGTGTCCCACAGGCTTCCTATGTCCCCGTTTCCCCTCGGGGCCCTGAATAAGGCTGAAATCAGAGCAAAGCCCAGCTCCGCTAGCCATGGCGGTGCTTTTCTGGGGTGTGTGCGTGTGCCTGTATCGATCACTGTCTGTGTGAGGAGCTTGCCAAGCAGTTGTGAAGAGGCTGTCCTGGAGCATGACATGTCTTTTCTTTCCTTTGCAGAGATTGTGGCGGTCTGGGATGCCGTGTCTGATTACATCCTGGAACAGATGAAGCTGGACAAGGTGGGCTGGTATGCTGGTGGCCCTTGCCCTGGAGAGAGGTTCAGTCCCGCCAAGAGTGTGGGCCTCACAGAGCAGTCCCTCCCTGAGCACCACACTGAGCAGCACTCTGAGCCCAAGCCGGGTGCCCAGAGCAGCCTGTTGGCCAACTGGGAGGGAAACCCAAGGCCAGAGCTGCCCTGAGCAAACGTTTGGCACACGCAGGGGCTTTGCTCTGCCCTGTGATCAGAACGGGGAGAGCCAAGGGAGAAATGGGTGGGGGATTTTTTCTGGCCCTATGCCAAGGATGTCCTTGGGAATAAGTCCCAGGCTTAAGCCCTGTGCTGTAAATGCCCGGGCTCTTCTCTAGCCAAAGGATGTTGGGAAATACTATGCGAAGGTGACTGTCTTGCAGGGATCACAGATTTTTCCAAAGCTTTCCGGAGAGCCCCATCTCACCCTGCTGTCCATCAGGAGTGGGGAGGGCGGAGAGCAGTGACCCCATGCTCTTGATGTTTGTGGCTTTTGCCGCCCCTAAAGTACACACTCGTCAGCCTTTCTGTCTTTTCCCCGTGCAGGGAGTCCTGGTTCCGGGGCTTGGGGTCTTTGCTGGGGTCCGAGAGCAATTCCACAGCAAAGAAGAGGCAGTTTCGGTGCTAAGGCCTGTCTTCCAGCTGGACATCGGGGTGCTGTGGCTGCAGGACCTCCAGTCTCCCAACGACATCATCCCTGGTGAGAAGGCAGCAGCCACCTTCCCCTTCCTGTCCCACGTCTGGCTGGGTGTGTTATCCCTGCTCTCTGGAAATGGCCGGGAGCAGCAGAGAATTGTCTGCAAAGCTCGGGGTACAGCGTGAGTTCGTCCCGAAGGAACCACAGCTCAAGAGCTGTTTCTCTGAAAGACCTTTTCTATGGGATTTGGTCACGATCATGTTGCATGGGAATGTGGCTTGCTGTGGCAGTGAGGCTGTGCCTTCTCCTTGCAGACGATGTCAAGATTGAGTCGCTCAACTACCGGCAGCTCTCGCGAGCCTCCGGCGTCCCGCTGAACGTGGTGCTGCGCTGCGTGCGAGAGAGCGTGCTCTTATACTGTCACCTCCTGAGGAACAGGGAGCCCGTCTCATTTGTCTTTAAGAACATCGGCGTTATGACGTGCCAAGACGACTTCCTCCTCATGAGGTTCTTCTGCAGCTGCATTGCAACGCTGGAAAGCAATGCCACCGTCCTTTCTCTGTTCCGCACTGTAAGTTGAGGAGGTTTTGAGGGTGCGCCATCAGATCACTGCTGGCCAGCCTGGATGTGGCAGGCCAGTCCAATGCTTGTCCCCACGGCTTTCTCCACTGGCAAAGAGATTTCCTGGATCTCTGCCCCTGCAGAAAGCCTGGCAGTGCTCTTGCACAGCCTCTCTATTTGGCCATCCTGCTCCTTCAGAGCAGAACAAAGCTCTGATGTTCACGGAAGAGGCTTTGGTGGAGAGCAGCTTTCTCTTGGCATGGGAGCCAGGCTTGCTTCCTGTCAAGAAGAGCCATGAAAAAATGGCCTTGGCAAGCCTCCAGCAGGTCTGTGTCCCTTTGCAGAGATTTTGGACAGAAGATTCTGCTGACTTCGGGCCAGAGACCACCGCCCATGGGATCCGGGTGTTCCCGAGGTGAGCGCATTTCCTCTGCAGCACTTAGCTGGCCAGGAGACAGGCTTATTTCCCACCTCCTCCTCTGAGACGTGCCCTGCTGGGTCTCCGTGCTCGGCATCCAGTCGGGTAGAAATCCTGGAAAGTCTGGCTCCTGGGAATCATGGTTGTGTTACTGGTGCCCAAGCTGTCCCGATTCTCATCAGAGAGAATGGACTGCACGTGCAGAGGAATTTGGGCTACGTGTGCTGGTTTGGCGTGGCCAGGAAGGAAAAGGATGCCACGCTTTGCATAGCACATAGATAAATACTGCCAACCAACTGTGTGGGGTAGGAAGTCATCCTTCTTCAAGGGTTGTCACTCTTTGTTTCCAGGTTTCAGCTCACTGTGGAAAAGAGCAGAGCAGAGGTTGCCGCGGAAAAGAAAGCTGCAGTAGAGCGGAAGATGAGTAGAGGTGAGGGAACGGGTCCCAGCTGTAGGGAGGTGGGCCCTGTCCCGTGCCGGGTGACCGGATCCAGGTTCACGTGCTGTGTCCGTGGGGCTGCTCTGAAGAACTTCTTTCTGTCTTGGTTCCAGGGGGCTCTGCCGGCAGGCTGCTGCAGAGGCGGAAGACACTTCCCCCCTCCATGCTGCTGCAGCGCAAGCCAAGCTCAAGGCAGCAAGACGTGGTGAAGGAGCCTTCTGCCAGGTGAGAGCCTTGGGTGAAAAGAAGAAGGAGATGCGTGTGCTCGTGTAGGAGTAGCCTCCCCTTTGGAGCTGCCAGCTCTCAGCACCCAGAAAGGCTCCTGACACACGTGTCCCAGTGGGAGCCGTTCTCTCCAGGGATGGCAAGCACGCGGCACAATTGCTCAAGGCAGACACACCAGCTTCATGTTCCACCCTGGCCCCCGATCCCTGGGGGAGCTGAATGCTGATCCCCATTGATGGCAGAAGCTCTTCTCCCTTCAGGGGTCTCTCCGCACTGCACCGGAGCCCATCTTTACGGCTGTGGGAGCACGGGGGGAGACCGAGGTGCCCTGGGCTCCTGCAGACTCCTCTTGTGTCTGTTTGCAGCGCGCTCCCGCCATGTGCAGGCAGCTCCCGCAGGACGAAGACAGCGGGACAGAAGGAAGCATCTACTCCTGCCCAGACCAGCACTGCACTCCCTGCCACAGAGGAGTCTAAGAGGGTGCTGCAGGTACCGGCCCTGCCTTGCTACGGGGACTGTGCTGCTTGAGACTGCACAAATGACAGAATGGTAGAATCATAGAGAAGTTTGGGTTGGAAGGGGCCACTCAGACCACCTAGTTCCAATCCCCTGCTGTAGGCAGGGACACCTGTCTCTAGACCAGGTTGCTCTAAGCCTGACCCAGCCTGGCCTTGAGTGCTTCCACAGGGAGGGAAGCAAAAGCCTCTGTGTGTGCAGTGACCTGGAGCACAGCCCTTGGGGTGCCATCATTTCACATTTCTACCCGCTCCTTCAGCTCCTCTTCAGTAGATGGAGGGTGCTGCACACCTTCCCTATCTTTTCTCGCCTCCTGGCCTGCCACCTGCCACAGCACTCTGATTTTGAGCAGGGGCCATGAGAGTGGAATACGACCTCTGAGCCACGTTTGCTACAAGTTGCGGATCCCGTCCTGCCTTTAGGGCCCCTGGTCCTTCAGGGACAAAACAGTGCTGACCGGCTGCCAGAGGCGAGGAGCAGGAGCGTGGAGCTGAAGGAAAGTCCCAGGGGCTGAGGCTGATCCTGTATGCTGCTGTGTCTCTGCAGGAGCTCCGGGAAGTGTCTGCATTGTGGAAAGAAGTAGACCGCACGTGGCCCATGCACCAGCAGCAAGTAGAGCAAGCACGGGCAGAAAGGGCGGCGTGGGAAGGCTGGAGCGTAGGGGCGGACCAGCGTCCACCCCAGGTACTGTCAGGGATCGAGCCTGCTGGCAACAGCCGCCATCCTCAGAGCCAGGCTGCGAGCTCAGCAGGACTGAGGGGGTGGGGAGTGGGACAGGCGCCGTGCAGCATGGCAGGGGCTGGCCTGCTCCTCCTGGGGAGGAGAGCTTGGCACCTCGCAGGGAGAGCCCTGCAGGGAGAAGGGAAGGGCGGCGGGCAGCCGTGGGCTGGCAGGGCCAAGTCTCCTGCTTGCCGGGGCCTGCTGCAGGGCCCTTGACAGAGGGCTTCTGAGAAACAGCCCCGTGCTCCCAGCCACTTTGCTGACAGCGTCTCCTCTTTGGCAGCTGATGGCCAGGCAGAGCATGCGTGCTCCGCATCCTCCAGCCCAGCCCAGGGGACAGCAAGTGGAGAGGAGGTGGAGGAAGGATGTGGATCCTCTGCCGGGAAGTAAAATGGGAACAGCGACCAAGCTGGCACTGCATGCTGAGTAAGTGTGTGCGGGCTCTGCTGGCTGCCTGAGGCACTCGGGCAGCTGTGACCCTGCAGCTCGGGGACAGGCCCGGCCCGGCCAAAAACTCTGGCGGGGTGCAAGGGTGGGGACACGTGGCAGCACGGGGATGCTGGGCTGGGTGAGGGGAGAGGCAGGGGGGCTCAGCAGAGCCCAAGGGATGACTTTCTCCTCCTGCTGCAGCCTCCTTTCCCCACGAGTGGCTCAGGTGCTCCAAAGGTTGGAGCCGCACCTCCATCAGCAAGAGGCTTTTGCCAGCACAGCGGAAAGAAACCGGCAGAAGCTGGAGCTGAAGCGGCAGCTCCCCTGGTGAGCTCCACAGGCAGCAGATCCTGAGAGCCGGGCTGGAGCCCAGCCTGCACTACTTGCCTGCGCTCAGCCCGTAACGCTCCGTGCGCTGTTCTTTTCACCTCTGCAGTGCTCGATGCTCGCGTCGCTCCAGAGGGGAAGGTGCAGCCAACGGTGGTGACCGCGGTGGAGCTCTCGGCAAGGGGGCTGGGAAGCTGTCCAGATTTCCACCTGTGAATGGAAGATCATAGAATCAAAGACTCATTGAATGGCCTAGGTTGAAAAGGGCATTGAAGGTCGTCTAGTTTCAACCCACCTGCTATGTGCGGGGTCGCCGACCACCAGACCGGGCTGCCCAGAGCCATATCCAGCCTGGCCTAGAACGCCTCCAGGGATGGGGCATCCCCCACCTCTCGGCAAGCTGTTCTAGCACGTCACCACCCTCCGCGGGAAGAACTGCTAACATCTAACCAAATTCTGCCCCCCCTTCCACAGTTTAAAACCATTCCCCCTTGTCCTGTCACTATCCAGCCTCGTCAACGGCCGTTCCCCCTCCACTTTATATCCTCCCTTCAAGAATTGGCCACAATGAGGTCTCCCCGGAGCCTTCTCCTCACCAAACTAAGCAAGCCCAGTTCCCTCCACCTTTCTCAATAGGAGAGGTGCTCCAGCCCTCTGATCATCTTAGTGGCCCTCCTCTGGATTCGATCCAAAGCTCTGCGTCTTTCTTGTACTGGGGCCCCAGCCCTGGACGCAGTACTCCCAATAAAAATAAATTGGCCTTATTTCCAGTCGGTCTGCTGGTGTCGTGTCTGTTGCCATCAACTAATGTGATGGAGCCGTGCTTTGAGAGAGGAGTTTGGGTGGCAACAAGAGCTGCTCCCAAGGCCCGGTAGGCCCATGCTCTCCAAGAGCGGATTCCCAGGACGGCAGCCATCTCTGCTGGCCGTGCACACTTCCTGTGCAGAAGAATTGATGTGTCCCCTCGTATCCCCATAGCTCCCTCCCAGCAACAGAAATTCCGTGGGAGAACCGCAGGGGAGCTCTGTGGGGACGAGGAGCAGGCAGGGGCATAGGGAACATGAGGGCTTCTGAAAGGCCTCTCCTTTCCCCAGAGGGCTTGTGAGCACTCCTGCCTGCAGCTGGGAACTGTATTGCCAGGAGCTCTGCAAAGGTGGATTTGCTTGTAACTGTAGGCAGGGAGTTTCAAACCAACACTGCCGTCCACAAGGGGAACATTTACATTCTCTGTCTGACAGCACTGAGACAAAGATTTGAGCTGGCAGTCTGAAGGCCACATTAAGCTTGACTGGAACAGCTGTACAGTGAGAAACCATTTGCCTTTTCACGGGGAACACAGCTGGAAGGGAAATCCAGAACAGGGGAAAGGAAGGCAGATGGTTGCCAGGCAGAGCTCTGAGCACAAGGAGATCTTGGAGTGGATGCTCCTGGAAGAGATGCTCAGACACATGCGAGATGAGGACGCGATCCAAGACAGCCAGCACAGCTTCACCAAGGGCAGATCGTGCCTGAGCCATCTGGTGGCCTTCTACATTGGGAGTGCCGGCACTGGTGGTCCAAGGAGGGGCAACTGATGTCATGCACCTGGGCTTGTGTGATGCCTTTGACATGGTCCCGCCCCATATCCTTATCTCTAATTGGAGAGAGATGGATTTGAGGAGCAGCCTCTCGAGTGGATAGAGAATTGGCTGGATGGTGGAAGCCCGAGGGTTGTTGTCAGTGGCTCCACATCCCGGCGGAGGCCGGTCACCAGCGCTGTCCCCCAGGGGTCCATCTGGGGGCACACTAACACTACTCGATAGCCTAATGGGGTGTGACTGATCAGCCCCGCCCCGCTGCCGGTACTGCTGGCTCTGCCCTCGCCCCGTTGCCGGCTCGTTAACGGGAGCCCCCGCACTTACCGCTCACCGACAGCGATCGCAACCCTCCTTGCGGTGTAGTCCCGCGTACGGGCGGCTTACGGTTTCTCCTCGCTGAAACAGCCCGCCTGATCCTCACAGCCCGACTCCTCCTCTCCGTCTGTGGTGGGCAGCGACGCGAGGCTGCCCTCCCAGAGGCTTCTTCTCGGCGGGGGCGCGGATGCAGAGCCGTTGCCCTGGCGACGTCCCCGCCGCGTCAGCCGCTCTCGCCAGAGCTGCCCGGCCGCTCTGTTGTCTCGGGGATCCTGGGTGAGGGGACCGAGCGAAAACCCCCGTACCTCGCGGTCGGTCGCTGCGGTTCTGGCTGGAACAGCTCCGAAGCAGCGAACCTCGGCGATCGAGGCTTCTTGCGAGGCACAGTCATCGAGGCAGAAGGGAGAAGCGTTCATTTGTGTCCCCGTGCGAAGTTCCGGAGGAGAAACGAGGCTGTTCTCCCCCTGAAGCCGAAACGGAAAGTTTCGGAACTATCGCTCATGGGTTCCTTTTGCTAAACTCACACGTTGGTTCTTAAACCGATGTGCTAATCCCTGCTGCCGAACAGAGCACCCCACATCAATCCCTCCTCTTCCTTTGAGGATTATGGTGTTTGTATGGTTGGAAATATCCAGATAATTGCATAGAGAGACGCTTGGAAGGAGGATCGAGGGGAGTATCTTGATGCCTGCCTGTTGCATCCCATCCTTGGAGCTCTGCCCTCCCCCGAGTTGCTCTCCCACCTCCCCAGGAGATCCCTGAGGGCTCTCCGTCCCCCCACTCTCCCGGTCTTCTTCACCCCCCACTGCCCTTCGAGCCCCACTCAGGCTTCAGGCCCCGTGCCCCCCGTCCCCCACCCAGGGTATTTCACTGCCTTCCCCCCACCTCCACCACGGGTCGCCTACAACCCCTGGAGTCCCTCAGTCTGACCCCTGGGGTTCCACTCCCCCTTGTCCCCACCTCCAATTCCCCCACTCTCATCGATGGAGTCCTCGTCCACCCCTCCCCAGTTGTTCCTCCACCAGTGTCTGCCCCTGTTCCCCATTCTGACCCCCAGGGTCCCATGCCTGGCCCCCTCCCATCCCGTTCCTTCCTCGGTCCCCCACTCTGATCCCTTGTGTCCCCTTTCCCGCCCCCCCCGTACGTCTTCCCATTTTGTCCCGCAGATTCACCCCCCCCCCCAGTCCCCTCTACCTGACCTCAAGAATTCCCTGTCCCCCCAAATACCCCCACTCTAATTCCCCTATTCTGAACCATAGTCTCCTACCATCCCCCAGTCCCCTCAGTTTGCCCCCCTCCTTCCTGACCCCATTTTCTGATCCATAGAGTCCCCTGTACCCCCCATGCCCTCCTTCCTGACCTCTAGAGTCCATTCCCCCATTTTGACCCCCAATATTCCCTAACAGGACCCCCCTTATGTGCCATAGTAGCCCCCCACAACCACCAGCTCTTCCCTCCCTCCTTCCCCCTGGCCCCCTTTCCACTCATGGAAGCTTCATTCTCCTCCCCCCAGTCATCCCCCCACAACCCCCACTCTCTGCCCTAGACCCCCTTTACAGAATCACAGAATCACAGAATCACAGAATGGCCAGGGTTGGAAGGGACTTCAAGGATCACAAATCTCCAACCCCCCTGCCACATGCAGGGCCACCAATCTCCCTGTTTAATGCTAGGCCAGGCTGCCCAGGGCCCCATCCAATCTGGCCTTGAACACCTCCAGGGATGGACAGGGCATCCACAACCTCTCTGGGCAGCTGTTCCAGCACCTGTAAAGAATTTCCCCAACGTCCAACCTAAATCTCCCCTCCCTCAACTTCAAACTATTTCCCCTCGTCCTGCAGTCATCAACCCTTTCAAAGAGTTGATTCCCCTCCTGTTTGTAGGCTCCTTTTCGGTACTGAAATGCTGCAATGAGGTCACTCCTCAGCCTTTTCTCCAGGATGAACAAGCCCAACTCCCTCAGCCTGTTTTCATAGGGGAGGTGCTCCAGTCCCCTGATCATCTTCGTGGCCCTCCTCTGGACCCTCTCCAACAGCTCCCTGTCTTTCTTGTACTGGGGGCTCCAGACCTGGACACAGTATTCCAGATGGGGCCTCACAAGAGGGGAACAACCAAGAACAATCACCTCCCTGTCCCTGCTGGCCACCCCTCTTCTGATGGAGCCCAGGATACCATTTGCCTTCCGAGCCACAAGGGCACACTGCTGGCTCATGTTAATTCATCCATCAAGACCCCCAGGTCCTTCTCCACAGGGCTGCTCTCAAGGACCGCTCCTTCCAGTCTGTAGGGATGCCTGGGATTCCTCCGACCCAAGTGCAAAACTCTGCACTTTGCCGTGTTGAACCTCATCAGGTTCACCCAGGCCCACCTTTCTAGCCTCTCGAGGTCCCTCTGAATGGCATCCCTTCCTTCAACCGTGTCAACCGCACCACTCAGCTTGGTGTCGTCAGCAAACTTGCTGAGGGTGCACTCGATTCCGTCATCGATGTCATTGATAAAGATGTTAAAGAGCACCGGTCCCAAGACAGACCCCTGGGGGAAGCCACTCATTACCAGCCTCACCTGGACATGGAGGCATTGATGACCACCTTCTGTCTGTGGCCTTTCAACCACTTTCTTATCCATCGAGTGGTCCACCCATCAAATCCACATCCCTCCAGTTTGGAGAGAAGGATGTGGTGGGGGACCATGTCAAAGGCCTTGCTCAAGTCCAGGTAAATGACATCGGTCGCCTTTCCCTTGTCCACCGATGCCGTCACTCCATCATAAAAGGCCACCAGATTGGTCAAGCATGACCTTCCTCTGGTGAAGCCGTGCTGGCTGTCACGGATCACACGCCCTTTCCTCATGTGATCAAGCATGTCATCCAGGATGATCTGTTCCATGATCTTCCCAGGCACAGAGGTGAGAATTCACTGGCCTGTAGTTCCCAGAGTCCTCCAATTTTTTTTTTAAATATTTTATTTTTTTTAATTATTTCTTTTACACCCTATAGAAGCTCCCCACAACTCCCCAGTTTTTCCCTTCCATCCCTCCCTCCATCACCAGAACCCCTTTCCACCCCACAGCAGTCCCACTCACTCACACCTTCCCCCCCTAGATTCCACACAACCCCCCTTTCCAGTCCAAAAAAGTCCCACTGACCCCTTTCTCACCCCACCCACACCCTCCTTTATCCCCTCTTATCCCCCCTTGGAATCATGCAGAAGGATCTGCATGAGACATCCTAGAGAGGTTTGGGGGCTCCAGGGGGCTCTTCTGGACTCAACCAGAAGAGTCTGGAGATATCCCAGAGGGACCTTGGGATGTCCAGGGAGTCCCCGGGTTGGTCCTGTGGCACCATGGAAGGATCTGGAAGTTCCCACTATGGGCCCAAGAGCTCTGAGGAGTCCCTGGGCTGATCTGGAAATGGCCCAGCAGGGTCTGGTAGGGTCCAGGGAGTTCTCATGTGGGTCTGAGTGGTCCTGGAGTCATCCAGAAGGGTCTGGGGATGTCCCAGAGGAGTCCTGGGGTGTCCAGTGGGTGCTCATGCGAATCTGGGGGGTCTGGCCATCCGTCTCATCATCTGCTGTAACATGACCACAGCACTTTCATCAGTGGTTTGGACTCACAGCGACAAGACGCACTTTGTCAACTGTGTCACCAAGGAATCATAAGAATTGGAATCGTTGGAACTGGTTAATATGGACTGCTGTTTATACTTCTAAAGAACCCATCCTTGTTCAGTGTATTAATTTTAGTTTAGCTAATTTTAGGATTGTTTTTGAACCATGCTTCTTTTTCTCTTAATAGCAAAGGGGGAGATGTGGGATAAAGAAAGTCATTATCTTGCTAATGAGTAAAGAAACTTAGCAGTAACTTGAGCCAGACGTAAACACACACGAGGCTCCTGCTTCCTACATGTAAGTTGCTGTTGCACGGGTATAAAAGGTTGTAAGCATCTTCAGTAAAGGTCCTTCATCCTTCCTTCTGCACCAGCAAGGGAGTCTGAGCCTCTCTCTCCGCACCAGCAAGGGAGCTCGGAGTCCTCTTGCCAACAAAGAGGAGAGAAGAGGAGAGAAGGAGAGGAGAGAAAAGATTGAGCAGAACAAAGGAAAAAGGGAAGAGAGGAGCTTGTAAGGGGGAGAAGAGTGATGAACAAGAGGGGAGAAGAAAGAGGGCAGAACAGAAGAGAGGATACAGGTAAGAAGAGCAGATCTAAAAAGATCCTTTTTCAGAGCAGGACACCATCACTCTGATCAGAGTGCTGTCGTCTGTTCCCAGGCCCTAGAAAGGAAAGCAGCCCCGTGCAGCTAACACAGAACGTGCTGGAGAATCACCCACAGACACAAAGGTGTCAGTGCCCAGTCTTGTGCAGGAGCTGCTCGTAATTACAGCAATTTTGCATTAATGGAGCGATCCATTAGCAGCAGCTTGCTCCTGAGTATGACTACTACCCTGATGTGCAGAAAAGCCTGATGTTTCCTAGAAAAGCCAGTTTCCTGACTGGCTGCAGCTTCCATCTCACGATTGCCATGATGCTGCTGACTCGAGCATGAAAATGCAAGAAGGAAGCAAGCAATCTTACTCCATGTTTACCTTCATGGAATCACACAGTATTTCAGCAAAGCACGCAGGCTTTTTTCGCATGCATTTTACTCTAAGGAGAGACAAGAACAAGAGAATTACGGTCAGTAAAAGCAGGAGGTTTTCCACAAAGCTGCAGCACTTTCTTGGTGCAGGTGTTTCTTCTGTCAAGATGCACCTCCAGGTTAACAAACAGCAGCTGCAGTGCAGGCATCCAGTCAGTGATGTGCTGTGAGCTGACGTCTCTGTGCCTGGTGCACAGCAGTATTTGCACGAAGGCTTTCATGCCTCCTGGGAGCAAACCTCTGCTGCCAAAGCACCCTATGACCAAGCACACTGTACCATAAAGCACAAGATAGCTTTCTCACCTGACTGGGTCTGTAAAGCATAGAATCATACAATGGTTTGGGTTGGAGGGGACCCCTAAGATCATCTAATTCCAACCCCCTGTAATAGGCAGGGACACCTCCCTCTACACCAGGGTGCTCCAAGTCCCACCTAGCCTGGCTTTGTGCCCATAAACAAAGACAAACCATGTCTGCCATGTTAACAGCCACTCGAGGAAAGACACAGCACCTCTCATCATTACATCACTTTGTAGACAACGTTTTAAAGCAGAGCACTCACGCACAGCCAGCAACGCATGTTCCAGGTCTCCTGACACCTCAGATTTAATGCTGTCTGTTATGTCCTTGTCAGCAATGCCTCACTACCATCAAAAACTAAGGGGAAGAGTCCATGGCAGAAAGTCAGAGAGTTAACACGGAGTTTACTAGATCAATCTATGCCTGTGACAGGGGGCAGTAGGCCCCTGCCCCCCACACCCCCCGGCCCCACAAAATGGGAAGGAAGGAAGGGAGATTAAAAAAAACAGCGGCAAGGAGGAAAACTTATTTTACTATGATATCGGAATGCAAGATAACACAATATAACACAATCTAATTGAAATTGAGACTAATAAATCAAATAAGATAGGAGAGAGAGTTCCTGAGACCGAGTCAAACCTGGAAAGCTTGGAACGGCTGGGAAAGCACCTCCAGCACCCACTGCCAGGCAGTAAGAGCCCGCCCCACCCGGAAGGGTCAGATCCATGACTTCTGTAATGTATAGGGACAGGTACCTGGAATTGGAGCATTAACACTTTAATTCCAGCACACTACATGATGTTTCGATGCAGAATACTGAAAACCAAAAAACATAAAACCATGACAGATTCAAAAGAACGCTTTGCAACAACAAGCTCCTTATATACTGCACAAACGTTCTATCATTCCTGCAGCACTCTCAGCTAAATCCAGACCGTCCCTCAGAAATATTTCATTTTCATTGCTAGCAGTCTTCTAATTGGCCTACCACAGCTATTACCATTTTCAAGACCTGCTACTTTGTGCTGCCAATCAAATTTCTTAGCTCCTCTCCCCCCTGCCCCAGTGGCAGTCACACTTCACTCTGTCAGGGACACAAGGACCCTTTGAAACATGGAAGATGTGTCAGATGCCATCCTCAAGGGAGCAGCCAGATTCTAGCAAGAACACACACACAGCATCCGTTAGGAGCAGGGCCACCACCTGGGTGCTGCCCACATTTTCTAGCCATAATGTAGCTAAGTACAGAACCATGCCCACGGCTCTCAGCATCACTGCAGCACTCCAGCCATCATCATTAGCAGGACAAGGCCTGGCCTTTCACACTACTTATGAAGCTTGTAGTTCTCATTAATGTGACGAATCTCTTCATTGGTGCAAGAAGCCAGAATTTCAATCAGGCAACCTTCATCTTTCCTGCTCCCTAGGGAATTGCCATGGCAAGATTTAAGATACCAGCAACTGCTTGTGACGTGCAACCAGGTTTCTTTAAGAGTTAGTAATAAATAAGAAAACATACATAACAAAGCAATAAATCCTTGGACAGAACTTAAGCAATACAGAAGGAAGATTTCCAAACCCTCACAGCACTCCTTAGTTCGTGCACATCATACATGGTGGTGGGAGTCATCCCAATGATCACCCTCTCAAAATTCCCACTCAGCTCTGACTTCAAGTCATCAATCAAACCCTAGAAGGCCAAGAGGACAGAAGGAACTGAGCTGTTCACCACTTCTCTTCAGGCTCCAACCTTCCTTGCATCAACAACTGCTCTGAACTGAACAAGAACAAAACAACCCTGGTCAGGTAAAGTCTCTGCTGACCTTTCTCTTACGGAGATTAGGTCATTTCTCACTTTTCACCTAAGTGACACAACCACGTTCACACATCTCTGAAGACCACCTACCCTGCCAATAGTGCTCAGAACTTGCTGACACTGGGAAACGTTTAGTTTGGTCAAGACACCAATGATGGCATCTTCATCTGTGCCTGAAACCAACAAATGGAAGCCAGTCAGGCTGCTTGCACAAGAATCAGAAGAGCCCTCTGCTCTTGTGCCACCTCCAGTACCCTACACAGACGGTTCTCAACAGCCCCAGGACTACAGCTATGCGCACAAAGCTGCCAGGACCCACACCACCAGAGCAGTTGCATTTTGGGACATGAAGGGCAGTTCTGTTTCCACTTTTCAATGATTTTTAGGACAGTTGTGCAGTGTGTTTAGGACAGTGGAGCATTGCAAGCAGCTATGCTTCCCTCTAACAGATCACCAGAGCAGCCATTCCCAGCACTGGGGAAAAAATAAAAGTTGACCTGTGGAGGGAGATCAACTTACCAAAGCCCTTCATGACCTTCCTGAGCGCCTGCGCTTCTTGCTCAGCGCTGAAAACTGAGGCCCGCTTGATTGTTGCCTAAGGTCACAAGGAAAGGATTTAGTAAAGGCAGACTTGCACACATAAGAGTTGAACTGAAAACAAACAAACAAAGAAACAAACAAACATAAAAGAGGTGAACACAGATAGTAAAACTCCACCCACACAAGTGATGTTGTATCAGGCTTCTGTCTCACGCAGCAGTCTGCTCTAGTGGGACTTCCCAGGCACATCAGAAAGAAGCCACAGGGGCACAACTACATGGAGAACATATCTCCACATTGCTGCCCATGGAGTACCTGGTTTCCAGTGAAATAAAAGCTGGGCCACCTGGCACTTGTGTTCAGGCCCACCAGGCCTTCTTCCTAGCAGTTCTCCATGTCAATCATAAAGCAGCGTGCTCCCATCATAGCCCTAGTCCTGACCTGTAGCAGTAAGGACCATTATTCTGCACCATTACCTTTGCTCTGCTCGGCACTGGTGAGGCTGCACCTGGAGAACAGTGTCCAGGTCTGGGCTCCCAGTACAAGAGACAGATGGACATGCTGGAAAGAGTCCAATGGAGGGCTACCAGGATGGTGAAAGGACTGGAACACCTCTTCTATGACAAGAGGCTGAGAGAGAGGGAGCTGCCCAGCCTGGAGAAGAGCAGCTCAGGGGGATCCCACCCACGGCCATCAATCCCTGCAGGGAGGGGCAGAGAGGACGGAGCCAGGCTGCATCCAGTGGAGCCCAGTGCCAGGACCAGAGGTTGCCACCAAACATCAGGAGCACTCCCGCACTGTAAGTGCTGCAGCACTGGCACAGGCACCCACAGAGGCCGGACACCCCTCACAGCGGGGGCAGTCAGCCGCGCCTGCCGCCGAGCCACGCAGCCCGAGTACGCCCGGAACGGGCCGGGTCCGCCCAGCACCGACCGACTCGGTCGCTCCACGGCGGCGGCGGCGGCTCGGGTAGGACGGAAGGACGGCCCGGCCCCGGCGGGCACCGGCCCACACGGTCGCGCCGTGGCAGCGGCCGTACTGCGCACGGTCTGTCCGGCTCCGAGCGGCTCGGCCGCTCCGCAGCGGCGTGGAGAGCGAGCAGCTCTGAGCGAGCCTCCGCTGTCGCGTGGGAGAAGGCGAGGGAGAGCGAGCCGCGGCGAGAGCCGGCGCCCGCGGCGGAACCACCGGGCCAAGACGACTTCCTCCGCACGGGACTCTGAGCCGCGGAACGACTGGCAGCTTTGATCGAGCCTCTGCTGTCGCACCGTGCGGCGCCGTTACCTGCAGCACTCACGTTCCTCTGTTGCATGGAGTGCTGTGCTGGTCTGAGCAGAAGTAGGTGCTTTCTTCTGTCCCGCTTTCTTCGTCCTGCGGGAGCTGCCTGCTCATGCTGGGAGCGTGCTGCAAACAGACACGTGGAGTCTGCAGGACCCCGTGCACCTCGGTCTCCCCCTGTGCTCCCACAGATGTAATGACGGGCTCCGGTGCAGTGTGGAGAGACTCCTGAAGGGTGAAGAGAAGAATTTCTGCCATGAATAGGGATCAGCATTCGGCTCCCCATCACTCCGGGAGGCAAGCATGGGGAAAGACATTTGGCTAGCCTGCCACATCCAGGCTGGCCAGTGGTGATTTGATTGCACACCCTCAAAACCTCAACTTAGTGTGGGACAGTGCAATGACTCTGGTATTGCCCTCCAGTGCTGCACTGCAGCTTTAGAAGAACCTCGTGAGGAGGAAGTCATCTTGGCACGTCATAACGCCGAGAAGGGTTCGTTGTTCCTCGGGAGATGACAGTACAGGAGCATGCACTCTTGCATGCAGCGCTGTACCATGTGCAGTGGGATGCCGGAGGCTCGCGAGAGCTGATGGTAGTTCAGCGACTCAGTCTTGACATCGTCTGCCAGGAGAAGGCACAGCCTCACTGCCACAGCAAGCCACATTCCCATGCAACATGATTGTGACCAAATCCCATAGAAAAGGTCCTTCAGAGAAACAGCTCTTCCTCATTCCTCCTGGAGGAACTCACACTGTACCCTGAGCTTTGCAGACAATTCTCCGCTGCTCTCTGCCGTTTCCAAAGAGCAGGGATAACACACCCGGCCGGACGTGTGGTGGAAAGGGGAAGGTGGCTGCTGCCTTCTCACCAGGGATGATGTCTTTGGGGGACTGGAGGTCCTGCAGCCACAGCACCCCGATGTCCAGCTGGAAGACGGGCCTTAGCACCGAAACTGCCTCTTCTTTGCTGTGGAATTGCTCTCGGACTTTCCTCCCGAACGGCTGCACGTGGGCCCCCCTGCTGGATCCAGACCCAGACCTAAGATGCAATGACCACTTAAAAATAGTGGAAGCTGGTTTTCTCTTTACAACCATCTCCTTTCCTCGGGGCTGAGCTCTGGGCCCGAGGCACGTTCTCCTGCTGCCCTCTCCTCCTCCCCACTCCCAGCTCTGCTCTTCACACCATCCCACCCACACCTCAACTCTTCGTGCCTAAACGGGAGGCTGATGTGCAGGCCATGGCTGCCTGCGTGCAGCTGGGCTTCCCAGGGCAAACAGCAACCCTCAGTACAGCCCAAGGCTGAAAAAGCCATCAGGAAAGAGGCGAGCTCAAGGGGCTGAGTGCAGGGACACCTTTCTTCCTCCCGGGCTGCTTCTCCTCCTTTGTGCTTTTGCTAGCAGTCCTTGGAGAGCAAGGGGATGCTCACAGCCTATTGCTAGCAGTTACAGTTGGGCTGAAAAGCCACCCATTGGGAAGACCAACAAGGAAATGGGGGAAAACCAGCAGAATTTCAGGGGAGAGCCAACCGGTTCATCGCCCCACAATTGCCAGCCCAAGCAAGGGACCTTTTGACCAGCTACGGAAACAGGCAGCACAATTTTTAAAAAGTTGATTTCGTTTTTATTCAATACAAAAGGATTTGGGTTGTATTTCTCAACACAGCCCAAAATGAAACCCCAGTATCCAGGATTTCTGCTTAGCAGTGAGTCATTCAGCCTCCAGTCAGACACAAGGAGAAGCCTGACATCACCTCTTCTCTCTCCAGGCCCGGCTAGCTGTATATAGGAATAAACGGAAAGGCATAAGAATGAGAGAGAAGCGTAGTGCAGAATGCATGGACACAAGGAGAAGACAAGAACCGCTCCTTTGCGATGTGCGCAGAAGAAGCCGCTCGTCCGAGAAAAGCATCCGGCTGAAGTCGCTCTTTCTCGGCATGCGAGAGAGACGAGACCGCTGCTGAAGGCACACAGCGGCATTCGGGGAGAACCGCGATTTCTCGGCCAGCAACTGCAAACTCTCCGAAGCGGTTAACAGAGAGTGGCGCCGTCCACCCACGAGAGCGAAATAGCGAAATTGCTATGCCGAGAACGTGCGATTTCAGAATACTGCATTGCCTGAAAACAGGGGGTTTTTTCTCCGCAGGAAAGAATCCACATCTCTCGACTTTCTGTAACGTCCTCTCTGAAAGCACAACGTGTGTCGCTCCTGGAACTTCTAGCTGCCTTATTAGAGGGGCTTTTCCCTTCCACTCTGTTCGTCACAGAATGCTGAAGTGTAGCATCGGAAAAACAGAGAAAAACGAAATGTCCCTAGGAATAAACGGAAAGGCATAAGAATGAGAGAGAAGCGTAGTGCAGAATGCATGGACACAAGGAGAAGACAAGAACCGCTCCTTTGCGATGTGCGCAGAAGAAGCCGCTCGTCCGAGAAAAGCATCCGACTGAAGTCGCTCTTTCTCGGCATGCGAGAGAGACGAGACCGCTGCTGAAGGCACACAGCGGCATTCGGGGAGAACCGCGATTTCTCGGCCAGCAACTGCAAACTCTCCGAAGCGCTTAACAGAGAGTGGCGCCGTCCACCCACGAGAGCGAAATAGCGAAATTGCTATGCCGAGAACGTGCGATTTCAGAATACTGCATTGCCTGAAAACAGGGGGTTTTTTCTCCGCAGTAATCAAACTATACATACTGTGAGCAGGGCTTTGTGAAGGCTGCAGTACTGTACAGAAGAAAGCCTTGAACAGATCTATCTCAAATTCAGGGTAATAATACATTTATTTCCTACCCACATTGCTCATGTAATCCACCAACTATTTTAGGAACGCCTAGATTCTTAAAAATACAGAAATTAAAGTGATTTCCTGATCAACCCTTACAGAAAGACACAAGTTTAAACATGAAAGCAACTATGAATGCTTTGGAGAGAAAAAAATAGAATGTAATGTTAATAATCCCTGTAATGTTAATAAGCTAAATAACAGTTTCAAAGTTTAGTATCTTGATGCTTTACGGAGCTCCCATAAAATGGCTCTGAGCCTTCCCTTTCTAATGATTTTGCACACCCACGCAACTTGCTCTGTGGGGATGGAAGATAACAGGATTTAGATCCTTGACACACTGCAATTGATTTAACAATAAATATTGTCCATCCTAGTTTTGGGTTACTATAAGATGAAAGCAAAAATGTATATACTGATCTACTGGTTTTCTTTTAAAAAACATTCACCTGATGCTGAAGGCTAATTCTGTAAAGCTGAAACTTAAATCCCAGCAGAAACAGGTTCCCAGATATTAAAAACAAACAAACAAACAAACAAACAAAAATCATAAAAGTATGTATAATGAAATCTTTAGGCATGTGACAAACTTTGTTTTATATATTATATGATTTCAGAACATCTGTCACACACACTCACAAACTTTCCTTAGAAGGAGAAGCAGAAGTTTAGATGATGATAAAGTTATGTTCTTACCACATTAGACGGTTCCAATTTCTTCCTTCTAGCAAGGTCAGTGATATTATTGCCATTGTAGTTGATGCTCTCCATACAGCCTTTGAAATTTTTTTCTGCTGTTAGAACTTGGCTTCCCAGAAAAAGGCATGCCTCCAAAGGTTATCTTTGAATGTATCAGAAAATGAAAGACAGTTACTGGAGGACAAGGGCTTAGAATTTTTGCTTACTAGAAAAAGAAAGTATCAAACAAGTACTGGAAAAGTAGGAAAAAGTCTATGATGAAGTCATGACTGCAAATATTTTTGGTGGTAAATTGTATCTATTATTAGGTTTTCCCAAATACAGAGAAAATATGTATCACAGTTACTTATAGACTGTAACGAAGAGAAGGTCTCTAAAAGGAATGCACTTTTAAATGCTTGGCAGAGCAAAATGTCAGTATTGTTAAGAAACAAGAATTTGTTGGCCAAAGAATGTGCTGTCTGTCTGATCTTGGAGAAGAAAAGTCTGCCTTTCTTTACAAACCTGAATGCAGAAAGTTTGAGAAGTAAAGGTGCCCAGTAAAACCTATTTCAATATGTAGACTGAAACAAACATTAAAATAAAAAAAAATCTACTAAATCAAAAGGGAAGAAGGAAAGCGTTGCTTTATGTAGAACATCCATCAGTTTGGTAGAGTGTCAGAAGTGAGAAGTGGTTGGTGGCAAGTAAGTATTATTCATTCTTTGTCATATATTAAAATAAAGGATGTTTTATTTTCTTTCATGTACCAAACCGTAATACCAAACAGTTCCATTTGTCTTAAATACTCTATACAACTGCAGATAATTACAGCAACATAAAAACCAGCATTATGACATACCTAGAGGGATTAGTTTGACTTGTGTTTGGTTCCCAGGTCCCAAGATGCCAGTATCTGGGAAAGTGGCAAATGGAAATTCAACTGTGCAGAGGAACAGGAAAAAACCCTATATCTGTATATCAGCAATACAGAAATAATTGATAAAATGCTCAGGAAACAAGCTGTGTTTAACCAGCACTGTCCAATCCAGCCTGTTGCAGGGTCCACGACAGCAGTGAGAGGAAAGAGCAGCAGACAAGACTCCTCTGGCTTGTACCATGGTATTAGTTCTAGCACGTTCTGCTAGAAGTTCTGCATTTGAAGTTACATTAGCAAGCCTGATGTGCTTGGCAACAGCACAACATCTCACTCCATATGTAACGTATTTTCTGTGGCAAAGAACTTCTTTGTTCATAACTCACGGACTTTTGATTTCCATGCATCTCGTGGGCCTGAGATAAAAGACAATTTAAAAGGAAAGAAAGAAAAAAAAAAGGGGGGGGGGATGCTATGATGGTAATGTTTAATATTCGTGTGGGGGGTGAAAGGTGTACTTGAGTTGCCTAAGCACAAGCTTCTACTGCTATTGGTGATACCTGGGGTAGTGTGCCTTAGTAACCTCTGCTTTCTGCTTGAGGAGGTATGCATCTCTATAAATTCTCTGCCATTTCTGCCAACACCATGGGAGTGCTACAGATATCTAGGGGATATATGTATATAAGCTGCTCATTCAGTTTACGTGTTTGTCTTTTTCTTGGATGAGAAATAGTTGCTGTTTATTATTTCCTTAAATGCAACACAAGCATTTACTCATAATATCCAATCTGAGAACACCGTTCTTGTAACTGCTTATGAAAATCATAGATACAGAAATCAAAAGAAACTGTTTCAATCTGCTTGCATTTAAGGAAATAGGAAGTCTCTTTCCACCCTTGCGCATATTTAAGACTGTTTTCTGACAAACTGCTAGCTAAAGGCTTCAGTCTTTCTTTTTGTGCTTACTCCCTCAATGGAATAGCTGAGCTTTTGTAACTGTCCCTACTTTGAAGTTTTCTAGTGGATCCAGGTTGGTTTAAGTATCCTCTATTCCTCACTTCTGTCTTTTCTACCATTTTCTTCAAAAAGGAGCATGTTAAGAACATAAATTTCTATTCTGTTAAGAGTCTTCTCCTGCAGTTAGCTGGTTAGTAAATAATACTTTGCTCACTCACCTCACTCAACCTGCTGGCCACATTCTTTTTAATGCATCCCAGGATACCATTGGCCTTCTTGACCACAAGGCCACATTGCTGGTTTGTGGTCACCCTGCTGTCTACAGGGACACCCAGGCCCTGTTTGTAAGAGAATGTGATTGACTTCACTTCTTCCAGCAAAAAAAGAGAAGCAGGTCTAAGACATCTGTTTATCTCCAATTTAAACAACTTAATTTAGGTAGAATTATGTGTTTTACAGCTATTCACGTTGCTGTGAAAAGAAGCGCGGCTATACGAATAAGAAGTCGCGCGGCTCTGCCCTCGCAACTCCCCCCGCCCCGCGCACGGAGGCGGCCCCCAGCCGCAGCCCCCAGCCGCTCCCCCCCTCGCGCAGCGCCACTCCGAGGTGCCGCCTGCCGCAGCGACGGCGGCGGGGAGCCCTCGCGCCCAGAGGCGGCCTTCCCGGGGTCTGCCCTCTCCGCCCCCCTCCCACCTACCTGAGGGCAGCCGGCATCCGTCCGCGCAGCGGCGCACAGCCGGTGGCACCGCGCGCACAGCCTGCCTGCCTGCCTGCCGCCCTCCCTCGGACGAGGGTCCCCTTAGACGAAAGCACAGCCCCAGCCCGGCCGCTACCGCGAGGGACCGCGCCCGCGGCCGGAGCCCGGGGGCCGCGAGGAGGGAGGGCTGAGCGCCCGGTGACAGGTGAGGACGGCCCCCGCGCCGCTCCCTACCTCGCGCCGCTCTCCTCGCAGCCGGCGGCTCGCTTACCCTCGACCGCCGCCGCCCCCTCGCTCCGTTCCCCCGCCCTAACGCGGAGTTCAACGCGACCCCGCTAGCCGCGAGGCCCCGCCCCCCGCCCCGCACTGACGGCTCTCTCCGCCAATAGCGAAGAAGACGGCCGTCCTCGAGCTCCGCCCTCACCTCCTTCGACCAATAGGAGCTATCCGTGGTGCTGCCCCTCCGCCTTCCCGGCAGGCTCGGTTGGCTCGCAGCTGCCGAGCAACGGGCGCGGGGCTGCGGGTGGGGCCGCTGAGGGCGGTGGCCGGGCCCCCGCTGCGGGCCGGGGTTGGTGCCGCGGGATTGTGCCCGGGGCTTCTCGTTCGGGAGCTTTCGCCTCATAGATGGACGTTTTTTGTTCCCCTCCCCTTTTTCCCTCTTGGCTCAGCCATCAGGAGGATGGAAATATCTCCCGCACTCTCAAAGCTGTAATCTCGGCTTGCAGAAATGATAACTGGTATGTGAAGATGTTTCTAATTTTTTTGTTTCTTCACTTGTTTGTGAACCTAGGGTAGGGAGAAAGAACTGAAGTAACCTGCAGTGAGATTCTATCACTTTTGTAACTCCTTAAGCATAGTCAAGAATGTATGTTTGTGAACTACTTTATTAAGATAGTCCTGGTGGAGTATACTTTATATCACTGGGAGTCCAGGATTTTCTGAACAGTTCTTAAATCAGAGTCTAGCAATAGCAAAGTTGAATTACATGTACACTGTACAGTTAGGTTGTTGGTAATAAGCAGAGCTTGTGCATCTCAACAGCTGCAGCTATACAAGCTATACATTTGTCAAGTAAGCTCAGTATGAGTGGAGTATCAGCTTTATTAATTCAAGTCATTCTCATAATCTTATCCATACATAATGTTTGTGTTCTTAATACCTTAACCAAGTGAGTGAAAAGTTTCCAGCTAATCTGTTTAGCTTCCAGGCAAGTGATTCCACATGTTAAATTTGCTGCTTCCTCCTTTCTCCCATTCCCTGGTCTCTTAGGTCAGTGTTCGTTCTCTTATGTCCTCTATTAAGGAATAGGTTTAGTTCTGCTACATATTAATGCCATGCCTACAGATAAATTATCCTTACATCTCAAACTGAATAGCTGCTGCTTGACGTTTTTTTTTTTCCTTCTAGGCTAGGAAGTCTCTGTATGGCATGCCAGCAACGTTTTGTTGCAACGTTCTTAAAAGAAGAAATCTTTTACAGCGTGCAAGTTCTTTAAGATGTGGTGATGCATTGGGGTTTAACCCAGCAGATCACTGAGCGTCACGTGGCTGTTCATTCACTGCCCCCATCTCAGTGAGATGGAGAGGAGAAATGAGGGAAAAAATGAGATAGAGAAAAAGAAAAGCATAATAATTATGGCATGTATATCTACATATACACACAGATACTTGTAATCTAGATTTATAACAACGGATGCGCAAGCAATTGCTCATCTCCTCTTGAGGTCTTGAAACAGTAAACGTTCGGTGCAGAAAGTCTATACCAAATTAACTTGAAAAACGGATGCTTTCCAGCTTCAGGTGAGACAATTATTCATTGATCTTTTGTACATTTCAAGTGTGCAAAAACTCACCTCTGGAAGACTGATATTTGTAGATAAAATTGATATGGCTTACTGGGCTCTGTTAGTGGCTCTTAGATGTAGTAAATTTGATGTTGTTAATGATCTTCTGCATATGGAAGTTCTACTTCTGCTGAATTTACCTGTCATTAACAGCTTGCTGCATTGTGAAATCATTAAATAGCAGCCTTTAACATATTTAACTCTGGTTTTTGAAAAGCTGAACTTCCTAATTGGGACTCATACATGTATGAAGCCTTGGTGTCTGGTGCTGACTTGAGAATAAAACTTCAGTTATTACTTACAGGGCCTGCCTTACAGCATAAGATCACATGGCAGTGCCTTCTGCTTTCAGTATTTTACCAGTGCTGTGGTACAACTGGGTCTGGTTAATACCTGTTCAGATACAAGACAGAGTAAGGAAAATGTGTTTATTATTTCAGATCAGCCCTTTTTTACAAGGCATCGATTGGTTACTTGGTGGTGAATGTTGGGTTCTATTGCAGATGTGATGCCATCCATGCAGTAATGGATGGAAATACATTAAAGGAGCAGCATAACAATTTATTTCACAGGGCAAAGGTCAAGAGAGTGCTGATTCCATATTACAAATCTAACAAAACTGAAGTGGCAGAAGCATTCTTTGAAGGCTTAAGCAGATGAGGGATGTTCAGTTTTCTGTTACAAAACCTAAATCAGAGAGCATTGAAATCTGTTGAATTTTGGAATAGTTGAGAGTAAGAATGTGAATTCTGTTTGTAACAGAAAAAAACTTGTTCTCATTCCATCCCTCTACTACTCGCATCTGCTCCACATGTCGAAGTAGGAAAAGAGTCATTTGTTGCTCCGTTAATTGCAAAACTGTATTTGTCAGACACCAATTCTGAATCAGCTCTCATACCTGTTACCGTGCTTTCGATAACAAGACTGCAGTTGGGGTTGGTTTGTAGGGAGGCTAGATGAATTGAAAGGGAGTGGATTGGGATAGTATAGCTGCTGGACAGAAACACCTATTTTAAAAGATGATCATCCTATGAAGTATGCCAGTTTTCCCACCTTGTGTATGTGACCTGAGGAGCTATGTTAAGATAAGCTTAAGATAATGGCAGGACAAGGGGAAATGGCTTTAAGTTGAGGGAGGGAGGATTTAGGTTGAGTATCAGGGGAAGTTCTTTACAGAGTGAATGGTGAGGTGCTGGAACAGGCTGCCCAGAGAGGCTGTGGACACCCCTCTTCCTGGAGGTGTTCAAGGCCAGTTGGATGAGGTCCTGGGCAGCCTGGTCTAATATTTAATAGGGAGGTTGGTGGCCCTGCATATGGTGGAGGGGTTGGAGCTTCATGATCTTTGAGGGTCCCTTCCAACCCAAGCCATTCTATGATTTTCTGATTCTAAGCTCAAATGCTAGTGTCTTGGGAATCAAAGCAGAGTTTCTCTTTGCCATCCCTATTTACAGTTGCTTAACTAGGATCTGTAGTATCAGAAAGAAACCTGGGATATAATTGGAGTAAATGCAATTAAATTCTTCTGTAAAATAGTCAATTTAAAACCCTTTATGTCTTGAGCGATCATGGAAAGAGTGACATAAAATGATTATTTAACGGATGTATTTGGGATCTCTGCTTGATTACTATAAAAAGATTCCTTCATAAGACATTGTATGGAGTTGGCTGATATTTGCTGAAATACTCCTGTTGAAACTTTCTGGTGTGGAATATTGCTTCCAGTATTTCATCATACCTTTAAAAACTTACGAAGTTTCAATCTACAAGTTTTGGACTCCTTCATAGTGCTTTTCTGTAGCCATTTGAAGTATTACTTCTGCCTTTCAGTCTTGCACTGAGACTTCATTTGGTGGTCTCATTCTCTACTGATCTAATTTTCTCATTTGTTTCCTTTAATATTATAGTGCTTATCATTGATTGATGCTTTTGTTTTGTTCATAACTCACGGACTTTGCATGTTCATAAAAGCTGTTACATACTTTGGAAAGTTCAGGCATACCTTCAATCCTCCTCTGTATTCGATTCCTACTGACTTCATAGTAACTGCTGTTCCCAGCAGAGCTCAATGACAGCCGGCGCAGGATCGGGGCTGAATTTGAGGTAGCAGTCACTGGCTGAAAGGAATTCCTGTAATATGCTGCACTCCCCGAAGTACGATATTCAGTGGAATTTTGACGGGCTGGGCTTGACAGATTTACTGAATTAAGTGCAGAATCCATAGAGTCCTCAGAAAAGCGATGCTCTCCTGAGGAAGAAGTTGGAAGCCTGATGCAAAAATCTGCATGAAACAAATGCTGCTTTGGCAAGAGACTTAAGAGCTGGAAAATATAGCTAACAGGTTCACAGAAGTGTAAACTCCACATTACCATCTTGAAAATTACTCTATGAAAGTTATAAAACATATGCTAGTGGAGCAGCATATTCTTGGGGGTAACTGGTACAATCTGTGAAACAAGTTCCTAGAATATGCTCTTTATTACTCTTCTTATATGACAACTTCCAATAATTTCTTGGGAAAATTCCAGAATTAAATAAAGGAAGAGTATTTTCCACAAACAAACAAACAACAGCAACAAAAAACACACAGAGAGCTTTTTAAGCACGTTTAACTTGTTCTATTAGCAATTACGTTCTCTCTCCTGAAGTCTGTATAAAACTGGAGTTTAGTGAAGAACTTGAGGTGTATTTCACAGTTATGATCTTCAGGCAACATTATCCCAAAGTGGAACAAAGACACCCAGAGAACCGGTTCCCTACTTAGTGAATTCAGTAAAGCAAGACATGCAATCCACCATAACATCTTCTATTAAACACAACACTTGTGGCAAAAAGAAGCTTTTAAGTCCACAAGCCCTTCTCTTTCAAGTACACAATCCTCAAGACAATAATGATAAACTTTCTAGTTTGATCTGTATCAAAAAAGCAAAGCAGTGGCTACTGAGGTTTTCGGAGAAAGCAAACTTTTATTTGTCGGCTTGAAGTAGCTGCAGCAACTTGCTAAAAGGAAAGCAATAGCCATCTTTCTATAGAATTTCAGAGGTACTAACAGACACAATCAATGATAAGCACTATAATATTAAAGGAAACAAATGAGAAAATTAGATCAGTAGAGAATGAGACCACCAAATGAAGTCTCAGTGCAAGACTGAAAGGCAGAAGTAATACTTCAAATGGCTACAGAAAAGCACTATGAAGGAGTCCAAAACTTGTAGATTGAAACTTCGTAAGTTTTTAAAGGTATGATGAAATACTGGAAGCAATATTCCACACCAGAAAGTTTCAACAGGAGTATTTCAGCAAATATCAGCCAACTCCATACAATGTCTTATGAAGGAATCTTTTTATAGTAATCAAGCAGAGATCCCAAATACATCCGTTAAATAATCATTTTATGTCACTCTTTCCATGATCGCTCAAGACATAAAGGGTTTTAAATTGACTATTTTACAGAAGAATTTAATTGCATTTACTCCAATTATATCCCAGGTTTCTTTCTGATACTACAGATCCTAGTTAAGCAACTGTAAATAGGGATGGCAAAGAGAAACTCTGCTTTGATTCCCAAGACACTAGCATTTGAGCTTAGAATCAGAAAATCATAGAATGGCTTGGGTTGGAAGGGACCCTCAAAGATCATGAAGCTCCAACCCCTCCACCATATGCAGGGCCACCAACCTCCCTATTAAATATTAGACCAGGCTGCCCAGGACCTCATCCAACTGGCCTTGAACACCTCCAGGAAGAGGGGTGTCCACAGCCTCTCTGGGCAGCCTGTTCCAGCACCTCACCATTCACTCTGTAAAGAACTTCCCCTGATACTCAACCTAAATCCTCCCTCCCTCAACTTAAAGCCATTTCCCCTTGTCCTGCCATTATCTTAAGCTTATCTTAACATAGCTCCTCAGGTCACATACACAAGGTGGGAAAACTGGCATACTTCATAGGATGATCATCTTTTAAAATAGGTGTTTCTGTCCAGCAGCTATACTATCCCAATCCACTCCCTTTCAATTCATCTAGCCTCCCTACAAACCAACCCCAACTGCAGTCTTGTTATCGAAAGCACGGTAACAGGTATGAGAGCTGATTCAGAATTGGTGTCTGACAAATACAGTTTTGCAATTAACGGAGCAACAAATGACTCTTTTCCTACTTCGACATGTGGAGCAGATGCGAGTAGTAGAGGGATGGAATGAGAACAAGTTTTTTTCTGTTACAAACAGAATTCACATTCTTACTCTCAACTATTCCAAAATTCAACAGATTTCAATGCTCTCTGATTTAGGTTTTGTAACAGAAAACTGAACATCCCTCATCTGCTTAAGCCTTCAAAGAATGCTTCTGCCACTTCAGTTTTGTTAGATTTGTAATATGGAATCAGCACTCTCTTGACCTTTGCCCTGTGAAATAAATTGTTATGCTGCTCCTTTAATGTATTTCCATCCATTACTGCATGGATGGCATCACATCTGCAATAGAACCCAACATTCACCACCAAGTAACCAATCGATGCCTTGTAAAAAAGGGCTGATCTGAAATAATAAACACATTTTCCTTACTCTGTCTTGTATCTGAACAGGTATTAACCAGACCCAGTTGTACCACAGCACTGGTAAAATACTGAAAGCAGAAGGCACTGCCATGTGATCTTATGCTGTAAGGCAGGCCCTGTAAGTAATAACTGAAGTTTTATTCTCAAGTCAGCACCAGACACCAAGGCTTCATACATGTATGAGTCCCAATTAGGAAGTTCAGCTTTTCAAAAACCAGAGTTAAATATGTTAAAGGCTGCTATTTAATGATTTCACAATGCAGCAAGCTGTTAATGACAGGTAAATTCAGCAGAAGTAGAACTTCCATATGCAGAAGATCATTAACAACATCAAATTTACTACATCTAAGAGCCACTAACAGAGCCCAGTAAGCCATATCAATTTTATCTACAAATATCAGTCTTCCAGAGGTGAGTTTTTGCACACTTGAAATGTACAAAAGATCAATGAATAATTGTCTCACCTGAAGCTGGAAAGCATCCGTTTTTCAAGTTAATTTGGTATAGACTTTCTGCACCGAACGTTTACTGTTTCAAGACCTCAAGAGGAGATGAGCAATTGCTTGCGCATCCGTTGTTATAAATCTAGATTACAAGTATCTGTGTGTATATGTAGATATACATGCCATAATTATTATGCTTTTCTTTTTCTCTATCTCATTTTTTCCCTTATTTCTCCTCTCCATCTCACTGAGATGGGGGCAGTGAATGAACAGCCACGTGACGCTCAGTGATCTGCTGGGTTAAACCCCAATGCATCACCACATCTTAAAGAACTTGCACGCTGTAAAAGATTTCTTCTTTTAAGAACGTTGCAACAAAACGTTGCTGGCATGCCATACAGAGACTTCCTAGCCTAGAAGGAAAAAAAAAAACGTCAAGCAGCAGCTATTCAGTTTGAGATGTAAGGATAATTTATCTGTAGGCATGGCATTAATATGTAGCAGAACTAAACCTATTCCTTAATAGAGGACATAAGAGAACGAACACTGACCTAAGAGACCAGGGAATGGGAGAAAGGAGGAAGCAGCAAATTTAACATGTGGAATCACTTGCCTGGAAGCTAAACAGATTAGCTGGAAACTTTTCACTCACTTGGTTAAGGTATTAAGAACACAAACATTATGTATGGATAAGATTATGAGAATGACTTGAATTAATAAAGCTGATACTCCACTCATACTGAGCTTACTTGACAAATGTATAGCTTGTATAGCTGCAGCTGTTGAGATGCACAAGCTCTGCTTATTACCAACAACCTAACTGTACAGTGTACATGTAATTCAACTTTGCTATTGCTAGACTCTGATTTAAGAACTGTTCAGAAAATCCTGGACTCCCAGTGATATAAAGTATACTCCACCAGGACTATCTTAATAAAGTAGTTCACAAACATACATTCTTGACTATGCTTAAGGAGTTACAAAAGTGATAGAATCTCACTGCAGGTTACTTCAGTTCTTTCTCCCTACCCTAGGTTCACAAACAAGTGAAGAAACAAAAAAATTAGAAACATCTTCACATACCAGTTATCATTTCTGCAAGCCGAGATTACAGCTTTGAGAGTGCGGGAGATATTTCCATCCTCCTGATGGCTGAGCCAAGAGGGAAAAAGGGGAGGGGAACAAAAAACGTCCATCTATGAGGCGAAAGCTCCCGAACGAGAAGCCCCGGGCACAATCCCGCGGCACCAACCCCGGCCCGCAGCGGGGGCCCGGCCACCGCCCTCAGCGGCCCCACCCGCAGCCCCGCGCCCGTTGCTCGGCAGCTGCGAGCCAACCGAGCCTGCCGGGAAGGCGGAGGGGCAGCACCACGGATAGCTCCTATTGGTCGAAGGAGGTGAGGGCGGAGCTCGAGGACGGCCGTCTTCTTCGCTATTGGCGGAGAGAGCCGTCAGTGCGGGGCGGGGGGCGGGGCCTCGCGGCTAGCGGGGTCGCGTTGAACTCCGCGTTAGGGCGGGGGAACGGAGCGAGGGGGCGGCGGCGGTCGAGGGTAAGCGAGCCGCCGGCTGCGAGGAGAGCGGCGCGAGGTAGGGAGCGGCGCGGGGGCCGTCCTCACCTGTCACCGGGCGCTCAGCCCTCCCTCCTCGCGGCCCCCGGGCTCCGGCCGCGGGCGCGGTCCCTCGCGGTAGCGGCCGGGCTGGGGCTGTGCTTTCGTCTAAGGGGACCCTCGTCCGAGGGAGGGCGGCAGGCAGGCAGGCAGGCTGTGCGCGCGGTGCCACCGGCTGTGCGCCGCTGCGCGGACGGATGCCGGCTGCCCTCAGGTAGGTGGGAGGGGGGCGGAGAGGGCAGACCCCGGGAAGGCCGCCTCTGGGCGCGAGGGCTCCCCGCCGCCGTCGCTGCGGCAGGCGGCACCTCGGAGTGGCGCTGCGCGAGGGGGGGAGCGGCTGGGGGCTGCGGCTGGGGGCCGCCTCCGTGCGCGGGGCGGGGGGAGTTGCGAGGGCAGAGCCGCGCGACTTCTTATTCGTATAGCCGCGCTTCTTTTCACAGCAACGTGAATAGCTGTAAAACACATAATTCTACCTAAATTAAGTTGTTTAAATTGGAGATAAACAGATGTCTTAGACCTGCTTCTCTTTTTTTGCTGGAAGAAGTGAAGTCAATCACATTCTCTTACAAACAGGGCCTGGGTGTCCCTGTAGACAGCAGGGTGACCACAAACCAGCAATGTGGCCTTGTGGTCAAGAAGGCCAATGGTATCCTGGGATGCATTAAAAAGAATGTGGCCAGCAGGTTGAGTGAGGTGAGTGAGCAAAGTATTATTTACTAACCAGCTAACTGCAGGAGAAGACTCTTAACAGAATAGAAATTTATGTTCTTAACATGCTCCTTTTTGAAGAAAATGGTAGAAAAGACAGAAGTGAGGAATAGAGGATACTTAAACCAACCTGGATCCACTAGAAAACTTCAAAGTAGGGACAGTTACAAAAGCTCAGCTATTCCATTGAGGGAGTAAGCACAAAAAGAAAGACTGAAGCCTTTAGCTAGCAGTTTGTCAGAAAACAGTCTTAAATATGCGCAAGGGTGGAAAGAGACTTCCTATTTCCTTAAATGCAAGCAGATTGAAACAGTTTCTTTTGATTTCTGTATCTATGATTTTCATAAGCAGTTACAAGAACGGTGTTCTCAGATTGGATATTATGAGTAAATGCTTGTGTTGCATTTAAGGAAATAATAAACAGCAACTATTTCTCATCCAAGAAAAAGACAAACACGTAAACTGAATGAGCAGCTTATATACATATATCCCCTAGATATCTGTAGCACTCCCATGGTGTTGGCAGAAATGGCAGAGAATTTATAGAGATGCATACCTCCTCAAGCAGAAAGCAGAGGTTACTAAGGCACACTACCCCAGGTATCACCAATAGCAGTAGAAGCTTGTGCTTAGGCAACTCAAGTACACCTTTCACCCCCCACACGAATATTAAACATTACCATCATAGCATCCCCCCCCCCTTTTTTTTTTCTTTCTTTCCTTTTAAATTGTCTTTTATCTCAGGCCCACGAGATGCATGGAAATCAAAAGTCCGTGAGTTATGAACAAAGAAGTTCTTTGCCACAGAAAATACGTTACATATGGAGTGAGATGTTGTGCTGTTGCCAAGCACATCAGGCTTGCTAATGTAACTTCAAATGCAGAACTTCTAGCAGAACGTGCTAGAACTAATACCATGGTACAAGCCAGAGGAGTCTTGTCTGCTGCTCTTTCCTCTCACTGCTGTCGTGGACCCTGCAACAGGCTGGATTGGACAGTGCTGGTTAAACACAGCTTGTTTCCTGAGCATTTTATCAATTATTTCTGTATTGCTGATATACAGATATAGGGTTTTTTCCTGTTCCTCTGCACAGTTGAATTTCCATTTGCCACTTTCCCAGATACTGGCATCTTGGGACCTGGGAACCAAACACAAGTCAAACTAATCCCTCTAGGTATGTCATAATGCTGGTTTTTATGTTGCTGTAATTATCTGCAGTTGTATAGAGTATTTAAGACAAATGGAACTGTTTGGTATTACGGTTTGGTACATGAAAGAAAATAAAACATCCTTTATTTTAATATATGACAAAGAATGAATAATACTTACTTGCCACCAACCACTTCTCACTTCTGACACTCTACCAAACTGATGGATGTTCTACATAAAGCAACGCTTTCCTTCTTCCCTTTTGATTTAGTAGATTTTTTTTTATTTTAATGTTTGTTTCAGTCTACATATTGAAATAGGTTTTACTGGGCACCTTTACTTCTCAAACTTTCTGCATTCAGGTTTGTAAAGAAAGGCAGACTTTTCTTCTCCAAGATCAGACAGACAGCACATTCTTTGGCCAACAAATTCTTGTTTCTTAACAATACTGACATTTTGCTCTGCCAAGCATTTAAAAGTGCATTCCTTTTAGAGACCTTCTCTTCGTTACAGTCTATAAGTAACTGTGATACATATTTTCTCTGTATTTGGGAAAACCTAATAATAGATACAATTTACCACCAAAAATATTTGCAGTCATGACTTCATCATAGACTTTTTCCTACTTTTCCAGTACTTGTTTGATACTTTCTTTTTCTAGTAAGCAAAAATTCTAAGCCCTTGTCCTCCAGTAACTGTCTTTCATTTTCTGATACATTCAAAGATAACCTTTGGAGGCATGCCTTTTTCTGGGAAGCCAAGTTCTAACAGCAGAAAAAAATTTCAAAGGCTGTATGGAGAGCATCAACTACAATGGCAATAATATCACTGACCTTGCTAGAAGGAAGAAATTGGAACCGTCTAATGTGGTAAGAACATAACTTTATCATCATCTAAACTTCTGCTTCTCCTTCTAAGGAAAGTTTGTGAGTGTGTGTGACAGATGTTCTGAAATCATATAATATATAAAACAAAGTTTGTCACATGCCTAAAGATTTCATTATACATACTTTTATGATTTTTGTTTGTTTGTTTGTTTGTTTGTTTTTAATATCTGGGAACCTGTTTCTGCTGGGATTTAAGTTTCAGCTTTACAGAATTAGCCTTCAGCATCAGGTGAATGTTTTTTAAAAGAAAACCAGTAGATCAGTATATACATTTTTGCTTTCATCTTATAGTAACCCAAAACTAGGATGGACAATATTTATTGTTAAATCAATTGCAGTGTGTCAAGGATCTAAATCCTGTTATCTTCCATCCCCACAGAGCAAGTTGCGTGGGTGTGCAAAATCATTAGAAAGGGAAGGCTCAGAGCCATTTTATGGGAGCTCCGTAAAGCATCAAGATACTAAACTTTGAAACTGTTATTTAGCTTATTAACATTACAGGGATTATTAACATTACATTCTATTTTTTTCTCTCCAAAGCATTCATAGTTGCTTTCATGTTTAAACTTGTGTCTTTCTGTAAGGGTTGATCAGGAAATCACTTTAATTTCTGTATTTTTAAGAATCTAGGCGTTCCTAAAATAGTTGGTGGATTACATGAGCAATGTGGGTAGGAAATAAATGTATTATTACCCTGAATTTGAGATAGATCTGTTCAAGGCTTTCTTCTGTACAGTACTGCAGCCTTCACAAAGCCCTGCTCACAGTATGTATAGTTTGATTACTGCTTTTTTTCTTTATGTATTTTGCATAGTACATAACAGTAATGAAGAATAAGATATAAGATAAACATGTACAGTAGAAATAAAGTGCAATGATTCTTCTTGGACAGATGTGCAACTTCTGAGATGTCTGTAGGACAAATTCCAGCTTTTGAAAAGCATAGCACAGCTAACAGTTCTGTAGAGTGTCTATAAACTCCTCTTTCTGGTTTATTTGGATGTGAATTTTCTGTTTGCTTGTTTTGTTTGTTAGTTGATTACATTCTGTTGCCTGTGACATTAAAGCAAAATCTACATATGTAGATTTGGTAGTGTTAGAGGTTTACCACTAAACTGTGGCATGCTAGTTTAATCTGATGATTCACTTCTGAGAATATAGAAACAGAAGTGAACTTTGCTTTCAGGTGAATTATTTAAATTTCTTCCGCTCTTCAAAAACAGAATCAGTTTCACTTATGAAATCAACATGGATGTTTATGTTTCTTACAAAAAAACTTTTATTCTTCTAGTTTTGAACCTGATTTAGCATGAAAAATACTAAGCTGAAACTACTATTTTTGTTAACCACGTTTATGTTAATGGCACTTAAGCAATCCAACCAGGATCAAAGCTCCATTGTAGGAACTGTGCAGATGCATAGCAGTAGACATATCCTGCCCTAAAGAAAAAGCAAAAATAAATAACGTAATGAAATGGAACACAAAGTAATTGGTAAAGTTATAAGAAGCATCATAGGGGGGAAAAAAAAAATAGATGGACAAAGAATAAAAAAGAGGTTTGAGACAAAAATAAAAATGTTCTTACTGTCAGATTTCAGAAGTTGTACAAGGAAAAGGAGTAAAAAATTAAATTTATACAACGAGGATGTCCAGAAAATCTAAGAAGTTAATCTTGATTTTACATTGAACAAAAATAGAATGAATAAAAATCCTTAGGTCTCACAAATACGTATGTTATGATCATAAATGCACCATTAAGAGTCTTTCAACATCATCTTAAGCAATTTATTCATTTTATCTTTAGAGGGTAACAATGTGGAGCAAAAAAGTTTTGCAGTCCTCTGTGATAGAACAAGTGGCAGCAAACCTTTGAGGAGAAAGAGTAAGATGGATGGCCTTAAACAGTTTTTGCTTTTATTAATGGAGCCTGATTTGTTTTCACAGAAATGAGGCAAATAATAAACATACACAGAAAGGAGAGTAGGAGATAGAAGGACAACAAGAAAAAAAAAATGGAGTGTCAAATTTTCTCCCAAATGGACTTGCAAGAGTTGACAGTGACTTACTAGAGCATTAATTTCTTCTTTACAGCTTTATTCAGGTCTAAGACAGAAAAAAAGAACATGCACACGAGTCTTCCAATCCATATTTTCTATGTTATTTAAAGTAATAAGGTTATGTATGGTATTTTATGTTGGTTTCATTTACATTTGCAGGTACTAAAATCTAACAAGTTTCTCAAAACCTGTAACAGAAAAATGCTGAGAAGAATCAAATTTATTGCTCTCTCTCTTCACATACATTGGGCTTATGATCCTCCCACTTCAGTGGCTGCTCTTCCATGTATTACTGAGTGCAATCATGTACAAATATAAGATAAACATTTTCTTTAAAGTATTTATAGTATGTTGCGCTCAAATAAATATTTGAGAAAATAAAGAAATAACCTGACAGCTATTAATCAGAGTTTTATTGCCTTTAATATATGATCCATCCTGATATAGCAATTACTGTTGTTTTAGTAAATGCATTACCTCACTTTTACAGGTTTATTTTCAGCCAGTATATCTATCCTTTTGCTCAACACAGCAGAGGACTTTCCAATAGCCAAAAAACATTCTGCCTTTAAATTAAATTAATCTTCTTGGAAATATTACTCTTCCAACTCTCCTGTTCTGTATGTCAGCTACTGCTCAAAGCTGTCTACTGTTCCTCCTGTTAACCATACAGTTATTAAAACTTGGTATATGAATACCTTTTCATCATATTTATCCACAATAAATGAATGAGACTTCTCCCCATAGAATCTTTCTATGAAACTTTCCATCCCTCTGTCTTTCTGCTAAATCTCAAATAATCTGAACTGCAGTTCATTTAGATATTAGACCTCAGGTTCAGATAACATCCTTGAGGTAATAAAATGTTATTGTCTGACAGATCTAAAGTGATATTTTTCCTGTAGAAAATTCCATGGGGCACTTACACTGAAACTGAGAAGTGTTTTTCCTTCTCTTGCTGAGTGAGGGTTTAAATAGGAAATGCATATACACAGAGCAAAATTTGGAAGGTAACATTTCCCATCAGGTCTTTTCAGTATTACAGAGCAAGAAAAAGACTTTTAAGACTTGCATGTGCTGATTAAGGTGATTGAATTTTTTCTACTATTATTTTCCTTTTAGTTTAGCAATAAAGAAATACATTAAAAAAATGCAGTAGGGGAAAGATCTGCCCATGGATTTGTTGTATTTGTGCATATCTAAATAGCAGTACAGGCATCTTGTCATCCCAAGGACACCATGGAGTATTCATATAATATAAAGAGAGATGATGGGGATTTTCTAATAACTAAATTGGAAATCAGAAATGTTACTTTTTTTTTTTTTTTCCCAATTTACCAGTTTGCAAGCAATGCCTCCTTTTCCATAAAGACAGCTCTTCAAGAAAGCCCATTTCTAACACTCACAGACCTGTGCAGAACACCGTTTTTCATAGATGACAGACAGTAACTTTACAATAACATCAGCCATTTCTTTCAACACTGTCACAAATACCATTCAACAACAAATAGCATTCAACTAGGCCTCAACTGCCTAATTTCATTGAAGCCTGTATACCTTTCATTCAGTGTTAACATTACTTGAAAAAAAGTGTTTGGACGTTACATTATATTATCCTCAGTTCATCGTGTTGTAGCAGATCTAATCTTTAATGAAAACGAGACATGTAGGAATCCTATTTGAACTTTTCTTTTATCTTCACTCTTATTTCAAAAAGAAAGTTGTTGATTAAACACACCTAGTGACAAACCAACATGTGATTATCATCTATAATAAATGATACTCTAGCTTGCTAGTATAATTGTATTTGCTTTTCTTGTTGCCTTTGCTTGCTTCATCCACACCAGTAGATGTGTTGAGAAAACTGACTGGGAGAAAAGAGGTCATTCCCTGGTCCTGGTTACAAAGACAGCACAGACACAGCCCATGGTGACTGAAAAACAAGGAATAAAGAGGTTCAAGACTGTACTGCAAAAGTGTATTGCAACTGCAGGTTGCTTAAAGAAGTAGAAGCAAAGGGAATGTCCACAGGTTTGAAAAAGTGGCCTGCAACTACACAATATTCATTGTTTCAGAAAGGAGATTTAACGATGCAAAATCTTTGGCAAGAAAACAGTTGTTTTTAGGGATCAAATAGAGAGAGAAATAGTGCTGGGGACCTAGACTCCATTTAGGACATAATACTTGTCTTGTCTCTACACATGAAAATATTTTAAATTACTAGCTGAGAGATCAGGGGTCCTGAACCATGGTATGTTCGTTATTGTTGATTGCATGTACTGTGTCATATCACTTAAAAAATTAAAAACATTAATGGCACTGAAATTTCAAACTGGGTGCACGTACCACTGTGCATAACAACTGACAAGCTATTATCTACGTTGATTAAAACTCTTAGTGCTAGTGTTTTAGCTTCTCCAAAAGCAAGGAATAAACAATTTGAATGTAGGCTTTATCAGTATTTGTACTTGTAATAAAACCAGGAATATTCATAGAATCATAGAATCATAGAATTTTTTTTTGAGTTGGAAGGGACTCTTACAGACCCACATTGCTCATGTAATCCACCAACTATTTTAGGAACGCCTAGATTCTTAAAAATACAGAAATTAAAGTGATTTCCTGATCAACCCTTACAGAAAGACACAAGTTTAAACATGAAAGCAACTATGAATGCTTTGGAGAGAAAAAAATAGAATGTAATGTTAATAATCCCTGTAATGTTAATAAGCTAAATAACAGTTTCAAAGTTTAGTATCTTGATGCTTTACGGAGCTCCCATAAAATGGCTCTGAGCCTTCCCTTTCTAATGATTTTGCACACCCACGCAACTTGCTCTGTGGGGATGGAAGATAACAGGATTTAGATCCTTGACACACTGCAATTGATTTAACAATAAATATTGTCCATCCTAGTTTTGGGTTACTATAAGATGAAAGCAAAAATGTATATACTGATCTACTGGTTTTCTTTTAAAAAACATTCACCTGATGCTGAAGGCTAATTCTGTAAAGCTGAAACTTAAATCCCAGCAGAAACAGGTTCCCAGATATTAAAAACAAACAAACAAACAAACAAACAAAAATCATAAAAGTATGTATAATGAAATCTTTAGGCATGTGACAAACTTTGTTTTATATATTATATGATTTCAGAACATCTGTCACACACACTCACAAACTTTCCTTAGAAGGAGAAGCAGAAGTTTAGATGATGATAAAGTTATGTTCTTACCACATTAGACGGTTCCAATTTCTTCCTTCTAGCAAGGTCAGTGATATTATTGCCATTGTAGTTGATGCTCTCCATACAGCCTTTGAAATTTTTTTCTGCTGTTAGAACTTGGCTTCCCAGAAAAAGGCATGCCTCCAAAGGTTATCTTTGAATGTATCAGAAAATGAAAGACAGTTACTGGAGGACAAGGGCTTAGAATTTTTGCTTACTAGAAAAAGAAAGTATCAAACAAGTACTGGAAAAGTAGGAAAAAGTCTATGATGAAGTCATGACTGCAAATATTTTTGGTGGTAAATTGTATCTATTATTAGGTTTTCCCAAATACAGAGAAAATATGTATCACAGTTACTTATAGACTGTAACGAAGAGAAGGTCTCTAAAAGGAATGCACTTTTAAATGCTTGGCAGAGCAAAATGTCAGTATTGTTAAGAAACAAGAATTTGTTGGCCAAAGAATGTGCTGTCTGTCTGATCTTGGAGAAGAAAAGTCTGCCTTTCTTTACAAACCTGAATGCAGAAAGTTTGAGAAGTAAAGGTGCCCAGTAAAACCTATTTCAATATGTAGACTGAAACAAACATTAAAATAAAAAAAAATCTACTAAATCAAAAGGGAAGAAGGAAAGCGTTGCTTTATGTAGAACATCCATCAGTTTGGTAGAGTGTCAGAAGTGAGAAGTGGTTGGTGGCAAGTAAGTATTATTCATTCTTTGTCATATATTAAAATAAAGGATGTTTTATTTTCTTTCATGTACCAAACCGTAATACCAAACAGTTCCATTTGTCTTAAATACTCTATACAACTGCAGATAATTACAGCAACATAAAAACCAGCATTATGACATACCTAGAGGGATTAGTTTGACTTGTGTTTGGTTCCCAGGTCCCAAGATGCCAGTATCTGGGAAAGTGGCAAATGGAAATTCAACTGTGCAGAGGAACAGGAAAAAACCCTATATCTGTATATCAGCAATACAGAAATAATTGATAAAATGCTCAGGAAACAAGCTGTGTTTAACCAGCACTGTCCAATCCAGCCTGTTGCAGGGTCCACGACAGCAGTGAGAGGAAAGAGCAGCAGACAAGACTCCTCTGGCTTGTACCATGGTATTAGTTCTAGCACGTTCTGCTAGAAGTTCTGCATTTGAAGTTACATTAGCAAGCCTGATGTGCTTGGCAACAGCACAACATCTCACTCCATATGTAACGTATTTTCTGTGGCAAAGAACTTCTTTGTTCATAACTCACGGACTTTTGATTTCCATGCATCTCGTGGGCCTGAGATAAAAGACAATTTAAAAGGAAAGAAAGAAAAAAAAAAGGGGGGGGGGGATGCTATGATGGTAATGTTTAATATTCGTGTGGGGGGTGAAAGGTGTACTTGAGTTGCCTAAGCACAAGCTTCTACTGCTATTGGTGATACCTGGGGTAGTGTGCCTTAGTAACCTCTGCTTTCTGCTTGAGGAGGTATGCATCTCTATAAATTCTCTGCCATTTCTGCCAACACCATGGGAGTGCTACAGATATCTAGGGGATATATGTATATAAGCTGCTCATTCAGTTTACGTGTTTGTCTTTTTCTTGGATGAGAAATAGTTGCTGTTTATTATTTCCTTAAATGCAACACAAGCATTTACTCATAATATCCAATCTGAGAACACCGTTCTTGTAACTGCTTATGAAAATCATAGATACAGAAATCAAAAGAAACTGTTTCAATCTGCTTGCATTTAAGGAAATAGGAAGTCTCTTTCCACCCTTGCGCATATTTAAGACTGTTTTCTGACAAACTGCTAGCTAAAGGCTTCAGTCTTTCTTTTTGTGCTTACTCCCTCAATGGAATAGCTGAGCTTTTGTAACTGTCCCTACTTTGAAGTTTTCTAGTGGATCCAGGTTGGTTTAAGTATCCTCTATTCCTCACTTCTGTCTTTTCTACCATTTTCTTCAAAAAGGAGCATGTTAAGAACATAAATTTCTATTCTGTTAAGAGTCTTCTCCTGCAGTTAGCTGGTTAGTAAATAATACTTTGCTCACTCACCTCACTCAACCTGCTGGCCACATTCTTTTTAATGCATCCCAGGATACCATTGGCCTTCTTGACCACAAGGCCACATTGCTGGTTTGTGGTCACCCTGCTGTCTACAGGGACACCCAGGCCCTGTTTGTAAGAGAATGTGATTGACTTCACTTCTTCCAGCAAAAAAAGAGAAGCAGGTCTAAGACATCTGTTTATCTCCAATTTAAACAACTTAATTTAGGTAGAATTATGTGTTTTACAGCTATTCACGTTGCTGTGAAAAGAAGCGCGGCTATACGAATAAGAAGTCGCGCGGCTCTGCCCTCGCAACTCCCCCCGCCCCGCGCACGGAGGCGGCCCCCAGCCGCAGCCCCCAGCCGCTCCCCCCCTCGCGCAGCGCCACTCCGAGGTGCCGCCTGCCGCAGCGACGGCGGCGGGGAGCCCTCGCGCCCAGAGGCGGCCTTCCCGGGGTCTGCCCTCTCCGCCCCCCTCCCACCTACCTGAGGGCAGCCGGCATCCGTCCGCGCAGCGGCGCACAGCCGGTGGCACCGCGCGCACAGCCTGCCTGCCTGCCTGCCGCCCTCCCTCGGACGAGGGTCCCCTTAGACGAAAGCACAGCCCCAGCCCGGCCGCTACCGCGAGGGACCGCGCCCGCGGCCGGAGCCCGGGGGCCGCGAGGAGGGAGGGCTGAGCGCCCGGTGACAGGTGAGGACGGCCCCCGCGCCGCTCCCTACCTCGCGCCGCTCTCCTCGCAGCCGGCGGCTCGCTTACCCTCGACCGCCGCCGCCCCCTCGCTCCGTTCCCCCGCCCTAACGCGGAGTTCAACGCGACCCCGCTAGCCGCGAGGCCCCGCCCCCCGCCCCGCACTGACGGCTCTCTCCGCCAATAGCGAAGAAGACGGCCGTCCTCGAGCTCCGCCCTCACCTCCTTCGACCAATAGGAGCTATCCGTGGTGCTGCCCCTCCGCCTTCCCGGCAGGCTCGGTTGGCTCGCAGCTGCCGAGCAACGGGCGCGGGGCTGCGGGTGGGGCCGCTGAGGGCGGTGGCCGGGCCCCCGCTGCGGGCCGGGGTTGGTGCCGCGGGATTGTGCCCGGGGCTTCTCGTTCGGGAGCTTTCGCCTCATAGATGGACGTTTTTTGTTCCCCTCCCCTTTTTCCCTCTTGGCTCAGCCATCAGGAGGATGGAAATATCTCCCGCACTCTCAAAGCTGTAATCTCGGCTTGCAGAAATGATAACTGGTATGTGAAGATGTTTCTAATTTTTTTGTTTCTTCACTTGTTTGTGAACCTAGGGTAGGGAGAAAGAACTGAAGTAACCTGCAGTGAGATTCTATCACTTTTGTAACTCCTTAAGCATAGTCAAGAATGTATGTTTGTGAACTACTTTATTAAGATAGTCCTGGTGGAGTATACTTTATATCACTGGGAGTCCAGGATTTTCTGAACAGTTCTTAAATCAGAGTCTAGCAATAGCAAAGTTGAATTACATGTACACTGTACAGTTAGGTTGTTGGTAATAAGCAGAGCTTGTGCATCTCAACAGCTGCAGCTATACAAGCTATACATTTGTCAAGTAAGCTCAGTATGAGTGGAGTATCAGCTTTATTAATTCAAGTCATTCTCATAATCTTATCCATACATAATGTTTGTGTTCTTAATACCTTAACCAAGTGAGTGAAAAGTTTCCAGCTAATCTGTTTAGCTTCCAGGCAAGTGATTCCACATGTTAAATTTGCTGCTTCCTCCTTTCTCCCATTCCCTGGTCTCTTAGGTCAGTGTTCGTTCTCTTATGTCCTCTATTAAGGAATAGGTTTAGTTCTGCTACATATTAATGCCATGCCTACAGATAAATTATCCTTACATCTCAAACTGAATAGCTGCTGCTTGACGTTTTTTTTTTTCCTTCTAGGCTAGGAAGTCTCTGTATGGCATGCCAGCAACGTTTTGTTGCAACGTTCTTAAAAGAAGAAATCTTTTACAGCGTGCAAGTTCTTTAAGATGTGGTGATGCATTGGGGTTTAACCCAGCAGATCACTGAGCGTCACGTGGCTGTTCATTCACTGCCCCCATCTCAGTGAGATGGAGAGGAGAAATAAGGGAAAAAATGAGATAGAGAAAAAGAAAAGCATAATAATTATGGCATGTATATCTACATATACACACAGATACTTGTAATCTAGATTTATAACAACGGATGCGCAAGCAATTGCTCATCTCCTCTTGAGGTCTTGAAACAGTAAACGTTCGGTGCAGAAAGTCTATACCAAATTAACTTGAAAAACGGATGCTTTCCAGCTTCAGGTGAGACAATTATTCATTGATCTTTTGTACATTTCAAGTGTGCAAAAACTCACCTCTGGAAGACTGATATTTGTAGATAAAATTGATATGGCTTACTGGGCTCTGTTAGTGGCTCTTAGATGTAGTAAATTTGATGTTGTTAATGATCTTCTGCATATGGAAGTTCTACTTCTGCTGAATTTACCTGTCATTAACAGCTTGCTGCATTGTGAAATCATTAAATAGCAGCCTTTAACATATTTAACTCTGGTTTTTGAAAAGCTGAACTTCCTAATTGGGACTCATACATGTATGAAGCCTTGGTGTCTGGTGCTGACTTGAGAATAAAACTTCAGTTATTACTTACAGGGCCTGCCTTACAGCATAAGATCACATGGCAGTGCCTTCTGCTTTCAGTATTTTACCAGTGCTGTGGTACAACTGGGTCTGGTTAATACCTGTTCAGATACAAGACAGAGTAAGGAAAATGTGTTTATTATTTCAGATCAGCCCTTTTTTACAAGGCATCGATTGGTTACTTGGTGGTGAATGTTGGGTTCTATTGCAGATGTGATGCCATCCATGCAGTAATGGATGGAAATACATTAAAGGAGCAGCATAACAATTTATTTCACAGGGCAAAGGTCAAGAGAGTGCTGATTCCATATTACAAATCTAACAAAACTGAAGTGGCAGAAGCATTCTTTGAAGGCTTAAGCAGATGAGGGATGTTCAGTTTTCTGTTACAAAACCTAAATCAGAGAGCATTGAAATCTGTTGAATTTTGGAATAGTTGAGAGTAAGAATGTGAATTCTGTTTGTAACAGAAAAAAACTTGTTCTCATTCCATCCCTCTACTACTCGCATCTGCTCCACATGTCGAAGTAGGAAAAGAGTCATTTGTTGCTCCGTTAATTGCAAAACTGTATTTGTCAGACACCAATTCTGAATCAGCTCTCATACCTGTTACCGTGCTTTCGATAACAAGACTGCAGTTGGGGTTGGTTTGTAGGGAGGCTAGATGAATTGAAAGGGAGTGGATTGGGATAGTATAGCTGCTGGACAGAAACACCTATTTTAAAAGATGATCATCCTATGAAGTATGCCAGTTTTCCCACCTTGTGTATGTGACCTGAGGAGCTATGTTAAGATAAGCTTAAGATAATGGCAGGACAAGGGGAAATGGCTTTAAGTTGAGGGAGGGAGGATTTAGGTTGAGTATCAGGGGAAGTTCTTTACAGAGTGAATGGTGAGGTGCTGGAACAGGCTGCCCAGAGAGGCTGTGGACACCCCTCTTCCTGGAGGTGTTCAAGGCCAGTTGGATGAGGTCCTGGGCAGCCTGGTCTAATATTTAATAGGGAGGTTGGTGGCCCTGCATATGGTGGAGGGGTTGGAGCTTCATGATCTTTGAGGGTCCCTTCCAACCCAAGCCATTCTATGATTTTCTGATTCTAAGCTCAAATGCTAGTGTCTTGGGAATCAAAGCAGAGTTTCTCTTTGCCATCCCTATTTACAGTTGCTTAACTAGGATCTGTAGTATCAGAAAGAAACCTGGGATATAATTGGAGTAAATGCAATTAAATTCTTCTGTAAAATAGTCAATTTAAAACCCTTTATGTCTTGAGCGATCATGGAAAGAGTGACATAAAATGATTATTTAACGGATGTATTTGGGATCTCTGCTTGATTACTATAAAAAGATTCCTTCATAAGACATTGTATGGAGTTGGCTGATATTTGCTGAAATACTCCTGTTGAAACTTTCTGGTGTGGAATATTGCTTCCAGTATTTCATCATACCTTTAAAAACTTACGAAGTTTCAATCTACAAGTTTTGGACTCCTTCATAGTGCTTTTCTGTAGCCATTTGAAGTATTACTTCTGCCTTTCAGTCTTGCACTGAGACTTCATTTGGTGGTCTCATTCTCTACTGATCTAATTTTCTCATTTGTTTCCTTTAATATTATAGTGCTTATCATTGATTGTGTCTGTTAGTACCTCTGAAATTCTATAGAAAGATGGCTATTGCTTTCCTTTTAGCAAGTTGCTGCAGCTACTTCAAGCCGACAAATAAAAGTTTGCTTTCTCCGAAAACCTCAGTAGCCACTGCTTTGCTTTTTTGATACAGATCAAACTAGAAAGTTTATCATTATTGTCTTGAGGATTGTGTACTTGAAAGAGAAGGGCTTGTGGACTTAAAAGCTTCTTTTTGCCACAAGTGTTGTGTTTAATAGAAGATGTTATGGTGGATTGCATGTCTTGCTTTACTGAATTCACTAAGTAGGGAACCGGTTCTCTGGGTGTCTTTGTTCCACTTTGGGATAATGTTGCCTGAAGATCATAACTGTGAAATACACCTCAAGTTCTTCACTAAACTCCAGTTTTATACAGACTTCAGGAGAGAGAACGTAATTGCTAATAGAACAAGTTAAACGTGCTTAAAAAGCTCTCTGTGTGTTTTTTGTTGCTGTTGTTTGTTTGTTTGTGGAAAATACTCTTCCTTTATTTAATTCTGGAATTTTCCCAAGAAATTATTGGAAGTTGTCATATAAGAAGAGTAATAAAGAGCATATTCTAGGAACTTGTTTCACAGATTGTACCAGTTACCCCCAAGAATATGCTGCTCCACTAGCATATGTTTTATAACTTTCATAGAGTAATTTTCAAGATGGTAATGTGGAGTTTACACTTCTGTGAACCTGTTAGCTATATTTTCCAGCTCTTAAGTCTCTTGCCAAAGCAGCATTTGTTTCATGCAGATTTTTGCATCAGGCTTCCAACTTCTTCCTCAGGAGAGCATCGCTTTTCTGAGGACTCTATGGATTCTGCACTTAATTCAGTAAATCTGTCAAGCCCAGCCCGTCAAAATTCCACTGAATATCGTACTTCGGGGAGTGCAGCATATTACAGGAATTCCTTTCAGCCAGTGACTGCTACCTCAAATTCAGCCCCGATCCTGCGCCGGCTGTCATTGAGCTCTGCTGGGAACAGCAGTTACTATGAAGTCAGTAGGAATCGAATACAGAGGAGGATTGAAGGTATGCCTGAACTTTCCAAAGTATGTAACAGCTTTTATGAACATGCAAAGTCCGTGAGTTATGAACAAAACAAAAGCATCAATCAATGATAAGCACTATAATATTAAAGGAAACAAATGAGAAAATTAGATCAGTAGAGAATGAGACCACCAAATGAAGTCTCAGTGCAAGACTGAAAGGCAGAAGTAATACTTCAAATGGCTACAGAAAAGCACTATGAAGGAGTCCAAAACTTGTAGATTGAAACTTCGTAAGTTTTTAAAGGTATGATGAAATACTGGAAGCAATATTCCACACCAGAAAGTTTCAACAGGAGTATTTCAGCAAATATCAGCCAACTCCATACAATGTCTTATGAAGGAATCTTTTTATAGTAATCAAGCAGAGATCCCAAATACATCCGTTAAATAATCATTTTATGTCACTCTTTCCATGATCGCTCAAGACATAAAGGGTTTTAAATTGACTATTTTACAGAAGAATTTAATTGCATTTACTCCAATTATATCCCAGGTTTCTTTCTGATACTACAGATCCTAGTTAAGCAACTGTAAATAGGGATGGCAAAGAGAAACTCTGCTTTGATTCCCAAGACACTAGCATTTGAGCTTAGAATCAGAAAATCATAGAATGGCTTGGGTTGGAAGGGACCCTCAAAGATCATGAAGCTCCAACCCCTCCACCATATGCAGGGCCACCAACCTCCCTATTAAATATTAGACCAGGCTGCCCAGGACCTCATCCAACTGGCCTTGAACACCTCCAGGAAGAGGGGTGTCCACAGCCTCTCTGGGCAGCCTGTTCCAGCACCTCACCATTCACTCTGTAAAGAACTTCCCCTGATACTCAACCTAAATCCTCCCTCCCTCAACTTAAAGCCATTTCCCCTTGTCCTGCCATTATCTTAAGCTTATCTTAACATAGCTCCTCAGGTCACATACACAAGGTGGGAAAACTGGCATACTTCATAGGATGATCATCTTTTAAAATAGGTGTTTCTGTCCAGCAGCTATACTATCCCAATCCACTCCCTTTCAATTCATCTAGCCTCCCTACAAACCAACCCCAACTGCAGTCTTGTTATCGAAAGCACGGTAACAGGTATGAGAGCTGATTCAGAATTGGTGTCTGACAAATACAGTTTTGCAATTAACGGAGCAACAAATGACTCTTTTCCTACTTCGACATGTGGAGCAGATGCGAGTAGTAGAGGGATGGAATGAGAACAAGTTTTTTTCTGTTACAAACAGAATTCACATTCTTACTCTCAACTATTCCAAAATTCAACAGATTTCAATGCTCTCTGATTTAGGTTTTGTAACAGAAAACTGAACATCCCTCATCTGCTTAAGCCTTCAAAGAATGCTTCTGCCACTTCAGTTTTGTTAGATTTGTAATATGGAATCAGCACTCTCTTGACCTTTGCCCTGTGAAATAAATTGTTATGCTGCTCCTTTAATGTATTTCCATCCATTACTGCATGGATGGCATCACATCTGCAATAGAACCCAACATTCACCACCAAGTAACCAATCGATGCCTTGTAAAAAAGGGCTGATCTGAAATAATAAACACATTTTCCTTACTCTGTCTTGTATCTGAACAGGTATTAACCAGACCCAGTTGTACCACAGCACTGGTAAAATACTGAAAGCAGAAGGCACTGCCATGTGATCTTATGCTGTAAGGCAGGCCCTGTAAGTAATAACTGAAGTTTTATTCTCAAGTCAGCACCAGACACCAAGGCTTCATACATGTATGAGTCCCAATTAGGAAGTTCAGCTTTTCAAAAACCAGAGTTAAATATGTTAAAGGCTGCTATTTAATGATTTCACAATGCAGCAAGCTGTTAATGACAGGTAAATTCAGCAGAAGTAGAACTTCCATATGCAGAAGATCATTAACAACATCAAATTTACTACATCTAAGAGCCACTAACAGAGCCCAGTAAGCCATATCAATTTTATCTACAAATATCAGTCTTCCAGAGGTGAGTTTTTGCACACTTGAAATGTACAAAAGATCAATGAATAATTGTCTCACCTGAAGCTGGAAAGCATCCGTTTTTCAAGTTAATTTGGTATAGACTTTCTGCACCGAACGTTTACTGTTTCAAGACCTCAAGAGGAGATGAGCAATTGCTTGCGCATCCGTTGTTATAAATCTAGATTACAAGTATCTGTGTGTATATGTAGATATACATGCCATAATTATTATGCTTTTCTTTTTCTCTATCTCATTTTTTCCCTCATTTCTCCTCTCCATCTCACTGAGATGGGGGCAGTGAATGAACAGCCACGTGACGCTCAGTGATCTGCTGGGTTAAACCCCAATGCATCACCACATCTTAAAGAACTTGCACGCTGTAAAAGATTTCTTCTTTTAAGAACGTTGCAACAAAACGTTGCTGGCATGCCATACAGAGACTTCCTAGCCTAGAAGGAAAAAAAAAAACGTCAAGCAGCAGCTATTCAGTTTGAGATGTAAGGATAATTTATCTGTAGGCATGGCATTAATATGTAGCAGAACTAAACCTATTCCTTAATAGAGGACATAAGAGAACGAACACTGACCTAAGAGACCAGGGAATGGGAGAAAGGAGGAAGCAGCAAATTTAACATGTGGAATCACTTGCCTGGAAGCTAAACAGATTAGCTGGAAACTTTTCACTCACTTGGTTAAGGTATTAAGAACACAAACATTATGTATGGATAAGATTATGAGAATGACTTGAATTAATAAAGCTGATACTCCACTCATACTGAGCTTACTTGACAAATGTATAGCTTGTATAGCTGCAGCTGTTGAGATGCACAAGCTCTGCTTATTACCAACAACCTAACTGTACAGTGTACATGTAATTCAACTTTGCTATTGCTAGACTCTGATTTAAGAACTGTTCAGAAAATCCTGGACTCCCAGTGATATAAAGTATACTCCACCAGGACTATCTTAATAAAGTAGTTCACAAACATACATTCTTGACTATGCTTAAGGAGTTACAAAAGTGATAGAATCTCACTGCAGGTTACTTCAGTTCTTTCTCCCTACCCTAGGTTCACAAACAAGTGAAGAAACAAAAAAATTAGAAACATCTTCACATACCAGTTATCATTTCTGCAAGCCGAGATTACAGCTTTGAGAGTGCGGGAGATATTTCCATCCTCCTGATGGCTGAGCCAAGAGGGAAAAAGGGGAGGGGAACAAAAAACGTCCATCTATGAGGCGAAAGCTCCCGAACGAGAAGCCCCGGGCACAATCCCGCGGCACCAACCCCGGCCCGCAGCGGGGGCCCGGCCACCGCCCTCAGCGGCCCCACCCGCAGCCCCGCGCCCGTTGCTCGGCAGCTGCGAGCCAACCGAGCCTGCCGGGAAGGCGGAGGGGCAGCACCACGGATAGCTCCTATTGGTCGAAGGAGGTGAGGGCGGAGCTCGAGGACGGCCGTCTTCTTCGCTATTGGCGGAGAGAGCCGTCAGTGCGGGGCGGGGGGCGGGGCCTCGCGGCTAGCGGGGTCGCGTTGAACTCCGCGTTAGGGCGGGGGAACGGAGCGAGGGGGCGGCGGCGGTCGAGGGTAAGCGAGCCGCCGGCTGCGAGGAGAGCGGCGCGAGGTAGGGAGCGGCGCGGGGGCCGTCCTCACCTGTCACCGGGCGCTCAGCCCTCCCTCCTCGCGGCCCCCGGGCTCCGGCCGCGGGCGCGGTCCCTCGCGGTAGCGGCCGGGCTGGGGCTGTGCTTTCGTCTAAGGGGACCCTCGTCCGAGGGAGGGCGGCAGGCAGGCAGGCAGGCTGTGCGCGCGGTGCCACCGGCTGTGCGCCGCTGCGCGGACGGATGCCGGCTGCCCTCAGGTAGGTGGGAGGGGGGCGGAGAGGGCAGACCCCGGGAAGGCCGCCTCTGGGCGCGAGGGCTCCCCGCCGCCGTCGCTGCGGCAGGCGGCACCTCGGAGTGGCGCTGCGCGAGGGGGGGAGCGGCTGGGGGCTGCGGCTGGGGGCCGCCTCCGTGCGCGGGGCGGGGGGAGTTGCGAGGGCAGAGCCGCGCGACTTCTTATTCGTATAGCCGCGCTTCTTTTCACAGCAACGTGAATAGCTGTAAAACACATAATTCTACCTAAATTAAGTTGTTTAAATTGGAGATAAACAGATGTCTTAGACCTGCTTCTCTTTTTTTGCTGGAAGAAGTGAAGTCAATCACATTCTCTTACAAACAGGGCCTGGGTGTCCCTGTAGACAGCAGGGTGACCACAAACCAGCAATGTGGCCTTGTGGTCAAGAAGGCCAATGGTATCCTGGGATGCATTAAAAAGAATGTGGCCAGCAGGTTGAGTGAGGTGAGTGAGCAAAGTATTATTTACTAACCAGCTAACTGCAGGAGAAGACTCTTAACAGAATAGAAATTTATGTTCTTAACATGCTCCTTTTTGAAGAAAATGGTAGAAAAGACAGAAGTGAGGAATAGAGGATACTTAAACCAACCTGGATCCACTAGAAAACTTCAAAGTAGGGACAGTTACAAAAGCTCAGCTATTCCATTGAGGGAGTAAGCACAAAAAGAAAGACTGAAGCCTTTAGCTAGCAGTTTGTCAGAAAACAGTCTTAAATATGCGCAAGGGTGGAAAGAGACTTCCTATTTCCTTAAATGCAAGCAGATTGAAACAGTTTCTTTTGATTTCTGTATCTATGATTTTCATAAGCAGTTACAAGAACGGTGTTCTCAGATTGGATATTATGAGTAAATGCTTGTGTTGCATTTAAGGAAATAATAAACAGCAACTATTTCTCATCCAAGAAAAAGACAAACACGTAAACTGAATGAGCAGCTTATATACATATATCCCCTAGATATCTGTAGCACTCCCATGGTGTTGGCAGAAATGGCAGAGAATTTATAGAGATGCATACCTCCTCAAGCAGAAAGCAGAGGTTACTAAGGCACACTACCCCAGGTATCACCAATAGCAGTAGAAGCTTGTGCTTAGGCAACTCAAGTACACCTTTCACCCCCCACACGAATATTAAACATTACCATCATAGCATCCCCCCCCCCCTTTTTTTTTTCTTTCTTTCCTTTTAAATTGTCTTTTATCTCAGGCCCACGAGATGCATGGAAATCAAAAGTCCGTGAGTTATGAACAAAGAAGTTCTTTGCCACAGAAAATACGTTACATATGGAGTGAGATGTTGTGCTGTTGCCAAGCACATCAGGCTTGCTAATGTAACTTCAAATGCAGAACTTCTAGCAGAACGTGCTAGAACTAATACCATGGTACAAGCCAGAGGAGTCTTGTCTGCTGCTCTTTCCTCTCACTGCTGTCGTGGACCCTGCAACAGGCTGGATTGGACAGTGCTGGTTAAACACAGCTTGTTTCCTGAGCATTTTATCAATTATTTCTGTATTGCTGATATACAGATATAGGGTTTTTTCCTGTTCCTCTGCACAGTTGAATTTCCATTTGCCACTTTCCCAGATACTGGCATCTTGGGACCTGGGAACCAAACACAAGTCAAACTAATCCCTCTAGGTATGTCATAATGCTGGTTTTTATGTTGCTGTAATTATCTGCAGTTGTATAGAGTATTTAAGACAAATGGAACTGTTTGGTATTACGGTTTGGTACATGAAAGAAAATAAAACATCCTTTATTTTAATATATGACAAAGAATGAATAATACTTACTTGCCACCAACCACTTCTCACTTCTGACACTCTACCAAACTGATGGATGTTCTACATAAAGCAACGCTTTCCTTCTTCCCTTTTGATTTAGTAGATTTTTTTTTATTTTAATGTTTGTTTCAGTCTACATATTGAAATAGGTTTTACTGGGCACCTTTACTTCTCAAACTTTCTGCATTCAGGTTTGTAAAGAAAGGCAGACTTTTCTTCTCCAAGATCAGACAGACAGCACATTCTTTGGCCAACAAATTCTTGTTTCTTAACAATACTGACATTTTGCTCTGCCAAGCATTTAAAAGTGCATTCCTTTTAGAGACCTTCTCTTCGTTACAGTCTATAAGTAACTGTGATACATATTTTCTCTGTATTTGGGAAAACCTAATAATAGATACAATTTACCACCAAAAATATTTGCAGTCATGACTTCATCATAGACTTTTTCCTACTTTTCCAGTACTTGTTTGATACTTTCTTTTTCTAGTAAGCAAAAATTCTAAGCCCTTGTCCTCCAGTAACTGTCTTTCATTTTCTGATACATTCAAAGATAACCTTTGGAGGCATGCCTTTTTCTGGGAAGCCAAGTTCTAACAGCAGAAAAAAATTTCAAAGGCTGTATGGAGAGCATCAACTACAATGGCAATAATATCACTGACCTTGCTAGAAGGAAGAAATTGGAACCGTCTAATGTGGTAAGAACATAACTTTATCATCATCTAAACTTCTGCTTCTCCTTCTAAGGAAAGTTTGTGAGTGTGTGTGACAGATGTTCTGAAATCATATAATATATAAAACAAAGTTTGTCACATGCCTAAAGATTTCATTATACATACTTTTATGATTTTTGTTTGTTTGTTTGTTTGTTTGTTTTTAATATCTGGGAACCTGTTTCTGCTGGGATTTAAGTTTCAGCTTTACAGAATTAGCCTTCAGCATCAGGTGAATGTTTTTTAAAAGAAAACCAGTAGATCAGTATATACATTTTTGCTTTCATCTTATAGTAACCCAAAACTAGGATGGACAATATTTATTGTTAAATCAATTGCAGTGTGTCAAGGATCTAAATCCTGTTATCTTCCATCCCCACAGAGCAAGTTGCGTGGGTGTGCAAAATCATTAGAAAGGGAAGGCTCAGAGCCATTTTATGGGAGCTCCGTAAAGCATCAAGATACTAAACTTTGAAACTGTTATTTAGCTTATTAACATTACAGGGATTATTAACATTACATTCTATTTTTTTCTCTCCAAAGCATTCATAGTTGCTTTCATGTTTAAACTTGTGTCTTTCTGTAAGGGTTGATCAGGAAATCACTTTAATTTCTGTATTTTTAAGAATCTAGGCGTTCCTAAAATAGTTGGTGGATTACATGAGCAATGTGGGTAGGAAATAAATGTATTATTACCCTGAATTTGAGATAGATCTGTTCAAGGCTTTCTTCTGTACAGTACTGCAGCCTTCACAAAGCCCTGCTCACAGTATGTATAGTTTGATTACTGCTTTTTTTCTTTATGTATTTTGCATAGTACATAACAGTAATGAAGAATAAGATATAAGATAAACATGTACAGTAGAAATAAAGTGCAATGATTCTTCTTGGACTGATGTGCAACTTCTGAGATGTCTGTAGGACAAATTCCAGCTTTTGAAAAGCATAGCACAGCTAACAGTTCTGTAGAGTGTCTATAAACTCCTCTTTCTGGTTTATTTGGATGTGAATTTTCTGTTTGCTTGTTTTGTTTGTTAGTTGATTACATTCTGTTGCCTGTGACATTAAAGCAAAATCTACATATGTAGATTTGGTAGTGTTAGAGGTTTACCACTAAACTGTGGCATGCTAGTTTAATCTGATGATTCACTTCTGAGAATATAGAAACAGAAGTGAACTTTGCTTTCAGGTGAATTATTTAAATTTCTTCCGCTCTTCAAAAACAGAATCAGTTTCACTTATGAAATCAACATGGATGTTTATGTTTCTTACAAAAAAACTTTTATTCTTCTAGTTTTGAACCTGATTTAGCATGAAAAATACTAAGCTGAAACTACTATTTTTGTTAACCACGTTTATGTTAATGGCACTTAAGCAATCCAACCAGGATCAAAGCTCCATTGTAGGAACTGTGCAGATGCATAGCAGTAGACATATCCTGCCCTAAAGAAAAAGCAAAAATAAATAACGTAATGAAATGGAACACAAAGTAATTGGTAAAGTTATAAGAAGCATCATAGGGGGGAAAAAAAAAATAGATGGACAAAGAATAAAAAAGAGGTTTGAGACAAAAATAAAAATGTTCTTACTGTCAGATTTCAGAAGTTGTACAAGGAAAAGGAGTAAAAAATTAAATTTATACAACGAGGATGTCCAGAAAATCTAAGAAGTTAATCTTGATTTTACATTGAACAAAAATAGAATGAATAAAAATCCTTAGGTCTCACAAATACGTATGTTATGATCATAAATGCACCATTAAGAGTCTTTCAACATCATCTTAAGCAATTTATTCATTTTATCTTTAGAGGGTAACAATGTGGAGCAAAAAAGTTTTGCAGTCCTCTGTGATAGAACAAGTGGCAGCAAACCTTTGAGGAGAAAGAGTAAGATGGATGGCCTTAAACAGTTTTTGCTTTTATTAATGGAGCCTGATTTGTTTTCACAGAAATGAGGCAAATAATAAACATACACAGAAAGGAGAGTAGGAGATAGAAGGACAACAAGAAAAAAAAAATGGAGTGTCAAATTTTCTCCCAAATGGACTTGCAAGAGTTGACAGTGACTTACTAGAGCATTAATTTCTTCTTTACGGCTTTATTCAGGTCTAAGACAGAAAAAAAGAACATGCACACGAGTCTTCCAATCCATATTTTCTATGTTATTTAAAGTAATAAGGTTATGTATGGTATTTTATGTTGGTTTCATTTACATTTGCAGGTACTAAAATCTAACAAGTTTCTCAAAACCTGTAACAGAAAAATGCTGAGAAGAATCAAATTTATTGCTCTCTCTCTTCACATACATTGGGCTTATGATCCTCCCACTTCAGTGGCTGCTCTTCCATGTATTACTGAGTGCAATCATGTACAAATATAAGATAAACATTTTCTTTAAAGTATTTATAGTATGTTGCGCTCAAATAAATATTTGAGAAAATAAAGAAATAACCTGACAGCTATTAATCAGAGTTTTATTGCCTTTAATATATGATCCATCCTGATATAGCAATTACTGTTGTTTTAGTAAATGCATTACCTCACTTTTACAGGTTTATTTTCAGCCAGTATATCTATCCTTTTGCTCAACACAACAGAGAACTTTCCAATAGCCAAAAAACATTCTGCCTTTAAATTAAATTAATCTTCTTGGAAATATTACTCTTCCAACTCTCCTGTTCTGTATGTCAGCTACTGCTCAAAGCTGTCTACTGTTCCTCCTGTTAACCATACAGTTATTAAAACTTGGTATATGAATACCTTTTCATCATATTTATCCACAATAAATGAATGAGACTTCTCCCCATAGAATCTTTCTATGAAACTTTCCATCCCTCTGTCTTTCTGCTAAATCTCAAATAATCTGAACTGCAGTTCATTTAGATATTAGACCTCAGGTTCAGATAACATCCTTGAGGTAATAAAATGTTATTGTCTGACAGATCTAAAGTGATATTTTTCCTGTAGAAAATTCCATGGGGCACTTACACTGAAACTGAGAAGTGTTTTTCCTTCTCTTGCTGAGTGAGGGTTTAAATAGGAAATGCATATACACAGAGCAAAATTTGGAAGGTAACATTTCCCATCAGGTCTTTTCAGTATTACAGAGCAAGAAAAAGACTTTTAAGACTTGCATGTGCTGATTAAGGTGATTGAATTTTTTCTACTATTATTTTCCTTTTAGTTTAGCAATAAAGAAATACATTAAAAAAATGCAGTAGGGGAAAGATCTGCCCATGGATTTGTTGTATTTGTGCATATCTAAATAGCAGTACAGGCATCTTGTCATCCCAAGGACACCATGGAGTATTCATATAATATAAAGAGAGATGATGGGGATTTTCTAATAACTAAATTGGAAATCAGAAATGTTACTTTTTTTTTTTTTTTCCCAATTTACCAGTTTGCAAGCAATGCCTCCTTTTCCATAAAGACAGCTCTTCAAGAAAGCCCATTTCTAACACTCACAGACCTGTGCAGAACACCGTTTTTCATAGATGACAGACAGTAACTTTACAATAACATCAGCCATTTCTTTCAACACTGTCACAAATACCATTCAACAACAAATAGCATTCAACTAGGCCTCAACTGCCTAATTTCATTGAAGCCTGTATACCTTTCATTCAGTGTTAACATTACTTGAAAAAAAGTGTTTGGACGTTACATTATATTATCCTCAGTTCATCGTGTTGTAGCAGATCTAATCTTTAATGAAAAAGAGACATGTAGGAATCCTATTTGAACTTTTCTTTTATCTTCACTCTTATTTCAAAAAGAAAGTTGTTGATTAAACACACCTAGTGACAAACCAACATGTGATTATCATCTATAATAAATGATACTCCTGCTTGCTAGTATAATTGTATTTGCTTTTCTTGTTGCCTTTGCTTGCTTCATCCACACCAGTAGATGTGTTGAGAAAACTGACTGGGAGAAAAGAGGTCATTCCCTGGTCCTGGTTACAAAGACAGCACAGACACAGCCCATGGTGACTGAAAAACAAGGAATAAAGAGGTTCAAGACTGTACTGCAAAAGTGTATTGCAACTGCAGGTTGCTTAAAGAAGTAGAAGCAAAGGGAATGTCCACAGGTTTGAAAAAGTGGCCTGCAACTACACAATATTCATTGTTTCAGAAAGGAGATTTAACGATGCAAAATCTTTGGCAAGAAAACAGTTGTTTTTAGGGATCAAATAGAGAGAGAAATAGTGCTGGGGACCTAGACTCCATTTAGGACATAATACTTGTCTTGTCTCTACACATGAAAATATTTTAAATTACTAGCTGAGAGATCAGGGGTCCTGAACCATGGTATGTTCGTTATTGTTGATTGCATGTACTGTGTCATATCACTTAAAAAATTAAAAACATTAATGGCACTGAAATTTCAAACTGGGTGCACGTACCACTGTGCATAACAACTGACAAGCTATTATCTACGTTGATTAAAACTCTTAGTGCTAGTGTTTTAGCTTCTCCAAAAGCAAGGAATAAACAATTTGAATGTAGGCTTTATCAGTATTTGTACTTGTAATAAAACCAGGAATATTCATAGAATCATAGAATCATAGAATTTTTTTTTGAGTTGGAAGGGACTCTTACAGACCATTGAGTCCAGTTCCCCAGTAATGAACAGGGACACCCACAGAGGTCAGAGACCTCAGAGGCCTGTCCAGCCTGACCATGAATATCTCCCCACTGCCATAATGTTGTCTTGCCCCAGACCTATACAAGACTACAAAGTGAGTCACCAGCTCTGGATTCCTACTTAGGAGGGGTTTGCCATCAAGATAGACAGCAAGTCTCCATGTAACCCTCTCCTCTAGGCATCAGCCCTGGGAAACATGCTGCCAAATATTCTTCAGAAAAGCATCTTAGAGAGGTTTCTGTGAGCAGATGGGGGACATTTGATGAAGCAAACGGATGCTGGGTAAGCAGTAATTCTCACTCAACAACCAGCCTGGGGGCTCCGTTCTTTCTTCATTTCCATTCTTTCTGATGGAAATGTCCTTGAAACTTAATTGAGTTTGCATGGAATTTTACACTTTTTGGATTTCTAATCTTTCTCATCATTAATCCTTAAATATGTGTTCCACAATACCACTAACCAATTATAGAAAAATAATTTAAAATAATCATGTATCAAACTTTTTTAAAATTCTATTTGGAAGGTAGGAGACCTAATTACAGGCATGGGACTTTAATGTATGTGCTGAAAACTGAAACTCAATATCTACTTTTTCATTGCTCTTCAGCAACCTGAGCAAATAGATTACCTCCTGTGATAGGTTTCTGACAGTCCCTCTTAGTTTGACAGTTATTTTAGAGAGAGTCACTTTTGTATATAATGAAAGGAAAAGTTGCCAAGCATACGTACATATTTTATGTTTCTTAAAACTTAAAAGCTAGAGGAAAGACTCCATTTTTAGTCATGCCATTTTAAATTCAGAGTATTTGTACCGTCCGCCAGGTTTACATCAATGACACAGAATGGCATCTAGCCCAAGGGCTGAGTTACATTTCTTGCACAGGAAGGGCAGCTTTTATAATTGAGTGTATCAGTTACTGCTTTGAACTTTTTTTGTGTTACTACATTCATGTGAAAATATGATGTGCATTTTCACATCTTCTATGTATGCCAAAAGAATTAAAGGAATTTCTATCGAAGTGTTTCCTTGAAATTGCAACATAAAAAATATATAAATATTAAAAACAATAAAACAAAACAAGACATTTTCTCCCAGAAATACCAGGACTCTTAGAAATACCTCACGTTTCATCTCAAGAATACTGCTTTCCACTCCTCAAGATCACACTGACTCCCATCACAATGGCCTTTTCTCCCACATACACCAGCTTTCTCCCAAATACACGACATTTTCTCCCACATACACCCGTTTTCTCCCAAAGATGGGACATATTCTCCCAGAAATGCCAGCTTATTCTTTAAAAAACGGCCTTTTTTCCCCAAAATACCAGCTTTCTCACAAACACCTGTCATTTTCCAACCAAGTCTGCTACTATCTCCCAGAAACAGCCGGTTTCCGAGAAATACCTGACGTTTGCTCTCCCAAATACTACTTGACACTCCTCCAGAGGACATTGTCTCCCCTATTTACCACGTTGTCTCCCCAAGAGACCACTTGGCACACCAAAAAGACCACCGTTGCTCTCCAGTACAAGATCTTCTTTCCCACCGGTTCCCACTTTTCTCCCCCAGCTATGTCATTTCCTCCCAGAAATGCCACTTTTCCCTTGGAAATTTCACCTTCTCTTCCAAAAAGAGGAGATTTGCTCCCAGAAATACCCCTTCTCTTACAACTGCCACACGCTTTCTCCCCAAAAAGCCTCCATGACAATGCCAAATGGGACACTTGCAGCCAAGAAGAGGACACCTTCTCTCAGAAAGACCACTTTTCTCCCCAAGAGAGGAGATTTTCTCCCAATTGGATGACATTTGCTGTAAGAAAGACCTGTTTTCTTCCCTCAAGAGGACATTGTCTTTCCCACTGAGGACATTTTCTCCCAGAAGTGCCGCTACTCTGTGAAACACCTCCATTTCCTCCCAAATCTACTCCATGACACGCCTCAGGATGACACTTACTCCCCGATTTGGGGCATTTTCTCCCAGAAATACCACTTCTCTCCCAAAGGGATGGCCTTTTCCCTCTCTAGCATCTGTTTCCTCACCAATACCTGGCATTTTCTCCCAGAAACACCAGCTTTCTCACAGATACATCACCTTCCCCCCCCCACATCAGACCTCTTCTCCCAGAAATACCAGGACTCTGCTGAATATTTCCCATTTCCTCCGGAACATACAGCATTACACTCCGCAAGAGGACAGTTTCTTTCAGAAATGTGGCATTTTATCACAGGTACACCATTTTTATGCCCAGTAGAGCTCCTTTTCTCCCAGAAATAGCACTGCTCTTAGGAAGAGCTCCCATTTTCTAACCAAAATGCTGCTTTACACTCCTCAAGATCACACTTACCCCCATCAAGATGGCAGTGTCAGAGAAATACCAGCTTCTGCCCCCAAAATGGGACTTTGGCTCTCCAAAACAAGACATTTTCTCCCAGAAATACCAGGACTCTTAGAAATACCTCACGTTTCATCTCAAGAATACTGCTTTCCACTCCTCAAGATCACACTGACTCCCATCACAATGGCCTTTTCTCCCACATACACCAGCTTTCTCCCAAATACACGACATTTTCTCCCACATACACCCGTTTTCTCCCAAAGATGGGACATATTCTCCCAGAAATGCCAGCTTATTCTTTAACAAACGGCCTTTTTTCCCCAAAATACCAGCCTTTTCCCTCTCTAGCATCTGTTTCCTCACCAATACCTGGCATTTTCTCCCAGAAACACCAGCTTTCTCACAGATACATCACCTTCCCCCCCCCACATCAGACCTCTTCTCCCAGAAATACCAGGACTCTGCTGAATATTTCCCATTTCCTCCGGAACATACAGCATTACACTCCGCAAGAGGACAGTTTCTTTCAGAAATGTGGCATTTTATCACAGATACACCATTTTTATGCCCAGTAGAGCTCCTTTTCTCCCAGAAATAGCACTGCTCTTAGGAAGAGCTCCCATTTTCTAACCAAAATGCTGCTTTACACTCCTCAAGATCACACTTACCCCCATCAAGATGGCAGTGTCACAGAAATACCAGCTTCTGCCCCCAAAATGGGACTTTGGCTCTCCAAAACAAGACATTTTCTCCCAGAAATACCAGGACTCTTAGAAATACCTCACGTTTCATCTCAAGAATACTGCTTTCCACTCCTCAAGATCACACTGACTCCCATCACAATGGCCTTTTCTCCCACATACACCAGCTTTCTCCCAAATACACGACATTTTCTCCCACATACACCCGTTTTCTCCCAAAGATGGGACATATTCTCCCAGAAATGCCAGCTTATTCTTTAAAAAACGGCCTTTTTTTCCCAAAATACCAGCTTTCTCACAAACACCTGTCATTTTCCAACCAAGTCTGCTACTATCTCCCAGAAACAGCCGGTTTCCGAGAAATACCTGACGTTTGCTCTCCCAAATACTACTTGACACTCCTCCAGAGGACATTGTCTCCCCTATTTACCACGTTGTCTCCCCAAGAGACCACTTGGCACACCAAAAAGACCACCGTTGCTCTCCAGTACAAGATCTTCTTTCCCACCGGTTCCCACTTTTCTCCCCCAGCTATGTCATTTCCTCCCAGAAATGCCACTTTTCCCTTGGAAATTTCACCTTCTCTTCCAAAAAGAGGAGATTTGCTCCCAGAAATACCCCTTCTCTTACAACTGCCACACGCTTTCTCCCCAAAAAGCCTCCATGACAATGCCAAATGGGACACTTGCAGCCAAGAAGAGGACACCTTCTCTCAGAAAGACCACTTTTCTCCCCAAGAGAGGAGATTTTCTCCCAATTGGATGACATTTGCTGTAAGAAAGACCTGTTTTCTTCCCTCAAGAGGACATTGTCTTTCCCACTGAGGACATTTTCTCCCAGAAGTGCCGCTACTCTGTGAAACACCTCCATTTCCTCCCAAATCTACTCCATGACATGCCTCAGGATGACACTTACTCCCCGATTTGGGGCATTTTCTCCCAGAAATACCACTTCTCTCCCAAAGGGATGGCCTTTTCCCTCTCTAGCATCTGTTTCCTCACCAATACCTGGCATTTTCTCCCAGAAACACCAGCTTTCTCACAGATACATCACCTTCCCCCCCCCACATCAGACCTCTTCTCCCAGAAATACCAGGACTCTGCTGAATATTTCCCATTTCCTCCGGAACATACAGCATTACACTCCGCAAGAGGACAGTTTCTTTCAGAAATGTGGCATTTTATCACAGGTACACCATTTTTATGCCCAGTAGAGCTCCTTTTCTCCCAGAAATAGCACTGCTCTTAGGAAGAGCTCCCATTTTCTAACCAAAATGCTGCTTTACACTCCTCAAGATCACACTTACCCCCATCAAGATGGCAGTGTCAGAGAAATACCAGCTTCTGCCCCCAAAATGGGACTTTGGCTCTCCAAAACAAGACATTTTCTCCCAGAAATACCAGGACTCTTAGAAATACCTCACGTTTCATCTCAAGAATACTGCTTTCCACTCCTCAAGATCACACTGACTCCCATCACAATGGCCTTTTCTCCCACATACACCAGCTTTCTCCCAAATACACGACATTTTCTCCCACATACACCCGTTTTCTCCCAAAGATGGGACATATTCTCCCAGAAATGCCAGCTTATTCTTTAACAAACGGCCTTTTTTCCCCAAAATACCAGCCTTTTCCCTCTCTAGCATCTGTTTCCTCACCAATACCTGGCATTTTCTCCCAGAAACACCAGCTTTCTCACAGATACATCACCTTCCCCCCCCCACATCAGACCTCTTCTCCCAGAAATACCAGGACTCTGCTGAATATTTCCCATTTCCTCCGGAACATACAGCATTACACTCCGCAAGAGGACAGTTTCTTTCAGAAATGTGGCATTTTATCACAGATACACCATTTTTATGCCCAGTAGAGCTCCTTTTCTCCCAGAAATAGCACTGCTCTTAGGAAGAGCTCCCATTTTCTAACCAAAATGCTGCTTTACACTCCTCAAGATCACACTTACCCCCATCAAGATGGCAGTGTCACAGAAATACCAGCTTCTGCCCCCAAAATGGGACTTTGGCTCTCCAAAACAAGACATTTTCTCCCAGAAATACCAGGACTCTTAGAAATACCTCACGTTTCATCTCAAGAATACTGCTTTCCACTCCTCAAGATCACACTGACTCCCATCACAATGGCCTTTTCTCCCACATACACCAGCTTTCTCCCAAATACACGACATTTTCTCCCACATACACCCGTTTTCTCCCAAAGATGGGACATATTCTCCCAGAAATGCCAGCTTATTCTTTAACAAACGGCCTTTTTTCCCCAAAATACCAGCCTTTTCCCTCTCTAGCATCTGTTTCCTCACCAATACCTGGCATTTTCTCCCAGAAACACCAGCTTTCTCACAGATACATCACCTTCCCCCCCCCACATCAGACCTCTTCTCCCAGAAATACCAGGACTCTGCTGAATATTTCCCATTTCCTCCGGAACATACAGCATTACACTCCGCAAGAGGACAGTTTCTTTCAGAAATGTGGCATTTTATCACAGATACACCATTTTTATGCCCAGTAGAGCTCCTTTTCTCCCAGAAATAGCACTGCTCTTAGGAAGAGCTCCCATTTTCTAACCAAAATGCTGCTTTACACTCCTCAAGATCACACTTACCCCCATCAAGATGGCAGTGTCACAGAAATACCAGCTTCTGCCCCCAAAATGGGACTTTGGCTCTCCAAAACAAGACATTTTCTCCCAGAAATACCAGGACTCTTAGAAATACCTCACGTTTCATCTCAAGAATACTGCTTTCCACTCCTCAAGATCACACTGACTCCCATCACAATGGCCTTTTCTCCCACATACACCAGCTTTCTCCCAAATACACGACATTTTCTCCCACATACACCCGTTTTCTCCCAAAGATGGGACATATTCTCCCAGAAATGCCAGCTCAACTGCCTAATCTCATTGAAGCCTGTATACCTTTCATTCAGTGTTAACATTACTTGAAAAAAAGTGTTTGGACGTTACATTATATTATCCTCAGTTCATCGTGTTGTAGCAGATCTAATCTTTAATGAAAACGAGACATGTAGGAATCCTATTTGAACTTTTCTTTTATCTTCACTCTTATTTCAAAAAGAAAGTTGTTGATTAAACACACCTAGTGACAAACCAACATGTGATTATCATCTATAATAAATGATACTCCTGCTTGCTAGTATAATTGTATTTGCTTTTCTTGTTGCCTTTGCTTGCTTCATCCACACCAGTAGATGTGTTGAGAAAACTGACTGGGAGAAAAGAGGTCATTCCCTGGTCCTGGTTACAAAGACAGCACAGACACAGCCCATGGTGACTGAAAAACAAGGAATAAAGAGGTTCAAGACTGTACTGCAAAAGTGTATTGCAACTGCAGGTTGCTTAAAGAAGTAGAAGCAAAGGGAATGTCCACAGGTTTGAAAAAGTGGCCTGCAACTACACAATATTCATTGTTTCAGAAAGGAGATTTAACGATGCAAAATCTTTGGCAAGAGAACAGTTGTTTTTAGGGATCAAATAGAGAGAGAAATAGTGCTGGGGACCTAGACTCCATTTAGGACATAATACTTGTCTTGTCTCTACACATGAAAATATTTTAAATTACTAGCTGAGAGATCAGGGGTCCTGAACCATGGTATGTTCGTTATTGTTGATTGCATGTACTGTGTCATATCACTTAAAAAATTAAAAACATTAATGGCACTGAAATTTCAAACTGGGTGCACGTACCACTGTGCATAACAACTGACAAGCTATTATCTACGTTGATTAAAACTCTTAGTGCTAGTGTTTTAGCTTCTCCAAAAGCAAGGAATAAACAATTTGAATGTAGGCTTTATCAGTATTTGTACTTGTAATAAAACCAGGAATATTCATAGAATCATAGAATCATAGAATTTTTTTTTGAGTTGGAAGGGACTCTTACAGACCATTGAGTCCAGTTCCCCAGTAATGAACAGGGACACCCACAGAGGTCAGAGACCTCAGAGGCCTGTCCAGCCTGACCATGAATATCTCCCCACTGCCATAATGTTGTCTTGCCCCAGACCTATACAAGACTACAAAGTGAGTCACCAGCTCTGGATTCCTACTTAGGAGGGGTTTGCCATCAAGATAGACAGCAAGTCTCCATGTAACCCTCTCCTCTAGGCATCAGCCCTGGGAAACATGCTGCCAAATATTCTTCAGAAAAGCATCTTAGAGAGGTTTCTGTGAGCAGATGGGGGACATTTGATGAAGCAAACGGATGCTGGGTAAGCAGTAATTCTCACTCAACAACCAGCCTGGGGGCTCCGTTCTTTCTTCATTTCCATTCTTTCTGATGGAAATGTCCTTGAAACTTAATTGAGTTTGCATGGAATTTTACACTTTTTGGATTTCTAATCTTTCTCATCATTAATCCTTAAATATGTGTTCCACAATACCACTAACCAATTATAGAAAAATAATTTAAAATAATCATGTATCAAACTTTTTAAAAATTCTATTTGGAAGGTAGGAGACCTAATTACAGGCATGGGACTTTAATGTATGTGCTGAAAACTGAAACTCAATATCTACTTTTTCATTGCTCTTCAGCAACCTGAGCAAATAGATTACCTCCTGTGATAGGTTTCTGTCAGTCCCTCTTAGTTTGACAGTTATTTTAGAGAGAGTCACTTTTGTATATAATGAAAGGAAAAGTTGCCAAGCATACGTACATATTTTATGTTTCTTAAAACTTAAAAGCTAGAGGAAAGACTCCATTTTTAGTCATGCCATTTTAAATTCAGAGTATTTGTACCGTCCGCCAGGTTTACATCAATGACACAGAATGGCATCTAGCCCAAGGGCTGAGTTACATTTCTTGCACAGGAAGGGCAGCTTTTATAATTGAGTGTATCAGTTACTGCTTTGAACTTTTTTTGTGTTACTACATTCATGTGAAAATATGATGTGCATTTTCACATCTTCTATGTATGCCAAAAGAATTAAAAGCAATTTCTATCGAAGTGTTTCCTTGAAATTGCAACATAAAAAATATATAAATATTAAAAACAATAAAACAAAACAAGACATTTTCTCCCAGAAATACCAGGACTCTTAGAAATACCTCACGTTTCATCTCAAGAATACTGCTTTCCACTCCTCAAGATCACACTGACTCCCATCACAATGGCCTTTTCTCCCACATACACCAGCTTTCTCCCAAATACACGACATTTTCTCCCACATACACCCGTTTTCTCCCAAAGATGGGACATATTCTCCCAGAAATGCCAGCTTATTCTTTAAAAAACGGCCTTTTTTTCCCAAAATACCAGCTTTCTCACAAACACCTGTCATTTTCCAACCAAGTCTGCTACTATCTCCCAGAAACAGCCGGTTTCCGAGACGGTTTCCTGACGTTTGCTCTCCCAAATACTACTTGACACTCCTCCAGAGGACATTGTCTCCCCTATTTACCACGTTGTCTCCCCAAGAGACCACTTGGCACACCAAAAAGACCACCGTTGCTCTCCAGTACAAGATCTTCTTTCCCACCGGTTCCCACTTTTCTCCCCCAGCTATGTCATTTCCTCCCAGAAATGCCACTTTTCCCTTGGAAATTTCACCTTCTCTTCCAAAAAGAGGAGATTTGCTCCCAGAAATACCCCTTCTCTTACAACTGCCACACGCTTTCTCCCCAAAAAGCCTCCATGACAATGCCAAATGGGACACTTGCAGCCAAGAAGAGGACACCTTCTCTCAGAAAGACCACTTTTCTCCCCAAGAGAGGAGATTTTCTCCCAATTGGATGACATTTGCTGTAAGAAAGACCTGTTTTCTTCCCTCAAGAGGACATTGTCTTTCCCACTGAGGACATTTTCTCCCAGAAGTGCCGCTACTCTGTGAAACACCTCCATTTCCTCCCAAATCTACTCCATGACACGCCTCAGGATGACACTTACTCCCCGATTTGGGGCATTTTCTCCCAGAAATACCACTTCTCTCCCAAAGGGATGGCCTTTTCCCTCTCTAGCATCTGTTTCCTCACCAATACCTGGCATTTTCTCCCAGAAACACCAGCTTTCTCACAGATACATCACCTTCCCCCCCCCACATCAGACCTCTTCTCCCAGAAATACCAGGACTCTGCTGAATATTTCCCATTTCCTCCGGAACATACAGCATTACACTCCGCAAGAGGACAGTTTCTTTCAGAAATGTGGCATTTTATCACAGATACACCATTTTTATGCCCAGTAGAGCTCCTTTTCTCCCAGAAATAGCACTGCTCTTAGGAAGAGCTCCCATTTTCTAACCAAAATGCTGCTTTACACTCCTCAAGATCACACTTACCCCCATCAAGATGGCAGTGTCACAGAAATACCAGCTTCTGCCCCCAAAATGGGACTTTGGCTCTCCAAAACAAGACATTTTCTCCCAGAAATACCAGGACTCTTAGAAATACCTCACGTTTCATCTCAAGAATACTGCTTTCCACTCCTCAAGATCACACTGACTCCCATCACAATGGCCTTTTCTCCCACATACACCAGCTTTCTCCCAAATACACGACATTTTCTCCCACATACACCCGTTTTCTCCCAAAGATGGGACATATTCTCCCAGAAATGCCAGCTTATTCTTTAACAAACGGCCTTTTTTCCCCAAAATACCAGCCTTTTCCATCTCTAGCATCTGTTTCCTCACCAATACCTGGCATTTTCTCCCAGAAACACCAGCTTTCTCACAGATACATCACCTTCCCCCCCCCACATCAGAACTCTTCTCCCAGAAATACCAGGACTCTGCTGAATATTTCCCATTTCCTCCGGAACATACAGCATTACACTCCGCAAGAGGACAGCTTCTTTCAGAAATGTGGCATTTTATCACAGGTACACCATTTTTATGCCCAGTAGAGCTCCTTTTCTCCCAGAAATAGCACTGCTCTTAGGAAGAGCTCCCATTTTCTAACCAAAATGCTGCTTTACACTCCTCAAGATCACACTTACCCCCATCAAGATGGCAGTGTCACAGAAATACCAGCTTCTGCCCCCAAAATGGGACTTTGGCTCTCCAAAACAAGACATTTTCTCCCAGAAATACCAGGACTCTTAGAAATACCTCACGTTTCATCTCAAGAATACTGCTTTCCACTCCTCAAGATCACACTGACTCCCATCACAATGGCCTTTTCTCCCACATACACCAGCTTTCTCCCAAATACACGACATTTTCTCCCACATACACCCGTTTTCTCCCAAAGATGGGACATATTCTCCCAGAAATGCCAGCTTATTCTTTAACAAACGGCCTTTTTTCCCCAAAATACCAGCCTTTTCCCTCTCTAGCATCTGTTTCCTCACCAATACCTTGCATTTTCTCCCAGAAACACCAGCTTTCTCACAGATACATCACCTTCCCCCCCCCACATCAGACCTCTTCTCCCAGAAATACCAGGACTCTGCTGAATATTTCCCGTTTCCTCCGGAACATACAGCATTACACTCCGCAAGAGGACAGTTTCTTTCAGAAATGTGGCATTTTATCACAGATACACCATTTTTATGCCCAGTAGAGCTCCTTTTCTCCCAGAAATAGCACTGCTCTTAGGAAGAGCTCCCATTTTCTAACCAAAATGCTGCTTTACACTCCTCAAGATCACACTTACCCCCATCAAGATGGCAGTGTCACAGAAATACCAGCTTCTGCCCCCAAAATGGGACTTTGGCTCTCCAAAACAAGACATTTTCTCCCAGAAATACCAGGACTCTTAGAAATACCTCACGTTTCATCTCAAGAATACTGCTTTCCACTCCTCAAGATCACACTGACTCCCATCACAATGGCCTTTTCTCCCACATACACCAGCTTTCTCCCAAATACACGACATTTTCTCCCACATACACCCGTTTTCTCCCAAAGATGGGACATATTCTCCCAGAAATGCCAGCTTATTCTTTAAAAAACGGCCTTTTTTTCCCAAAATACCAGCTTTCTCACAAACACCTGTCATTTTCCAACCAAGTCTGCTACTATCTCCCAGAAACAGCCGGTTTCCGAGAAATACCTGACGTTTGCTCTCCCAAATACTACTTGACACTCCTCCAGAGGACATTGTCTCCCCTATTTACCACGTTGTCTCCCCAAGAGACCACTTGGCACACCAAAAAGACCACCGTTGCTCTCCAGTACAAGATCTTCTTTCCCACCGGTTCCCACTTTTCTCCCCCAGCTATGTCATTTCCTCCCAGAAATGCCACTTTTCCCTTGGAAATTTCACCTTCTCTTCCAAAAAGAGGAGATTTGCTCCCAGAAATACCCCTTCTCTTACAACTGCCACACGCTTTCTCCCCAAAAAGCCTCCATGACAATGCCAAATGGGACACTTGCAGCCAAGAAGAGGACACCTTCTCTCAGAAAGACCACTTTTCTCCCCAAGAGAGGAGATTTTCTCCCAATTGGATGACATTTGCTGTAAGAAAGACCTGTTTTCTTCCCTCAAGAGGACATTGTCTTTCCCACTGAGGACATTTTCTCCCAGAAGTGCCGCTACTCTGTGAAACACCTCCATTTCCTCCCAAATCTACTCCATGACACGCCTCAGGATGACACTTACTCCCCGATTTGGGGCATTTTCTCCCAGAAATACCACTTCTCTCCCAAAGGGATGGCCTTTTCCCTCTCTAGCATCTGTTTCCTCACCAATACCTGGCATTTTCTCCCAGAAACACCAGCTTTCTCACAGATACATCACCTTCCCCCCCCCACATCAGACCTCTTCTCCCAGAAATACCAGGACTCTGCTGAATATTTCCCATTTCCTCCGGAACATACAGCATTACACTCCGCAAGAGGACAGCTTCTTTCAGAAATGTGGCATTTTATCACAGGTACACCATTTTTATGCCCAGTAGAGCTCCTTTTCTCCCAGAAATAGCACTGCTCTTAGGAAGAGCTCCCATTTTCTAACCAAAATGCTGCTTTACACTCCTCAAGATCACACTTACCCCCATCAAGATGGCAGTGTCACAGAAATACCAGCTTCTGCCCCCAAAATGGGACTTTGGCTCTCCAAAACAAGACATTTTCTCCCAGAAATACCAGGACTCTTAGAAATACCTCACGTTTCATCTCAAGAATACTGCTTTCCACTCCTCAAGATCACACTGACTCCCATCACAATGGCCTTTTCTCCCACATACACCAGCTTTCTCCCAAATACACGACATTTTCTCCCACATACACCCGTTTTCTCCCAAAGATGGGACATATTCTCCCAGAAATGCCAGCTTATTCTTTAAAAAACGGCCTTTTTTCCCCAAAATACCAGCCTTTTCCCTCTCTAGCATCTGTTTCCTCACCAATACCTGGCATTTTCTCCCAGAAACACCAGCTTTCTCACAGATACATCACCTTCCCCCCCCCACATCAGACCTCTTCTCCCAGAAATACCAGGACTCTGCTGAATATTTCCCATTTCCTCCGGAACATACAGCATTACACTCCGCAAGAGGACAGTTTCTTTCAGAAATGTGGCATTTTATCACAGATACACCATTTTTATGCCCAGTAGAGCTCCTTTTCTCCCAGAAATAGCACTGCTCTTAGGAAGAGCTCCCATTTTCTAACCAAAATGCTGCTTTACACTCCTCAAGATCACACTTACCCCCATCAAGATGGCAGTGTCACAGAAATACCAGCTTCTGCCCCCAAAATGGGACTTTGGCTCTCCAAAACAAGACATTTTCTCCCAGAAATACCAGGACTCTTAGAAATACCTCACGTTTCATCTCAAGAATACTGCTTTCCACTCCTCAAGATCACACTGACTCCCATCACAATGGCCTTTTCTCCCACATACACCAGCTTTCTCCCAAATACACGACATTTTCTCCCACATACACCCGTTTTCTCCCAAAGATGGGACATATTCTCCCAGAAATGCCAGCTTATTCTTTAACAAACGGCCTTTTTTCCCCAAAATACCAGCCTTTTCCCTCTCTAGCATCTGTTTCCTCACCAATACCTGGCATTTTCTCCCAGAAACACCAGCTTTCTCACAGATACATCACCTTCCCCCCCCCACATCAGACCTCTTCTCCCAGAAATACCAGGACTCTGCTGAATATTTCCCATTTCCTCCGGAACATACAGCATTACACTCCGCAAGAGGACAGTTTCTTTCAGAAATGTGGCATTTTATCACAGATACACCATTTTTATGCCCAGTAGAGCTCCTTTTCTCCCAGAAATAGCACTGCTCTTAGGAAGAGCTCCCATTTTCTAACCAAAATGCTGCTTTACACTCCTCAAGATCACACTTACCCCCATCAAGATGGCAGTGTCACAGAAATACCAGCTTCTGCCCCCAAAATGGGACTTTGGCTCTCCAAAACAAGACATTTTCTCCCAGAAATACCAGGACTCTTAGAAATACCTCACGTTTCATCTCAAGAATACTGCTTTCCACTCCTCAAGATCACACTGACTCCCATCACAATGGCCTTTTCTCCCACATACACCAGCTTTCTCCCAAATACACGACATTTTCTCCCACATACACCCGTTTTCTCCCAAAGATGGGACATATTCTCCCAGAAATGCCAGCTCAACTGCCTAATCTCATTGAAGCCTGTATACCTTTCATTCAGTGTTAACATTACTTGAAAAAAAGTGTTTGGACGTTACATTATATTATCCTCAGTTCATCGTGTTGTAGCAGATCTAATCTTTAATGAAAACGAGACATGTAGGAATCCTATTTGAACTTTTCTTTTATCTTCACTCTTATTTCAAAAAGAAAGTTGTTGATTAAACACACCTAGTGACAAACCAACATGTGATTATCATCTATAATAAATGATACTCTAGCTTGCTAGTATAATTGTATTTGCTTTTCTTGTTGCCTTTGCTTGCTTCATCCACACCAGTAGATGTGTTGAGAAAACTGACTGGGAGAAAAGAGGTCATTCCCTGGTCCTGGTTACAAAGACAGCACAGACACAGCCCATGGTGACTGAAAAACAAGGAATAAAGAGGTTCAAGACTGTACTGCAAAAGTGTATTGCAACTGCAGGTTGCTTAAAGAAGTAGAAGCAAAGGGAATGTCCACAGGTTTGAAAAAGTGGCCTGCAACTACACAATATTCATTGTTTCAGAAAGGAGATTTAACGATGCAAAATCTTTGGCAAGAGAACAGTTGTTTTTAGGGATCAAATAGAGAGAGAAATAGTGCTGGGGACCTAGACTCCATTTAGGACATAATACTTGTCTTGTCTCTACACATGAAAATATTTTAAATTACTAGCTGAGAGATCAGGGGTCCTGAACCATGGTATGTTCGTTATTGTTGATTGCATGTACTGTGTCATATCACTTAAAAAATTAAAAACATTAATGGCACTGAAATTTCAAACTGGGTGCACGTACCACTGTGCATAACAACTGACAAGCTATTATCTACGTTGATTAAAACTCTTAGTGCTAGTGTTTTAGCTTCTCCAAAAGCAAGGAATAAACAATTTGAATGTAGGCTTTATCAGTATTTGTACTTGTAATAAAACCAGGAATATTCATAGAATCATAGAATCATAGAATTTTTTTTTGAGTTGGAAGGGACTCTTACAGACCATTGAGTCCAGTTCCCCAGTAATGAACAGGGACACCCACAGAGGTCAGAGACCTCAGAGGCCTGTCCAGCCTGACCATGAATATCTCCCCACTGCCATAATGTTGTCTTGCCCCAGACCTATACAAGACTACAAAGTGAGTCACCAGCTCTGGATTCCTACTTAGGAGGGGTTTGCCATCAAGATAGACAGCAAGTCTCCATGTAACCCTCTCCTCTAGGCATCAGCCCTGGGAAACATGCTGCCAAATATTCTTCAGAAAAGCATCTTAGAGAGGTTTCTGTGAGCAGATGGGGGACATTTGATGAAGCAAACGGATGCTGGGTAAGCAGTAATTCTCACTCAACAACCAGCCTGGGGGCTCCGTTCTTTCTTCATTTCCATTCTTTCTGATGGAAATGTCCTTGAAACTTAATTGAGTTTGCATGGAATTTTACACTTTTTGGATTTCTAATCTTTCTCATCATTAATCCTTAAATATGTGTTCCACAATACCACTAACCAATTATAGAAAAATAATTTAAAATAATCATGTATCAAACTTTTTAAAAATTCTATTTGGAAGGTAGGAGACCTAATTACAGGCATGGGACTTTAATGTATGTGCTGAAAACTGAAACTCAATATCTACTTTTTCATTGCTCTTCAGCAACCTGAGCAAATAGATTACCTCCTGTGATAGGTTTCTGACAGTCCCTCTTAGTTTGACAGTTATTTTAGAGAGAGTCACTTTTGTATATAATGAAAGGAAAAGTTGCCAAGCATACGTACATATTTTATGTTTCTTAAAACTTAAAAGCTAGAGGAAAGACTCCATTTTTAGTCATGCCATTTTAAATTCAGAGTATTTGTACCGTCCGCCAGGTTTACATCAATGACACAGAATGGCATCTAGCCCAAGGGCTGAGTTACATTTCTTGCACAGGAAGGGCAGCTTTTATAATTGAGTGTATCAGTTACTGCTTTGAACTTTTTTTGTGTTACTACATTCATGTGAAAATATGATGTGCATTTTCACATCTTCTATGTATGCCAAAAGAATTAAAAGCAATTTCTATCGAAGTGTTTCCTTGAAATTGCAACATAAAAAATATATAAATATTAAAAACAATAAAACAAAACAAGACATTTTCTCCCAGAAATACCAGGACTCTTAGAAATACCTCACGTTTCATCTCAAGAATACTGCTTTCCACTCCTCAAGATCACACTGACTCCCATCACAATGGCCTTTTCTCCCACATACACCAGCTTTCTCCCAAATACACGACATTTTCTCCCACATACACCCGTTTTCTCCCAAAGATGGGACATATTCTCCCAGAAATGCCAGCTTATTCTTTAAAAAACGGCCTTTTTTTCCCAAAATACCAGCTTTCTCACAAACACCTGTCATTTTCCAACCAAGTCTGCTACTATCTCCCAGAAACAGCCGGTTTCCGAGAAATACCTGACGTTTGCTCTCCCAAATACTACTTGACACTCCTCCAGAGGACATTGTCTCCCCTATTTACCACGTTGTCTCCCCAAGAGACCACTTGGCACACCAAAAAGACCACCGTTGCTCTCCAGTACAAGATCTTCTTTCCCACCGGTTCCCACTTTTCTCCCCCAGCTATGTCATTTCCTCCCAGAAATGCCACTTTTCCCTTGGAAATTTCACCTTCTCTTCCAAAAAGAGGAGATTTGCTCCCAGAAATACCCCTTCTCTTACAACTGCCACACGCTTTCTCCCCAAAAAGCCTCCATGACAATGCCAAATGGGACACTTGCAGCCAAGAAGAGGACACCTTCTCTCAGAAAGACCACTTTTCTCCCCAAGAGAGGAGATTTTCTCCCAATTGGATGACATTTGCTGTAAGAAAGACCTCTTTTCTTCCCTCAAGAGGACATTGTCTTTCCCACTGAGGACATTTTCTCCCAGAAGTGCCGCTACTCTGTGAAACACCTCCATTTCCTCCCAAATCTACTCCATGACACGCCTCAGGATGACACTTACTCCCCGATTTGGGGCATTTTCTCCCAGAAATACCACTTCTCTCCCAAAGGGATGGCCTTTTCCCTCTCTAGCATCTGTTTCCTCACCAATACCTGGCATTTTCTCCCAGAAACACCAGCTTTCTCACAGATACATCACCTTCCCCCCCCCACATCAGACCTCTTCTCCCAGAAATACCAGGACTCTGCTGAATATTTCCCATTTCCTCCGGAACATACAGCATTACACTCCGCAAGAGGACAGTTTCTTTCAGAAATGTGGCATTTTATCACAGATACACCATTTTTATGCCCAGTAGAGCTCCTTTTCTCCCAGAAATAGCACTGCTCTTAGGAAGAGCTCCCATTTTCTAACCAAAATGCTGCTTTACACTCCTCAAGATCACACTTACCCCCATCAAGATGGCAGTGTCACAGAAATACCAGCTTCTGCCCCCAAAATGGGACTTTGGCTCTCCAAAACAAGACATTTTCTCCCAGAAATACCAGGACTCTTAGAAATACCTCACGTTTCATCTCAAGAATACTGCTTTCCACTCCTCAAGATCACACTGACTCCCATCACAATGGCCTTTTCTCCCACATACACCAGCTTTCTCCCAAATACACGACATTTTCTCCCACATACACCCGTTTTCTCCCAAAGATGGGACATATTCTCCCAGAAATGCCAGCTTATTCTTTAACAAACGGCCTTTTTTCCCCAAAATACCAGCCTTTTCCCTCTCTAGCATCTGTTTCCTCACCAATACCTGGCATTTTCTCCCAGAAACACCAGCTTTCTCACAGATACATCACCTTCCCCCCCCCACATCAGACCTCTTCTCCCAGAAATACCAGGACTCTGCTGAATATTTCCCATTTCCTCCGGAACATACAGCATTACACTCCGCAAGAGGACAGTTTCTTTCAGAAATGTGGCATTTTATCACAGATACACCATTTTTATGCCCAGTAGAGCTCCTTTTCTCCCAGAAATAGCACTGCTCTTAGGAAGAGCTCCATTTTCTAACCAAAATGCTGCTTTTCACTCCTCAAGATCACACTTACCCCCATCAAGATGGCAGTGTCACAGAAATACCAGCTTCTGCCCCCAAAATGGGACTTTGGCTCTCCAAAACAAGACATTTTCTCCCAGAAATACCAGGACTCTTAGAAATACCTCACGTTTCATCTCAAGAATACTGCTTTCCACTCCTCAAGATCACACTGACTCCCATCACAATGGCCTTTTCTCCCACATACACCAGCTTTCTCCCAAATACACGACATTTTCTCCCACATACACCCGTTTTCTCCCAAAGATGGGACATATTCTCCCAGAAATGCCAGCTTATTCTTTAAAAAACGGCCTTTTTTCCCCAAAATACCAGCCTTTTCCCTCTCTAGCATCTGTTTCCTCACCAATACCTGGCATTTTCTCCCAGAAACACCAGCTTTCTCACAGATACATCACCTTCCCCCCCCCACATCAGACCTCTTCTCCCAGAAATACCAGGACTCTGCTGAATATTTCCCATTTCCTCCGGAACATACAGCATTACACTCCGCAAGAGGACAGCTTCTTTCAGAAATGTGGCATTTTATCACAGGTACACCATTTTTATGCCCAGTAGAGCTCCTTTTCTCCCAGAAATAGCACTGCTCTTAGGAAGAGCTCCCATTTTCTAACCAAAATGCTGCTTTACACTCCTCAAGATCACACTTACCCCCATCAAGATGGCAGTGTCACAGAAATACCAGCTTCTGCCCCCAAAATGGGACTTTGGCTCTCCAAAACAAGACATTTTCTCCCAGAAATACCAGGACTCTTAGAAATACCTCACGTTTCATCTCAAGAATACTGCTTTCCACTCCTCAAGATCACACTGACTCCCATCACAATGGCCTTTTCTCCCACATACACCAGCTTTCTCCCAAATACACGACATTTTCTCCCACATACACCCGTTTTCTCCCAAAGATGGGACATATTCTCCCAGAAATGCCAGCTTATTCTTTAACAAACGGCCTTTTTTCCCCAAAATACCAGCCTTTTCCCTCTCTAGCGTCTGTTTCCTCACCAATACCTGGCATTTTCTCCCAGAAACACCAGCTTTCTCACAGATACATCACCTTCCCCCCCCCACATCAGACCTCTTCTCCCAGAAATACCAGGACTCTGCTGAATATTTCCCATTTCCTCCGGAACATACAGCATTACACTCCGCAAGAGGACAGTTTCTTTCAGAAATGTGGCATTTTATCACAGATACACCATTTTTATGCCCAGTAGAGCTCCTTTTCTCCCAGAAATAGCACTGCTCTTAGGAAGAGCTCCCATTTTCTAACCAAAATGCTGCTTTACACTCCTCAAGATCACACTTACCCCCATCAAGATGGCAGTGTCACAGAAATACCAGCTTCTGCCCCCAAAATGGGACTTTGGCTCTCCAAAACAAGACATTTTCTCCCAGAAATACCAGGACTCTTAGAAATACCTCACGTTTCATCTCAAGAATACTGCTTTCCACTCCTCAAGATCACACTGACTCCCATCACAATGGCCTTTTCTCCCACATACACCAGCTTTCTCCCAAATACACGACATTTTCTCCCACATACACCCGTTTTCTCCCAAAGATGGGACATATTCTCCCAGAAATGCCAGCTTATTCTTTAACAAACGGCCTTTTTTCCCCAAAATACCAGCCTTTTCCCTCTCTAGCATCTGTTTCCTCACCAATACCTGGCATTTTCTCCCAGAAACACCAGCTTTCTCACAGATACATCACCTTCCCCCCCCCACATCAGACCTCTTCTCCCAGAAATACCAGGACTCTGCTGAATATTTCCCATTTCCTCCGGAACATACAGCATTACACTCCGCAAGAGGACAGCTTCTTTCAGAAATGTGGCATTTTATCACAGGTACACCATTTTTATGCCCAGTAGAGCTCCTTTTCTCCCAGAAATAGCACTGCTCTTAGGAAGAGCTCCCATTTTCTAACCAAAATGCTGCTTTACACTCCTCAAGATCACACTTACCCCCATCAAGATGGCAGTGTCACAGAAATACCAGCTTCTGCCCCCAAAATGGGACTTTGGCTCTCCAAAACAAGACATTTTCTCCCAGAAATACCAGGACTCTTAGAAATACCTCACGTTTCATCTCAAGAATACTGCTTTCCACTCCTCAAGATCACACTGACTCCCATCACAATGGCCTTTTCTCCCACATACACCAGCTTTCTCCCAAATACACGACATTTTCTCCCACATACACCCGTTTTCTCCCAAAGATGGGACATATTCTCCCAGAAATGCCAGCTTATTCTTTAACAAACGGCCTTTTTTCCCCAAAATACCAGCCTTTTCCCTCTCTAGCGTCTGTTTCCTCACCAATACCTGGCATTTTCTCCCAGAAACACCAGCTTTCTCACAGATACATCACCTTCCCCCCCCCACATCAGACCTCTTCTCCCAGAAATACCAGGACTCTGCTGAATATTTCCCATTTCCTCCGGAACATACAGCATTACACTCCGCAAGAGGACAGTTTCTTTCAGAAATGTGGCATTTTATCACAGATACACCATTTTTATGCCCAGTAGAGCTCCTTTTCTCCCAGAAATAGCACTGCTCTTAGGAAGAGCTCCCATTTTCTAACCAAAATGCTGCTTTACACTCCTCAAGATCACACTTACCCCCATCAAGATGGCAGTGTCACAGAAATACCAGCTTCTGCCCCCAAAATGGGACTTTGGCTCTCCAAAACAAGACATTTTCTCCCAGAAATACCAGGACTCTTAGAAATACCTCACGTTTCATCTCAAGAATACTGCTTTCCACTCCTCAAGATCACACTGACTCCCATCACAATGGCCTTTTCTCCCACATACACCAGCTTTCTCCCAAATACACGACATTTTCTCCCACATACACCCGTTTTCTCCCAAAGATGGGACATATTCTCCCAGAAATGCCAGCTTATTCTTTAACAAACGGCCTTTTTTCCCCAAAATACCAGCCTTTTCCCTCTCTAGCGTCTGTTTCCTCACCAATACCTGGCATTTTCTCCCAGAAACACCAGCTTTCTCACAGATACATCACCTTCCCCCCCCCACATCAGACCTCTTCTCCCAGAAATACCAGGACTCTGCTGAATATTTCCCATTTCCTCCGGAACATACAGCATTACACTCCGCAAGAGGACAGTTTCTTTCAGAAATGTGGCATTTTATCACAGATACACCATTTTTATGCCCAGTAGAGCTCCTTTTCTCCCAGAAATAGCACTGCTCTTAGGAAGAGCTCCCATTTTCTAACCAAAATGCTGCTTTACACTCCTCAAGATCACACTTACCCCCATCAAGATGGCAGTGTCACAGAAATACCAGCTTCTGCCCCCAAAATGGGACTTTGGCTCTCCAAAACAAGACATTTTCTCCCAGAAATACCAGGACTCTTAGAAATACCTCACGTTTCATCTCAAGAATACTGCTTTCCACTCCTCAAGATCACACTGACTCCCATCACAATGGCCTTTTCTCCCACATACACCAGCTTTCTCCCAAATACACGACATTTTCTCCCACATACACCCGTTTTCTCCCAAAGATGGGACATATTCTCCCAGAAATGCCAGCTTATTCTTTAAAAAACGGCCTTTTTTCCCCAAAATACCAGCCTTTTCCCTCTCTAGCATCTGTTTCCTCACCAATACCTGGCATTTTCTCCCAGAAACACCAGCTTTCTCACAGATACATCACCTTCCCCCCCCCACATCAGACCTCTTCTCCCAGAAATACCAGGACTCTGCTGAATATTTCCCATTTCCTCCGGAACATACAGCATTACACTCCGCAAGAGGACAGTTTCTTTCAGAAATGTGGCATTTTATCACAGATACACCATTTTTATGCCCAGTAGAGCTCCTTTTCTCCCAGAAATAGCACTGCTCTTAGGAAGAGCTCCCATTTTCTAACCAAAATGCTGCTTTACACTCCTCAAGATCACACTTACCCCCATCAAGATGGCAGTGTCACAGAAATACCAGCTTCTGCCCCCAAAATGGGACTTTGGCTCTCCAAAACAAGACATTTTCTCCCAGAAATACCAGGACTCTTAGAAATACCTCACGTTTCATCTCAAGAATACTGCTTTCCACTCCTCAAGATCACACTGACTCCCATCACAATGGCCTTTTCTCCCACATACACCAGCTTTCTCCCAAATACACGACATTTTCTCCCACATACACCCGTTTTCTCCCAAAGATGGGACATATTCTCCCAGAAATGCCAGCTTATTCTTTAAAAAACGGCCTTTTTTCCCCAAAATACCAGCCTTTTCCCTCTCTAGCATCTGTTTCCTCACCAATACCTGGCATTTTCTCCCAGAAACACCAGCTTTCTCACAGATACATCACCTTCCCCCCCCCACATCAGACCTCTTCTCCCAGAAATACCAGGACTCTGCTGAATATTTCCCATTTCCTCCGGAACATACAGCATTACACTCCGCAAGAGGACAGTTTCTTTCAGAAATGTGGCATTTTATCACAGATACACCATTTTTATGCCCAGTAGAGCTCCTTTTCTCCCAGAAATAGCACTGCTCTTAGGAAGAGCTCCCATTTTCTAACCAAAATGCTGCTTTACACTCCTCAAGATCACACTTACCCCCATCAAGATGGCAGTGTCACAGAAATACCAGCTTCTGCCCCCAAAATGGGACTTTGGCTCTCCAAAACAAGACATTTTCTCCCAGAAATACCAGGACTCTTAGAAATACCTCACGTTTCATCTCAAGAATACTGCTTTCCACTCCTCAAGATCACACTGACTCCCATCACAATGGCCTTTTCTCCCACATACACCAGCTTTCTCCCAAATACACGACATTTTCTCCCACATACACCCGTTTTCTCCCAAAGATGGGACATATTCTCCCAGAAATGCCAGCTTATTCTTTAAAAAACGGCCTTTTTTCCCCAAAATACCAGCCTTTTCCCTCTCTAGCATCTGTTTCCTCACCAATACCTGGCATTTTCTCCCAGAAACACCAGCTTTCTCACAGATACATCACCTTCCCCCCCCCACATCAGACCTCTTCTCCCAGAAATACCAGGACTCTGCTGAATATTTCCCATTTCCTCCGGAACATACAGCATTACACTCCGCAAGAGGACAGTTTCTTTCAGAAATGTGGCATTTTATCACAGATACACCATTTTTATGCCCAGTAGAGCTCCTTTTCTCCCAGAAATAGCACTGCTCTTAGGAAGAGCTCCCATTTTCTAACCAAAATGCTGCTTTACACTCCTCAAGATCACACTTACCCCCATCAAGATGGCAGTGTCACAGAAATACCAGCTTCTGCCCCCAAAATGGGACTTTGGCTCTCCAAAACAAGACATTTTCTCCCAGAAATACCAGGACTCTTAGAAATACCTCACGTTTCATCTCAAGAATACTGCTTTCCACTCCTCAAGATCACACTGACTCCCATCACAATGGCCTTTTCTCCCACATACACCAGCTTTCTCCCAAATACACGACATTTTCTCCCACATACACCCGTTTTCTCCCAAAGATGGGACATATTCTCCCAGAAATGCCAGCTTATTCTTTAAAAAACGGCCTTTTTTCCCCAAAATACCAGCCTTTTCCCTCTCTAGCATCTGTTTCCTCACCAATACCTGGCATTTTCTCCCAGAAACACCAGCTTTCTCACAGATACATCACCTTCCCCCCCCCACATCAGACCTCTTCTCCCAGAAATACCAGGACTCTGCTGAATATTTCCCATTTCCTCCGGAACATACAGCATTACACTCCGCAAGAGGACAGTTTCTTTCAGAAATGTGGCATTTTATCACAGATACACCATTTTTATGCCCAGTAGAGCTCCTTTTCTCCCAGAAATAGCACTGCTCTTAGGAAGAGCTCCCATTTTCTAACCAAAATGCTGCTTTACACTCCTCAAGATCACACTTACCCCCATCAAGATGGCAGTGTCACAGAAATACCAGCTTCTGCCCCCAAAATGGGACTTTGGCTCTCCAAAACAAGACATTTTCTCCCAGAAATACCAGGACTCTTAGAAATACCTCACGTTTCATCTCAAGAATACTGCTTTCCACTCCTCAAGATCACACTGACTCCCATCACAATGGCCTTTTCTCCCACATACACCAGCTTTCTCCCAAATACACGACATTTTCTCCCACATACACCCGTTTTCTCCCAAAGATGGGACATATTCTCCCAGAAATGCCAGCTTATTCTTTAAAAAACGGCCTTTTTTTCCCAAAATACCAGCTTTCTCACAAACACCTGTCATTTTCCAACCAAGTCTGCTACTATCTCCCAGAAACAGCCGGTTTCCGAGAAATACCTGACGTTTGCTCTCCCAAATACTACTTGACACTCCTCCAGAGGACATTGTCTCCCCTATTTACCACGTTGTCTCCCCAAGAGACCACTTGGCACACCAAAAAGACCACCGTTGCTCTCCAGTACAAGATCTTCTTTCCCACCGGTTCCCACTTTTCTCCCCCAGCTATGTCATTTCCTCCCAGAAATGCCACTTTTCCCTTGGAAATTTCACCTTCTCTTCCAAAAAGAGGAGATTTGCTCCCAGAAATACCCCTTCTCTTACAACTGCCACACGCTTTCTCCCCAAAAAGCCTCCATGACAATGCCAACTGGGACACTTGCAGCCAAGAAGAGGACACCTTCTCTCAGAAAGACCACTTTTCTCCCCAAGAGAGGAGATTTTCTCCCAATTGGATGACATTTGCTGTAAGAAAGACCTCTTTTCTTCCCTCAAGAGGACATTGTCTTTCCCACTGAGGACATTTTCTCCCAGAAGTGCCGCTACTCTGTGAAACACCTCCATTTCCTCCCAAATCTACTCCATGACACGCCTCAGGATGACACTTACTCCCCGATTTGGGGCATTTTCTCCCAGAAATACCACTTCTCTCCCAAAGGGATGGCCTTTTCCCTCTCTAGCATCTGTTTCCTCACCAATACCTGGCATTTTCTCCCAGAAACACCAGCTTTCTCACAGATACATCACCTTCCCCCCCCCACATCAGACCTCTTCTCCCAGAAATACCAGGACTCTGCTGAATATTTCCCATTTCCTCCGGAACATACAGCATTACACTCCGCAAGAGGACAGCTTCTTTCAGAAATGTGGCATTTTATCACAGATACACCATTTTTATGCCCAGTAGAGCTCCTTTTCTCCCAGAAATAGCACTGCTCTTAGGAAGAGCTCCCATTTTCTAACCAAAATGCTGCTTTACACTCCTCAAGATCACACTTACCCCCATCAAGATGGCAGTGTCACAGAAATACCAGCTTCTGCCCCCAAAATGGGACTTTGGCTCTCCAAAACAAGACATTTTCTCCCAGAAATACCAGGACTCTTAGAAATACCTCACGTTTCATCTCAAGAATACTGCTTTCCACTCCTCAAGATCACACTGACTCCCATCACAATGGCCTTTTCTCCCACATACACCAGCTTTCTCCCAAATACACGACATTTTCTCCCACATACACCCGTTTTCTCCCAAAGATGGGACATATTCTCCCAGAAATGCCAGCTTATTCTTTAACAAACGGCCTTTTTTCCCCAAAATACCAGCCTTTTCCCTCTCTAGCATCTGTTTCCTCACCAATACCTGGCATTTTCTCCCAGAAACACCAGCTTTCTCACAGATACATCACCTTCCCCCCCCCACATCAGACCTCTTCTCCCAGAAATACCAGGACTCTGCTGAATATTTCCCATTTCCTCCGGAACATACAGCATTACACTCCGCAAGAGGACAGTTTCTTTCAGAAATGTGGCATTTTATCACAGATACACCATTTTTATGCCCAGTAGAGCTCCTTTTCTCCCAGAAATAGCACTGCTCTTAGGAAGAGCTCCATTTTCTAACCAAAATGCTGCTTTTCACTCCTCAAGATCACACTTACCCCCATCAAGATGGCAGTGTCACAGAAATACCAGCTTCTGCCCCCAAAATGGGACTTTGGCTCTCCAAAACAAGACATTTTCTCCCAGAAATACCAGGACTCTTAGAAATACCTCACGTTTCATCTCAAGAATACTGCTTTCCACTCCTCAAGATCACACTGACTCCCATCACAATGGCCTTTTCTCCCACATACACCAGCTTTCTCCCAAATACACGACATTTTCTCCCACATACACCCGTTTTCTCCCAAAGATGGGACATATTCTCCCAGAAATGCCAGCTTATTCTTTAAAAAACGGCCTTTTTTCCCCAAAATACCAGCCTTTTCCCTCTCTAGCATCTGTTTCCTCACCAATACCTGGCATTTTCTCCCAGAAACACCAGCTTTCTCACAGATACATCACCTTCCCCCCCCCACATCAGACCTCTTCTCCCAGAAATACCAGGACTCTGCTGAATATTTCCCATTTCCTCCGGAACATACAGCATTACACTCCGCAAGAGGACAGTTTCTTTCAGAAATGTGGCATTTTATCACAGATACACCATTTTTATGCCCAGTAGAGCTCCTTTTCTCCCAGAAATAGCACTGCTCTTAGGAAGAGCTCCCATTTTCTAACCAAAATGCTGCTTTACACTCCTCAAGATCACACTTACCCCCATCAAGATGGCAGTGTCACAGAAATACCAGCTTCTGCCCCCAAAATGGGACTTTGGCTCTCCAAAACAAGACATTTTCTCCCAGAAATACCAGGACTCTTAGAAATACCTCACGTTTCATCTCAAGAATACTGCTTTCCACTCCTCAAGATCACACTGACTCCCATCACAATGGCCTTTTCTCCCACATACACCAGCTTTCTCCCAAATACACGACATTTTCTCCCACATACACACGTTTTCTCCCAACGATGGGACATATTCTCCCAGAAATGCCAGCTTATTCTTTAAAAAACGGCCTTTTTTTCCCAAAATACCAGCTTTCTCACAAACACCTGTCATTTTCCAACCAGTTTTCTCCCAATTGGATGACATTTGCTGTAAGAAAGACCTGTTTTCTTCCCTCAAGAGGACATTGTCTTTCCCACTGAGGACATTTTCTCCCAGAAGTGCCGCTACTCTGTGAAACACCTCCATTTCCTCCCAAATCTACTCCATGACACGCCTCAGGATGACACTTACTCCCCGATTTGGGGCATTTTCTCCCAGAAATACCACTTCTCTCCCAAAGGGATGGCCTTTTCCCTCTCTAGCATCTGTTTCCTCACCAATACCTGGCATTTTCTCCCAGAAACACCAGCTTTCTCACAGATACATCACCTTCCCCCCCCCACATCAGACCTCTTCTCCCAGAAATACCAGGACTCTGCTGAATATTTCCCATTTCCTCCGGAACATACAGCATTACACTCCGCAAGAGGACAGCTTCTTTCAGAAATGTGGCATTTTATCACAGGTACACCATTTTTATGCCCAGTAGAGCTCCTTTTCTCCCAGAAATAGCACTGCTCTTAGGAAGAGCTCCCATTTTCTAACCAAAATGCTGCTTTACACTCCTCAAGATCACACTTACCCCCATCAAGATGGCAGTGTCACAGAAATACCAGCTTCTGCCCCCAAAATGGGACTTTGGCTCTCCAAAACAAGACATTTTCTCCCAGAAATACCAGGACTCTTAGAAATACCTCACGTTTCATCTCAAGAATACTGCTTTCCACTCCTCAAGATCACACTGACTCCCATCACAATGGCCTTTTCTCCCACATACACCAGCTTTCTCCCAAATACACGACATTTTCTCCCACATACACCCGTTTTCTCCCAAAGATGGGACATATTCTCCCAGAAATGCCAGCTTATTCTTTAAAAAACGGCCTTTTTTCCCCAAAATACCAGCCTTTTCCCTCTCTAGCATCTGTTTCCTCACCAATACCTGGCATTTTCTCCCAGAAACACCAGCTTTCTCACAGATACATCACCTTCCCCCCCCCCACATCAGACCTCTTCTCCCAGAAATACCAGGACTCTGCTGAATATTTCCCATTTCCTCCGGAACATACAGCATTACACTCCGCAAGAGGACAGTTTCTTTCAGAAATGTGGCATTTTATCACAGATACACCATTTTTATGCCCAGTAGAGCTCCTTTTCTCCCAGAAATAGCACTGCTCTTAGGAAGAGCTCCCATTTTCTAACCAAAATGCTGCTTTACACTCCTCAAGATCACACTTACCCCCATCAAGATGGCAGTGTCACAGAAATACCAGCTTCTGCCCCCAAAATGGGACTTTGGCTCTCCAAAACAAGACATTTTCTCCCAGAAATACCAGGACTCTTAGAAATACCTCACGTTTCATCTCAAGAATACTGCTTTCCACTCCTCAAGATCACACTGACTCCCATCACAATGGCCTTTTCTCCCACATACACCAGCTTTCTCCCAAATACACGACATTTTCTCCCACATACACCCGTTTTCTCCCAAAGATGGGACATATTCTCCCAGAAATGCCAGCTTATTCTTTAAAAAACGGCCTTTTTTTCCCAAAATACCAGCTTTCTCACAAACACCTGTCATTTTCCAACCAAGTCTGCTACTATCTCCCAGAAACAGCCGGTTTCCGAGAAATACCTGACGTTTGCTCTCCCAAATACTACTTGACACTCCTCCAGAGGACATTGTCTCCCCTATTTACCACGTTGTCTCCCCAAGAGACCACTTGGCACACCAAAAAGACCACCGTTGCTCTCCAGTACAAGATCTTCTTTCCCACCGGTTCCCACTTTTCTCCCCCAGCTATGTCATTTCCTCCCAGAAATGCCACTTTTCCCTTGGAAATTTCACCTTCTCTTCCAAAAAGAGGAGATTTGCTCCCAGAAATACCCCTTCTCTTACAACTGCCACACGCTTTCTCCCCAAAAAGCCTCCATGACAATGCCAACTGGGACACTTGCAGCCAAGAAGAGGACACCTTCTCTCAGAAAGACCACTTTTCTCCCCAAGAGAGGAGATTTTCTCCCAATTGGATGACATTTGCTGTAAGAAAGACCTCTTTTCTTCCCTCAAGAGGACATTGTCTTTCCCACTGAGGACATTTTCTCCCAGAAGTGCCGCTACTCTGTGAAACACCTCCATTTCCTCCCAAATCTACTCCATGACACGCCTCAGGATGACACTTACTCCCCGATTTGGGGCATTTTCTCCCAGAAATACCACTTCTCTCCCAAAGGGATGGCCTTTTCCCTCTCTAGCATCTGTTTCCTCACCAATACCTGGCATTTTCTCCCAGAAACACCAGCTTTCTCACAGATACATCACCTTCCCCCCCCCACATCAGACCTCTTCTCCCAGAAATACCAGGACTCTGCTGAATATTTCCCATTTCCTCCGGAACATACAGCATTACACTCCGCAAGAGGACAGCTTCTTTCAGAAATGTGGCATTTTATCACAGATACACCATTTTTATGCCCAGTAGAGCTCCTTTTCTCCCAGAAATAGCACTGCTCTTAGGAAGAGCTCCCATTTTCTAACCAAAATGCTGCTTTACACTCCTCAAGATCACACTTACCCCCATCAAGATGGCAGTGTCACAGAAATACCAGCTTCTGCCCCCAAAATGGGACTTTGGCTCTCCAAAACAAGACATTTTCTCCCAGAAATACCAGGACTCTTAGAAATACCTCACGTTTCATCTCAAGAATACTGCTTTCCACTCCTCAAGATCACACTGACTCCCATCACAATGGCCTTTTCTCCCACATACACCAGCTTTCTCCCAAATACACGACATTTTCTCCCACATACACCCGTTTTCTCCCAAAGATGGGACATATTCTCCCAGAAATGCCAGCTTATTCTTTAAAAAACGGCCTTTTTTCCCCAAAATACCAGCCTTTTCCCTCTCTAGCATCTGTTTCCTCACCAATACCTGGCATTTTCTCCCAGAAACACCAGCTTTCTCACAGATACATCACCTTCCCCCCCCCACATCAGACCTCTTCTCCCAGAAATACCAGGACTCTGCTGAATATTTCCCATTTCCTCCGGAACATACAGCATTACACTCCGCAAGAGGACAGTTTCTTTCAGAAATGTGGCATTTTATCACAGATACACCATTTTTATGCCCAGTAGAGCTCCTTTTCTCCCAGAAATAGCACTGCTCTTAGGAAGAGCTCCATTTTCTAACCAAAATGCTGCTTTTCACTCCTCAAGATCACACTTACCCCCATCAAGATGGCAGTGTCACAGAAATACCAGCTTCTGCCCCCAAAATGGGACTTTGGCTCTCCAAAACAAGACATTTTCTCCCAGAAATACCAGGACTCTTAGAAATACCTCACGTTTCATCTCAAGAATACTGCTTTCCACTCCTCAAGATCACACTGACTCCCATCACAATGGCCTTTTCTCCCACATACACCAGCTTTCTCCCAAATACACGACATTTTCTCCCACATACACCCGTTTTCTCCCAAAGATGGGACATATTCTCCCAGAAATGCCAGCTTATTCTTTAAAAAACGGCCTTTTTTCCCCAAAATACCAGCCTTTTCCCTCTCTAGCATCTGTTTCCTCACCAATACCTGGCATTTTCTCCCAGAAACACCAGCTTTCTCACAGATACATCACCTTCCCCCCCCCACATCAGACCTCTTCTCCCAGAAATACCAGGACTCTGCTGAATATTTCCCATTTCCTCCGGAACATACAGCATTACACTCCGCAAGAGGACAGTTTCTTTCAGAAATGTGGCATTTTATCACAGATACACCATTTTTATGCCCAGTAGAGCTCCTTTTCTCCCAGAAATAGCACTGCTCTTAGGAAGAGCTCCCATTTTCTAACCAAAATGCTGCTTTACACTCCTCAAGATCACACTTACCCCCATCAAGATGGCAGTGTCACAGAAATACCAGCTTCTGCCCCCAAAATGGGACTTTGGCTCTCCAAAACAAGACATTTTCTCCCAGAAATACCAGGACTCTTAGAAATACCTCACGTTTCATCTCAAGAATACTGCTTTCCACTCCTCAAGATCACACTGACTCCCATCACAATGGCCTTTTCTCCCACATACACCAGCTTTCTCCCAAATACACGACATTTTCTCCCACATACACACGTTTTCTCCCAACGATGGGACATATTCTCCCAGAAATGCCAGCTTATTCTTTAAAAAACGGCCTTTTTTTCCCAAAATACCAGCTTTCTCACAAACACCTGTCATTTTCCAACCAGTTTTCTCCCAATTGGATGACATTTGCTGTAAGAAAGACCTGTTTTCTTCCCTCAAGAGGACATTGTCTTTCCCACTGAGGACATTTTCTCCCAGAAGTGCCGCTACTCTGTGAAACACCTCCATTTCCTCCCAAATCTACTCCATGACACGCCTCAGGATGACACTTACTCCCCGATTTGGGGCATTTTCTCCCAGAAATACCACTTCTCTCCCAAAGGGATGGCCTTTTCCCTCTCTAGCATCTGTTTCCTCACCAATACCTGGCATTTTCTCCCAGAAACACCAGCTTTCTCACAGATACATCACCTTCCCCCCCCCACATCAGACCTCTTCTCCCAGAAATACCAGGACTCTGCTGAATATTTCCCATTTCCTCCGGAACATACAGCATTACACTCCGCAAGAGGACAGCTTCTTTCAGAAATGTGGCATTTTATCACAGGTACACCATTTTTATGCCCAGTAGAGCTCCTTTTCTCCCAGAAATAGCACTGCTCTTAGGAAGAGCTCCCATTTTCTAACCAAAATGCTGCTTTACACTCCTCAAGATCACACTTACCCCCATCAAGATGGCAGTGTCACAGAAATACCAGCTTCTGCCCCCAAAATGGGACTTTGGCTCTCCAAAACAAGACATTTTCTCCCAGAAATACCAGGACTCTTAGAAATACCTCACGTTTCATCTCAAGAATACTGCTTTCCACTCCTCAAGATCACACTGACTCCCATCACAATGGCCTTTTCTCCCACATACACCAGCTTTCTCCCAAATACACGACATTTTCTCCCACATACACCCGTTTTCTCCCAAAGATGGGACATATTCTCCCAGAAATGCCAGCTTATTCTTTAAAAAACGGCCTTTTTTCCCCAAAATACCAGCCTTTTCCCTCTCTAGCATCTGTTTCCTCACCAATACCTGGCATTTTCTCCCAGAAACACCAGCTTTCTCACAGATACATCACCTTCCCCCCCCCCACATCAGACCTCTTCTCCCAGAAATACCAGGACTCTGCTGAATATTTCCCATTTCCTCCGGAACATACAGCATTACACTCCGCAAGAGGACAGTTTCTTTCAGAAATGTGGCATTTTATCACAGATACACCATTTTTATGCCCAGTAGAGCTCCTTTTCTCCCAGAAATAGCACTGCTCTTAGGAAGAGCTCCCATTTTCTAACCAAAATGCTGCTTTACACTCCTCAAGATCACACTTACCCCCATCAAGATGGCAGTGTCACAGAAATACCAGCTTCTGCCCCCAAAATGGGACTTTGGCTCTCCAAAACAAGACATTTTCTCCCAGAAATACCAGGACTCTTAGAAATACCTCACGTTTCATCTCAAGAATACTGCTTTCCACTCCTCAAGATCACACTGACTCCCATCACAATGGCCTTTTCTCCCACATACACCAGCTTTCTCCCAAATACACGACATTTTCTCCCACATACACCCGTTTTCTCCCAAAGATGGGACATATTCTCCCAGAAATGCCAGCTTATTCTTTAACAAACGGCCTTTTTTCCCCAAAATACCAGCCTTTTCCCTCTCTAGCGTCTGTTTCCTCACCAATACCTGGCATTTTCTCCCAGAAACACCAGCTTTCTCACAGATACATCACCTTCCCCCCCCCACATCAGACCTCTTCTCCCAGAAATACCAGGACTCTGCTGAATATTTCCCATTTCCTCCGGAACATACAGCATTACACTCCGCAAGAGGACAGTTTCTTTCAGAAATGTGGCATTTTATCACAGATACACCATTTTTATGCCCAGTAGAGCTCCTTTTCTCCCAGAAATAGCACTGCTCTTAGGAAGAGCTCCCATTTTCTAACCAAAATGCTGCTTTACACTCCTCAAGATCACACTTACCCCCATCAAGATGGCAGTGTCACAGAAATACCAGCTTCTGCCCCCAAAATGGGACTTTGGCTCTCCAAAACAAGACATTTTCTCCCAGAAATACCAGGACTCTTAGAAATACCTCACGTTTCATCTCAAGAATACTGCTTTCCACTCCTCAAGATCACACTGACTCCCATCACAATGGCCTTTTCTCCCACATACACCAGCTTTCTCCCAAATACACGACATTTTCTCCCACATACACCCGTTTTCTCCCAAAGATGGGACATATTCTCCCAGAAATGCCAGCTTATTCTTTAAAAAACGGCCTTTTTTCCCCAAAATACCAGCCTTTTCCCTCTCTAGCGTCTGTTTCCTCACCAATACCTGGCATTTTCTCCCAGAAACACCAGCTTTCTCACAGATACATCACCTTCCCCCCCCCACATCAGACCTCTTCTCCCAGAAATACCAGGACTCTGCTGAATATTTCCCATTTCCTCCGGAACATACAGCATTACACTCCGCAAGAGGACAGTTTCTTTCAGAAATGTGGCATTTTATCACAGATACACCATTTTTATGCCCAGTAGAGCTCCTTTTCTCCCAGAAATAGCACTGCTCTTAGGAAGAGCTCCCATTTTCTAACCAAAATGCTGCTTTACACTCCTCAAGATCACACTTACCCCCATCAAGATGGCAGTGTCACAGAAATACCAGCTTCTGCCCCCAAAATGGGACTTTGGCTCTCCAAAACAAGACATTTTCTCCCAGAAATACCAGGACTCTTAGAAATACCTCACGTTTCATCTCAAGAATACTGCTTTCCACTCCTCAAGATCACACTGACTCCCATCACAATGGCCTTTTCTCCCACATACACCAGCTTTCTCCCAAATACACGACATTTTCTCCCACATACACCCGTTTTCTCCCAAAGATGGGACATATTCTCCCAGAAATGCCAGCTTATTCTTTAAAAAACGGCCTTTTTTCCCCAAAATACCAGCCTTTTCCCTCTCTAGCGTCTGTTTCCTCACCAATACCTGGCATTTTCTCCCAGAAACACCAGCTTTCTCACAGATACATCACCTTCCCCCCCCCACATCAGACCTCTTCTCCCAGAAATACCAGGACTCTGCTGAATATTTCCCATTTCCTCCGGAACATACAGCATTACACTCCGCAAGAGGACAGTTTCTTTCAGAAATGTGGCATTTTATCACAGATACACCATTTTTATGCCCAGTAGAGCTCCTTTTCTCCCAGAAATAGCACTGCTCTTAGGAAGAGCTCCCATTTTCTAACCAAAATGCTGCTTTACACTCCTCAAGATCACACTTACCCCCATCAAGATGGCAGTGTCACAGAAATACCAGCTTCTGCCCCCAAAATGGGACTTTGGCTCTCCAAAACAAGACATTTTCTCCCAGAAATACCAGGACTCTTAGAAATACCTCACGTTTCATCTCAAGAATACTGCTTTCCACTCCTCAAGATCACACTGACTCCCATCACAATGGCCTTTTCTCCCACATACACCAGCTTTCTCCCAAATACACGACATTTTCTCCCACATACACCCGTTTTCTCCCAAAGATGGGACATATTCTCCCAGAAATGCCAGCTTATTCTTTAAAAAACGGCCTTTTTTCCCCAAAATACCAGCCTTTTCCCTCTCTAGCGTCTGTTTCCTCACCAATACCTGGCATTTTCTCCCAGAAACACCAGCTTTCTCACAGATACATCACCTTCCCCCCCCCACATCAGACCTCTTCTCCCAGAAATACCAGGACTCTGCTGAATATTTCCCATTTCCTCCGGAACATACAGCATTACACTCCGCAAGAGGACAGTTTCTTTCAGAAATGTGGCATTTTATCACAGATACACCATTTTTATGCCCAGTAGAGCTCCTTTTCTCCCAGAAATAGCACTGCTCTTAGGAAGAGCTCCCATTTTCTAACCAAAATGCTGCTTTACACTCCTCAAGATCACACTTACCCCCATCAAGATGGCAGTGTCACAGAAATACCAGCTTCTGCCCCCAAAATGGGACTTTGGCTCTCCAAAACAAGACATTTTCTCCCAGAAATACCAGGACTCTTAGAAATACCTCACGTTTCATCTCAAGAATACTGCTTTCCACTCCTCAAGATCACACTGACTCCCATCACAATGGCCTTTTCTCCCACATACACCAGCTTTCTCCCAAATACACGACATTTTCTCCCACATACACCCGTTTTCTCCCAAAGATGGGACATATTCTCCCAGAAATGCCAGCTTATTCTTTAAAAAACGGCCTTTTTTCCCCAAAATACCAGCCTTTTCCCTCTCTAGCATCTGTTTCCTCACCAATACCTGGCATTTTCTCCCAGAAACACCAGCTTTCTCACAGATACATCACCTTCCCCCCCCCACATCAGACCTCTTCTCCCAGAAATACCAGGACTCTGCTGAATATTTCCCATTTCCTCCGGAACATACAGCATTACACTCCGCAAGAGGACAGTTTCTTTCAGAAATGTGGCATTTTATCACAGATACACCATTTTTATGCCCAGTAGAGCTCCTTTTCTCCCAGAAATAGCACTGCTCTTAGGAAGAGCTCCCATTTTCTAACCAAAATGCTGCTTTACACTCCTCAAGATCACACTTACCCCCATCAAGATGGCAGTGTCAGAGAAATACCAGCTTCTGCCCCCAAAATGGGACTTTGGCTCTCCAAAACAAGACATTTTCTCCCAGAAATACCAGGACTCTTAGAAATACCTCACGTTTCATCTCAAGAATACTGCTTTCCACTCCTCAAGATCACACTGACTCCCATCACAATGGCCTTTTCTCCCACATACACCAGCTTTCTCCCAAATACACGACATTTTCTCCCACATACACCCGTTTTCTCCCAAAGATGGGACATATTCTCCCAGAAATGCCAGCTTATTCTTTAAAAAACGGCCTTTTTTTCCCAAAATACCAGCTTTCTCACAAACACCTGTCATTTTCCAACCAAGTCTGCTACTATCTCCCAGGAACAGCCGGTTTCCGAGAAATACCTGACGTTTGCTCTCCCAAATACTACTTGACACTCCTCCAGAGGACATTGTCTCCCCTATTTACCACGTTGTCTCCCCAAGAGACCACTTGGCACACCAAAAAGACCACCGTTGCTCTCCAGTACAAGATCTTCTTTCCCACCGGTTCCCACTTTTCTCCCCCAGCTATGTCATTTCCTCCCAGAAATGCCACTTTTCCCTTGGAAATTTCACCTTCTCTTCCAAAAAGAGGAGATTTGCTCCCAGAAATACCCCTTCTCTTACAACTGCCACACGCTTTCTCCCCAAAAAGCCTCCATGACAATGCCAACTGGGACACTTGCAGCCAAGAAGAGGACACCTTCTCTCAGAAAGACCACTTTTCTCCCCAAGAGAGGAGATTTTCTCCCAATTGGATGACATTTGCTGTAAGAAAGACCTCTTTTCTTCCCTCAAGAGGACATTGTCTTTCCCACTGAGGACATTTTCTCCCAGAAGTGCCGCTACTCTGTGAAACACCTCCATTTCCTCCCAAATCTACTCCATGACACGCCTCAGGATGACACTTACTCCCCGATTTGGGGCATTTTCTCCCAGAAATACCACTTCTCTCCCAAAGGGATGGCCTTTTCCCTCTCTAGCATCTGTTTCCTCACCAATACCTGGCATTTTCTCCCAGAAACACCAGCTTTCTCACAGATACATCACCTTCCCCCCCCACATCAGACCTCTTCTCCCAGAAATACCAGGACTCTGCTGAATATTTCCCATTTCCTCCGGAACATACAGCATTACACTCCGCAAGAGGACAGTTTCTTTCAGAAATGTGGCATTTTATCACAGATACACCATTTTTATGCCCAGTAGAGCTCCTTTTCTCCCAGAAATAGCACTGCTCTTAGGAAGAGCTCCCATTTTCTAACCAAAATGCTGCTTTACACTCCTCAAGATCACACTTACCCCCATCAAGATGGCAGTGTCACAGAAATACCAGCTTCTGCCCCCAAAATGGGACTTTGGCTCTCCAAAACAAGACATTTTCTCCCAGAAATACCAGGACTCTTAGAAATACCTCACGTTTCATCTCAAGAATACTGCTTTCCACTCCTCAAGATCACACTGACTCCCATCACAATGGCCTTTTCTCCCACATACACCAGCTTTCTCCCAAATACACGACATTTTCTCCCACATACACCCGTTTTCTCCCAAAGATGGGACATATTCTCCCAGAAATGCCAGCTTATTCTTTAAAAAACGGCCTTTTTTCCCCAAAATACCAGCCTTTTCCCTCTCTAGCATCTGTTTCCTCACCAATACCTGGCATTTTCTCCCAGAAACACCAGCTTTCTCACAGATACATCACCTTCCCCCCCCCACATCAGACCTCTTCTCCCAGAAATACCAGGACTCTGCTGAATATTTCCCATTTCCTCCGGAACATACAGCATTACACTCCGCAAGAGGACAGTTTCTTTCAGAAATGTGGCATTTTATCACAGATACACCATTTTTATGCCCAGTAGAGCTCCTTTTCTCCCAGAAATAGCACTGCTCTTAGGAAGAGTTCCCATTTTCTAACCAAAATGCTGCTTTACACTCCTCAAGATCACACTTACCCCCATCAAGATGGCAGTGTCACAGAAATACCAGCTTCTGCCCCCAAAATGGGACTTTGGCTCTCCAAAACAAGACATTTTCTCCCAGAAATACCAGGACTCTTAGAAATACCTCACGTTTCATCTCAAGAATACTGCTTTCCACTCCTCAAGATCACACTGACTCCCATCACAATGGCCTTTTCTCCCACATACACCAGCTTTCTCCCAAATACACGACATTTTCTCCCACATACACCCGTTTTCTCCCAAAGATGGGACATATTCTCCCAGAAATGCCAGCTTATTCTTTAACAAACGGCCTTTTTTCCCCAAAATACCAGCCTTTTCCCTCTCTAGCGTCTGTTTCCTCACCAATACCTGGCATTTTCTCCCAGAAACACCAGCTTTCTCACAGATACATCACCTTCCCCCCCCCACATCAGACCTCTTCTCCCAGAAATACCAGGACTCTGCTGAATATTTCCCATTTCCTCCGGAACATACAGCATTACACTCCGCAAGAGGACAGTTTCTTTCAGAACTGTGGCATTTTATCACAGATACACCATTTTTATGCCCAGTAGAGCTCCTTTTCTCCCAGAAATAGCACTGCTCTTAGGAAGAGCTCCCATTTTCTAACCAAAATGCTGCTTTACACTCCTCAAGATCACACTTACCCCCATCAAGATGGCAGTGTCACAGAAATACCAGCTTCTGCCCCCAAAATGGGACTTTGGCTCTCCAAAACAAGACATTTTCTCCCAGAAATACCAGGACTCTTAGAAATACCTCACGTTTCATCTCAAGAATACTGCTTTCCACTCCTCAAGATCACACTGACTCCCATCACAATGGCCTTTTCTCCCACATACACCAGCTTTCTCCCAAATACACGACATTTTCTCCCACATACACCCGTTTTCTCCCAAAGATGGGACATATTCTCCCAGAAATGCCAGCTTATTCTTTAAAAAACGGCCTTTTTTCCCCAAAATACCAGCCTTTTCCCTCTCTAGCATCTGTTTCCTCACCAATACCTGGCATTTTCTCCCAGAAACACCAGCTTTCTCACAGATACATCACCTTCCCCCCCCCACATCAGACCTCTTCTCCCAGAAATACCAGGACTCTGCTGAATATTTCCCATTTCCTCCGGAACATACAGCATTACACTCCGCAAGAGGACAGTTTCTTTCAGAAATGTGGCATTTTATCACAGATACACCATTTTTATGCCCAGTAGAGCTCCTTTTCTCCCAGAAATAGCACTGCTCTTAGGAAGAGCTCCCATTTTCTAACCAAAATGCTGCTTTACACTCCTCAAGATCACACTTACCCCCATCAAGATGGCAGTGTCAGAGAAATACCAGCTTCTGCCCCCAAAATGGGACTTTGGCTCTCCAAAACAAGACATTTTCTCCCAGAAATACCAGGACTCTTAGAAATACCTCACGTTTCATCTCAAGAATACTGCTTTCCACTCCTCAAGATCACACTGACTCCCATCACAATGGCCTTTTCTCCCACATACACCAGCTTTCTCCCAAATACACGACATTTTCTCCCACATACACCCGTTTTCTCCCAACGATGGGACATATTCTCCCAGAAATGCCAGCTTATTCTTTAAAAAACGGCCTTTTTTTCCCAAAATACCAGCTTTCTCACAAACACCTGTCATTTTCCAACCAAGTCTGCTACTATCTCCCAGAAACAGCCGGTTTCCGAGAAATACCTGACGTTTGCTCTCCCAAATACTACTTGACACTCCTCCAGAGGACATTGTCTCCCCTATTTACCACGTTGTCTCCCCAAGAGACCACTTGGCACACCAAAAAGACCACCGTTGCTCTCCAGTACAAGATCTTCTTTCCCACCGGTTCCCACTTTTCTCCCCCAGCTATGTCATTTCCTCCCAGAAATGCCACTTTTCCCTTGGAAATTTCACCTTCTCTTCCAAAAAGAGGAGATTTGCTCCCAGAAATACCCCTTCTCTTACAACTGCCACACGCTTTCTCCCCAAAAAGCCTCCATGACAATGCCAAATGGGACACTTGCAGCCAAGAAGAGGACACCTTCTCTCAGAAAGACCACTTTTCTCCCCAAGAGAGGAGATTTTCTCCCAATTGGATGACATTTGCTGTAAGAAAGACCTGTTTTCGTCCCTCAAGAGGACATTGTCTTTCCCACTGAGGACATTTTCTCCCAGAAGTGCCGCTACTCTGTGAAACACCTCCATTTCCTCCCAAATCTACTCCATGACACGCCTCAGGATGACACTTACTCCCCGATTTGGGGCATTTTCTCCCAGAAATACCACTTCTCTCCCAAAGGGGAGAAACCACTTCTCTCCCTTTTCCCTCTCTAGCATCTGTTTCCTCACCAATACCTGACATTTTCTCCCAGAAACACCAGCTTTCTCACACATACATCACCTTCTCCCCCCCACATCAGATGTTCCCTCCCAGAAATATGGCATTTGATCACAGATATACTCTTTCAAGGGAATACCAGGTTTCATAAAAATACCTCATAATTTCTCCATGAAGTTCGTTAGCAAGATGACACTTTCACCCTAAATAGGAGATTTTCTCTCAGAAATGCATGCTTCCCACTCACAGAACGGCATCTTCTCCCCAAATTAGGACATTATCTCCCCGAAATACCACATTTCTCCAATCCAATGACATTATCTCTACGGAGAGTTTGCAGTTGCTGCCCGTTAAATCTCTTTTCTCCCCGAATACCACTTTCAGACTTCAACAGCGGTCTTGTCGGATGCCGAGAAAGGGCGACTTCAGCCGGATGCTTTTCTCGGACGAGCGGCTTCTTCTGCGCACATCCCAAAGGAGTGGTTCTGACTTCTCCTTGTGTCCATGCATTCTGCACTACGCTTCTCTCTCATTCTTAACCCTTGATTCCTAGGGACATTTCGTTTTTCTCTGTTTTTCCGATGCTACACTTCAGCATTCTGTGACGAACATAGTAGAAGGGAAAAGCCCCTCTAATAAGGTAGCTAGAAGTTCCAGGAGAGACACACGTTGTGCTTTCAGAGAGGACGTTACAGAAAGTCGAGAGATGTGGATTCTTTCCTGCGGAGAAAAAACCCCCTGTTTTCAGGCAATGCAGTATTCTGAAATCGCACGTTCTCGGCATAGCAATTTCGCTATTTCGCTCTCGTGGGTGGACGGCGCCACTCTCTGTTAACCGCTTCGGAGAGTTTGCAGTTGCTGGCCGAGAAATCGCGGTTCTCCCCGAATGCCGCTGTGTGCCTTCAGCAGCGGTCTCGTCTCTCTCGCATGCCGAGAAAGAGCGACTTCAGCCGGATGCTTTTCTCGGACGAGCGGCTTCTTCTGCGCACATCGCAAAGGAGCGGTTCTTGTCTTCTCCTTGTGTCCATGCATTCTGCACTACGCTTCTCTCTCATTCTTAACCCTTGATTCCTAGGGACATTTCGTTTTTCTCTGTTTTTCCGATGCTACACTTCAGCATTCTGTGACGAAAAGAGTGGAAGGGAAAAGCCCCTCTAATAAGGCAGCTAGAAGTTCCAGGAGCGACACACGTTGTGCTTTCAGAGAGGACGTTACAGAAAGTCGAGAGATGTGCATTCTTTCCTGCGGAGAAAAAACCCCCTGTTTTCAGGCAATGCAGTATTCTGAAATCGCACGTTCTCGGCATAGCAATTTCGCTATTTCGCTCTCGTGGGTGGACGGCGCCACTCTCTGTTAAGCGCTTCGGAGAGTTTGCAGTTGCTGGCCGAGAAATCGCGGTTCTCCCCGAATGCCGCTGTGTGCCTTCAGCAGCGGTCTCGTCTCTCTCGCATGCCGAGAAAGAGCGACTTCAGCCGGATGCTTTTCTCGGACGAGCGGCTTCTTCTGCGCACATCGCAAAGGAGCGGTTCTTGTCTTCTCCTTGTGTCCATGCATTCTGCACTACGCTTCTCTCTCATTCTTATGCCTTTCCGTTTATTCCTAGGGACATTTCGTTTTTCTCTGTTTTTCCGATGCTACACTTCAGCATTCTGTGACGAACAGAGTGGAAGGGAAAAGCCCCTCTAATAAGGCAGCTAGAAGTTCCAGGAGCGACACACGTTGTGCTTTCAGAGAGGACGTTACAGAAAGTCGAGAGATGTGGATTCTTTCCTGCGGAGAAAAAACCCCCTGTTTTCAGGCAATGCAGTATTCTGAAATCGCACGTTCTCGGCATAGCAATTTCGCTATTTCGCTCTCGTGGGTGGACGGCGCCACTCTCTGTTAAGCGCTTCGGAGAGTTTGCAGTTGCTGGCCGAGAAATCGCGGTTCTCCCCGAATGCCGCTGTGTGCCTTCAGCAGCGGTCTCGTCTCTCTCGCATGCCGAGAAAGAGCGACTTCAGCCGAATGCTTTTCTCGGACGAGCGGCTTCTTCTGCGCACATCGCAAAGGAGCGGTTCTTGTCTTCTCCTTGTGTCCATGCATTCTGCACTACGCTTCTCTCTCATTCTTATGCCTTTCCGTTTATTCCTAGGGACATTTCGTTTTTCTCTGTTTTTCCGATGCTACACTTCAGCATTCTGTGACGAACAGAGTGGAAGGGAAAAGCCCCTCTAATAAGGCAGCTAGAAGTTCCAGGAGCGACACACGTTGTGCTTTCAGAGAGGACGTTACAGAAAGTCGAGAGATGTGGATTCTTTCCTGCGGAGAAAAAACCCCCTGTTTTCAGGCAATGCAGTATTCTGAAATCGCACGTTCTCGGCATAGCAATTTCGCTATTTCGCTCTCGTGGGTGGACGGCGCCACTCTCTGTTAACCGCTTCGGAGAGTTTGCAGTTGCTGGCCGAGAAATCGCGGTTCTCCCCGAATGCCGCTGTGTGCCTTCAGCAGCGGTCTCGTCTCTCTCGCATGCCGAGAAAGAGCGACTTCAGCCGGATGCTTTTCTCGGACGAGCGACTTCTTCTGCGCACATCGCAAAGGAGCGGTTCTTGTCTTCTCCTTGTGTCCATGCATTCTGCACTACGCTTCTCTCTCATTCTTATGCCTTTCCGTTTATTCCTAGGGACATTTCGTTTTTCTCTGTTTTTCCGATGCTACACTTCAGCATTCTGTGACGAACATAGTAGAAGGGAAAAGCCCCTCTAATAAGGCAGCTAGAAGTTCCAGGAGCGACACACGTTGTGCTTTCAGAGAGGACGTTACAGAAAGTCGAGAGATGTGGATTCTTTCCTGCGGAGAAAAAACCCCCTGTTTTCAGGAAATGCAGTATTCTGAAATCGCACGTTCTCGGCATAGCAATTTCGCTATTTCGCTCTCGTGGGTGGACGGCGCCACTCTCTGTTAACCGCTTCGGAGAGTTTGCAGTTGCTGGCCGAGAAATCGCGGTTCTCCCCGAATGCCGCTGTGTGCCTTCAGCAGCGGTCTCGTCTCTCTCGCATGCCGAGAAAGAGCGACTTCAGCCGGATGCTTTTCTCGGACGAGCGGCTTCTTCTGCGCACATCGCAAAGGAGCGGTTCTTGTCTTCTCCTTGTGTCCATGCATTCTGCACTACGCTTCTCTCTCATTCTTAACCCTTGATTCCTAGGGACATTTCGTTTTTCTCTGTTTTTCCGATGCTACACTTCAGCATTCTGTGACGAACAGAGTGGAAGGGAAAAGCCCCTCTAATAAGGCAGCTAGAAGTTCCAGGAGCGACACACGTTGTGCTTTCAGAGAGGACGTTACAGAAAGTCGAGAGATGTGGATTCTTTCCTGCGGAGAAAAAACCCCCTGTTTTCAGGCAATGCAGTATGCAGAATTCACACGTTCTTGGCATCACAGTTCCGTTATTTCGCTCACGCACGTCTAAATCGGCTCTCGCGTTGAACCGCTTCGGAGAGTTTGCAGTTGCTGGTCGAGAAATCGCGGTTCTCCCCGAATGCCGCTGTGTGCCTTCAGCAGCGGTCTCGTCTCTCTCGCATGCCGAGAAAGAGCGACTTCAGCCGGATGCTTTTCTCGGACGAGCGGCTTCTTCTGCGCACATCGCAAAGGAGCGGTTCTTGTCTTCTCCTTGTGTCCATGCATTCTGCACTACGCTTCTCTCTCATTCTTATGCCTACCGTTTATTCCTAGGGACATTTCGTTTTTCTCTGTTTTTCCGATGCTACACTTCAGCATTCTGTGACGAACAGAGTGGAAGGGAAAAGCCCCTCTAATAAGGCAGCTAGAAGTTCCAGGAGCGACACACGTTGTGCTTTCAGAGAGGACGTTACAGAAAGTCGAGAGATGTGGATTCTTTCCTGCGGAGAAAAAACCCCCTGTTTTCAGGAAATGCAGTATTCTGAAATCGCACGTTCTCGGCATAGCAATTTCGCTATTTCGCTCTCGTGGGTGGACGGCGCCACTCTCTGTTAAGCGCTTCGGAGAGTTTGCAGTTGCTGGCCGTTAAATCGCGGTTCTCCCCGAATGCCGCTGTGTGCCTTCAGCAGCGGTCTCGTCTCTCTCGCATGCCGAGAAAGAGCGACTTCAGCCGGATGTCTTTCTCGGGCGAGCGGCTTCTTCTGCGCACATCGCAAAGGAGCGGTTCTTGTCTTCTCCTTGTGTCCATGCATTCTGCACTACGCTTCTCTCTCATTCTTATGCCTTTCCGTTTATTCCTAGGGACATTTCGTTTTTCTCTGTTTTTCCGATGCTACACTTCAGCATTCTGTGACGAACAGAGTGGAAGGGAAAAGCCCCTCTAATAAGGCAGCTAGAAGTTCCAGGAGCGACACACGTTGTGCTTTCAGAGAGGACGTTACAGAAAGTCGAGAGATGTGGATTCTTTCCTGCGGAGAAAAAACCCCCTGTTTTCAGGCAATGCAGTATTCTGAAATCGCACGTTCTCGGCATAGCAATTTCGCTATTTCGCTCTCGTGGGTGGACGGCGCCACTCTCTGTTAACCGCTTCGGAGAGTTTGCAGTTGCTGGCCGAGAAATCGCGGTTCTCCCCGAATGCCGCTGTGTGCCTTCAGCAGCGGTCTCGTCTCTCTCGCATGCCGAGAAAGAGCGACTTCAGCCGGATGCTTTTCTCGGACGAGCGGCTTCTTCTGCGCACATCGCAAAGGAGCGGTTCTTGTCTTCTCCTTGTGTCCATGCATTCTGCACTACGCTTCTCTCTCATTCTTATGCCTTTCCGTTTATTCCTAGGGACATTTCGTTTTTCTCTGTTTTTCCGATGCTACACTTCAGCATTCTGTGACGAACAGAGTGGAAGGGAAAAGCCCCTCTAATAAGGCAGCTAGAAGTTCCAGGAGCGACACACGTTGTGCTTTCAGAGAGGACGTTACAGAAAGTCGAGAGATGTGGATTCTTTCCTGCGGAGAAAAAACCCCCTGTTTTCAGGCAATGCAGTATTCTGAAATCGCACGTTCTCGGCATAGCAATTTCGCTATTTCGCTCTCGTGGGTGGACGGCGCCACTCTCTGTTAACCGCTTCGGAGAGTTTGCAGTTGCTGGCCGAGAAATCGCGGTTCTCCCCGAATGCCGCTGTGTGCCTTCAGCAGCGGTCTCGTCTCTCTCGCATGCCGAGAAAGAGCGACTTCAGCCGGATGCTTTTCTCGGACGAGCGGCTTCTTCTGCGCACATCGCAAAGGAGCGGTTCTTGTCTTCTCCTTGTGTCCATGCATTCTGCACTACGCTTCTCTCTCATTCTTATGCCTTTCCGTTTATTCCTAGGGACATTTCGTTTTTCTCTGTTTTTCCGATGCTACACTTCAGCATTCTGTGACGAACAGAGTGGAAGGGAAAAGCCCCTCTAATAAGGCAGCTAGAAGTTCCAGGAGCGACACACGTTGTGCTTTCAGAGAGGACGTTACAGAAAGTCGAGAGATGTGGATTCTTTCCTGCGGAGAAAAAACCCCCTGTTTTCAGGCAATGCAGTATTCTGAAATCGCACGTTCTCGGCATAGCAATTTCGCTATTTCGCTCTCGTGGGTGGACGGCGCCACTCTCTGTTAAGCGCTTCGGAGAGTTTGCAGTTGCTGGCCGAGAAATCGCGGTTCTCCCCGAATGCCGCTGTGTGCCTTCAGCAGCGGTCTCGTCTCTCTCGCATGCCGAGAAAGAGCGACTTCAGCCGGATGCTTTTCTCGGACGAGCGGCTTCTTCTGCGCACATCGCAAAGGAGCGGTTCTTGTCTTCTCCTTGTGTCCATGCATTCTGCACTACGCTTCTCTCTCATTCTTATGCCTTTCCGTTTATTCCTAGGGACATTTCGTTTTTCTCTGTTTTTCCGATGCTACACTTCAGCATTCTGTGACGAACAGAGTGGAAGGGAAAAGCCCCTCTAATAAGGCAGCTAGAAGTTCCAGGAGCGACACACGTTGTGCTTTCAGAGAGGACGTTACAGAAAGTCGAGAGATGTGGATTCTTTCCTGCGGAGAAAAAACCCCCTGTTTTCAGGCAATGCAGTATGCAGAATTCACACGTTCTTGGCATCACAGTTCCGTTATTTCGCTCACGCACGTCTAAATCGGCTCTCGCGTTGAACCGCTTCGGAGAGTTTGCAGTTGCTGGTCGAGAAATCGCGGTTCTCCCCGAATGCCGCTGTGTGCCTTCAGCAGCGGTCTCGTCTCTCTCGCATGCCGAGAAAGAGCGACTTCAGCCGGATGCTTTTCTCGGACGAGCGGCTTCTTCTGCGCACATCGCAAAGGAGCGGTTCTTGTCTTCTCCTTGTGTCCATGCATTCTGCACTACGCTTCTCTCTCATTCTTATGCCTACCGTTTATTCCTAGGGACATTTCGTTTTTCTCTGTTTTTCCGATGCTACACTTCAGCATTCTGTGACGAACAGAGTGGAAGGGAAAAGCCCCTCTAATAAGGCAGCTAGAAGTTCCAGGAGCGACACACGTTGTGCTTTCAGAGAGGACGTTACAGAAAGTCGAGAGATGTGGATTCTTTCCTGCGGAGAAAAAACCCCCTGTTTTCAGGAAATGCAGTATTCTGAAATCGCACGTTCTCGGCATAGCAATTTCGCTATTTCGCTCTCGTGGGTGGACGGCGCCACTCTCTGTTAACCGCTTCGGAGAGTTTGCAGTTGCTGGCCGAGAAATCGCGGTTCTCCCCGAATGCCGCTGTGTGCCTTCAGCAGCGGTCTCGTCTCTCTCGCATGCCGAGAAAGAGCGACTTCAGCCGGATGCTTTTCTCGGACGAGCGGCTTCTTCTGCGCACATCGCAAAGGAGCGGTTCTTGTCTTCTCCTTGTGTCCATGCATTCTGCACTACGCTTCTCTCTCATTCTTATGCCTTTCCGTTTATTCCTAGGGACATTTCGTTTTTCTCTGTTTTTCCGATGCTACACTTCAGCATTCTGTGACGAACAGAGTGGAAGGGAAAAGCCCCTCTAATAAGGCAGCTAGAAGTTCCAGGAGCGACACACGTTGTGCTTTCAGAGAGGACGTTACAGAAAGTCGAGAGATGTGGATTCTTTCCTGCGGAGAAAAAACCCCCTGTTTTCAGGCAATGCAGTATGCAGAATTCACACGTTCTTGGCATCACAGTTCCGTTATTTCGCTCACGCACGTCTAAATCGGCTCTCGCGTTGAACCGCTTCGGAGAGTTTGCAGTTGCTGGTCGAGAAATCGCGGTTCTCCCCGAATGCCGCTGTGTGCCTTCAGCAGCGGTCTCGTCTCTCTCGCATGCCGAGAAAGAGCGACTTCAGCCGGATGCTTTTCTCGGACGAGCGGCTTCTTCTGCGCACATCGCAAAGGAGCGGTTCTTGTCTTCTCCTTGTGTCCATGCATTCTGCACTACGCTTCTCTCTCATTCTTATGCCTTTCCGTTTATTCCTAGGGACATTTCGTTTTTCTCTGTTTTTCCGATGCTACACTTCAGCATTCTGTGACGAACAGAGTGGAAGGGAAAAGCCCCTCTAATAAGGCAGCTAGAAGTTCCAGGAGCGACACACGTTGTGCTTTCAGAGAGGACGTTACAGAAAGTCGAGAGATGTGGATTCTTTCCTGCGGAGAAAAAACCCCCTGTTTTCAGGCAATGCAGTATTCTGAAATCGCACGTTCTCGGCATAGCAATTTCGCTATTTCGCTCTCGTGGGTGGACGGCGCCACTCTCTGTTAAGCGCTTCGGAGAGTTTGCAGTTGCTGGCCGAGAAATCGCGGTTCTCCCCGAATGCCGCTGTGTGCCTTCAGCAGCGGTCTCGTCTCTCTCGCATGCCGAGAAAGAGCGACTTCAGCCGGATGCTTTTCTCGGACGAGCGGCTTCTTCTGCGCACATCGCAAAGGAGCGGTTCTTGTCTTCTCCTTGTGTCCATGCATTCTGCACTACGCTTCTCTCTCATTCTTATGCCTTTCCGTTTATTCCTAGGGACATTTCGTTTTTCTCTGTTTTTCCGATGCTACACTTCAGCATTCTGTGACGAACAGAGTGGAAGGGAAAAGCCCCTCTAATAAGGCAGCTAGAAGTTCCAGGAGCGACACACGTTGTGCTTTCAGAGAGGACGTTACAGAAAGTCGAGAGATGTGGATTCTTTCCTGCGGAGAAAAAACCCCCTGTTTTCAGGCAATGCAGTATTCTGAAATCGCACGTTCTCGGCATAGCAATTTCGCTATTTCGCTCTCGTGGGTGGACGGCGCCACTCTCTGTTAAGCGCTTCGGAGAGTTTGCAGTTGCTGGCCGAGAAATCGCGGTTCTCCCCGAATGCCGCTGTGTGCCTTCAGCAGCGGTCTCGTCTCTCTCGCATGCCGAGAAAGAGCGACTTCAGCCGGATGCTTTTCTCGGACGAGCGGCTTCTTCTGCGCACATCGCAAAGGAGCGGTTCTTGTCTTCTCCTTGTGTCCATGCATTCTGCACTACGCTTCTCTCTCATTCTTATGCCTTTCCGTTTATTCCTAGGGACATTTCGTTTTTCTCTGTTTTTCCGATGCTACACTTCAGCATTCTGTGACGAACAGAGTGGAAGGGAAAAGCCCCTCTAATAAGGCAGCTAGAAGTTCCAGGAGCGACACACGTTGTGCTTTCAGAGAGGACGTTACAGAAAGTCGAGAGATGTGGATTCTTTCCTGCGGAGAAAAAACCCCCTGTTTTCAGGCAATGCAGTATGCAGAATTCACACGTTCTTGGCATCACAGTTCCGTTATTTCGCTCACGCACGTCTAAATCGGCTCTCGCGTTGAACCGCTTCGGAGAGTTTGCAGTTGCTGGTCGAGAAATCGCGGTTCTCCCCGAATGCCGCTGTGTGCCTTCAGCAGCGGTCTCGTCTCTCTCGCATGCCGAGAAAGAGCGACTTCAGCCGGATGCTTTTCTCGGACGAGCGGCTTCTTCTGCGCACATCGCAAAGGAGCGGTTCTTGTCTTCTCCTTGTGTCCATGCATTCTGCACTACGCTTCTCTCTCATTCTTATGCCTACCGTTTATTCCTAGGGACATTTCGTTTTTCTCTGTTTTTCCGATGCTACACTTCAGCATTCTGTGACGAACAGAGTGGAAGGGAAAAGCCCCTCTAATAAGGCAGCTAGAAGTTCCAGGAGCGACACACGTTGTGCTTTCAGAGAGGACGTTACAGAAAGTCGAGAGATGTGGATTCTTTCCTGCGGAGAAAAAACCCCCTGTTTTCAGGAAATGCAGTATTCTGAAATCGCACGTTCTCGGCATAGCAATTTCGCTATTTCGCTCTCGTGGGTGGACGGCGCCACTCTCTGTTAACCGCTTCGGAGAGTTTGCAGTTGCTGGCCGAGAAATCGCGGTTCTCCCCGAATGCCGCTGTGTGCCTTCAGCAGCGGTCTCGTCTCTCTCGCATGCCGAGAAAGAGCGACTTCAGCCGGATGCTTTTCTCGGACGAGCGGCTTCTTCTGCGCACATCGCAAAGGAGCGGTTCTTGTCTTCTCCTTGTGTCCATGCATTCTGCACTACGCTTCTCTCTCATTCTTATGCCTTTCCGTTTATTCCTAGGGACATTTCGTTTTTCTCTGTTTTTCCGATGCTACACTTCAGCATTCTGTGACGAACAGAGTGGAAGGGAAAAGCCCCTCTAATAAGGCAGCTAGAAGTTCCAGGAGCGACACACGTTGTGCTTTCAGAGAGGACGTTACAGAAAGTCGAGAGATGTGGATTCTTTCCTGCGGAGAAAAAACCCCCTGTTTTCAGGCAATGCAGTATTCTGAAATCGCACGTTCTCGGCATAGCAATTTCGCTATTTCGCTCTCGTGGGTGGACGGCGCCACTCTCTGTTAACCGCTTCGGAGAGTTTGCAGTTGCTGGCCGAGAAATCGCGGTTCTCCCCGAATGCCGCTGTGTGCCTTCAGCAGCGGTCTCGTCTCTCTCGCATGCCGAGAAAGAGCGACTTCAGCCGGATGCTTTTCTCGGACGAGCGGCTTCTTCTGCGCACATCGCAAAGGAGCGGTTCTTGTCTTCTCCTTGTGTCCATGCATTCTGCACTACGCTTCTCTCTCATTCTTATGCCTTTCCGTTTATTCCTAGGGACATTTCGTTTTTCTCTGTTTTTCCGATGCTACACTTCAGCATTCTGTGACGAACAGAGTGGAAGGGAAAAGCCCCTCTAATAAGGCAGCTAGAAGTTCCAGGAGCGACACACGTTGTGCTTTCAGAGAGGACGTTACAGAAAGTCGAGAGATGTGGATTCTTTCCTGCGGAGAAAAAACCCCCTGTTTTCAGGAAATGCAGTATTCTGAAATCGCACGTTCTCGGCATAGCAATTTCGCTATTTCGCTCTCGTGGGTGGACGGCGCCACTCTCTGTTAACCGCTTCGGAGAGTTTGCAGTTGCTGGCCGAGAAATCGCGGTTCTCCCCGAATGCCGCTGTGTGCCTTCAGCAGCGGTCTCGTCTCTCTCGCATGCCGAGAAAGAGCGACTTCAGCCGGCTGCTTTTCTCGGACGAGCGGCTTCTTCTGCGCACATCGCAAAGGAGCGGTTCTTGTCTTCTCCTTGTGTCCATGCATTCTGCACTACGCTTCTCTCTCATTCTTATGCCTTTCCGTTTATTCCTAGGGACATTTCGTTTTTCTCTGTTTTTCCGATGCTACACTTCAGCATTCTGTGACGAACAGAGTGGAAGGGAAAAGCCCCTCTAATAAGGCAGCTAGAAGTTCCAGGAGCGACACACGTTGTGCTTTCAGAGAGGACGTTACAGAAAGTCGAGAGATGTGGATTCTTTCCTGCGGAGAAAAAACCCCCTGTTTTCAGGAAATGCAGTATTCTGAAATCGCACGTTCTCGGCATAGCAATTTCGCTATTTCGCTCTCGTGGGTGGACGGCGCCACTCTCTGTTAACCGCTTCGGAGAGTTTGCAGTTGCTGGCCGAGAAATCGCGGTTCTCCCCGAATGCCGCTGTGTGCCTTCAGCAGCGGTCTCGTCTCTCTCGCATGCCGAGAAAGAGCGACTTCAGCCGGATGCTTTTCTCGGACGAGCGGCTTCTTCTGCGCACATCGCAAAGGAGCGGTTCTTGTCTTCTCCTTGTGTCCATGCATTCTGCACTACGCTTCTCTCTCATTCTTACCCCTTGATTCCTAGGGACATTTCGTTTTTCTCTGTTTTTCCGATGCTACACTTCAGCATTCTGTGACGAACAGAGTGGAAGGGAAAAGCCCCTCTAATAAGGCAGCTAGAAGTTCCAGGAGCGACACACGTTGTGCTTTCAGAGAGGACGTTACAGAAAGTCGAGAGATGTGGATTCTTTCCTGCGGAGAAAAAACCCCCTGTTTTCAGGCAATGCAGTATGCAGAATTCACACGTTCTTGGCATCACAGTTCCGTTATTTCGCTCACGCACGTCTAAATCGGCTCTCGCGTTGAACCGCTTCGGAGAGTTTGCAGTTGCTGGTCGAGAAATCGCGGTTCTCCCCGAATGCCGCTGTGTGCCTTCAGCAGCGGTCTCGTCTCTCTCGCATGCCGAGAAAGAGCGACTTCAGCCGGATGCTTTTCTCGGACGAGCGGCTTCTTCTGCGCACATCGCAAAGGAGCGGTTCTTGTCTTCTCCTTGTGTCCATGCATTCTGCACTACGCTTCTCTCTCATTCTTATGCCTTTCCGTTTATTCCTAGGGACATTTCGTTTTTCTCTGTTTTTCCGATGCTACACTTCAGCATTCTGTGACGAACAGAGTGGAAGGGAAAAGCCCCTCTAATAAGGCAGCTAGAAGTTCCAGGAGCGACACACGTTGTGCTTTCAGAGAGGACGTTACAGAAAGTCGAGAGATGTGGATTCTTTCCTGCGGAGAAAAAACCCCCTGTTTTCAGGCAATGCAGTATTCTGAAATCGCACGTTCTCGGCATAGCAATTTCGCTATTTCGCTCTCGTGGGTGGACGGCGCCACTCTCTGTTAAGCGCTTCGGAGAGTTTGCAGTTGCTGGCCGAGAAATCGCGGTTCTCCCCGAATGCCGCTGTGTGCCTTCAGCAGCGGTCTCGTCTCTCTCGCATGCCGAGAAAGAGCGACTTCAGCCGGATGCTTTTCTCGGACGAGCGGCTTCTTCTGCGCACATCGCAAAGGAGCGGTTCTTGTCTTCTCCTTGTGTCCATGCATTCTGCACTACGCTTCTCTCTCATTCTTAACCCTTGATTCCTAGGGACATTTCGTTTTTCTCTGTTTTTCCGATGCTACACTTCAGCATTCTGTGACGAACAGAGTGGAAGGGAAAAGCCCCTCTAATAAGGCAGCTAGAAGTTCCAGGAGCGACACACGTTGTGCTTTCAGAGAGGACGTTACAGAAAGTCGAGAGATGTGGATTCTTTCCTGCGGAGAAAAAACCCCCTGTTTTCAGGCAATGCAGTATTCTGAAATCGCACGTTCTCGGCATAGCAATTTCGCTATTTCGCTCTCGTGGGTGGACGGCGCCACTCTCTGTTAACCGCTTCGGAGAGTTTGCAGTTGCTGGCCGAGAAATCGCGGTTCTCCCCGAATGCCGCTGTGTGCCTTCAGCAGCGGTCTCGTCTCTCTCGCATGCCGAGAAAGAGCGACTTCAGCCGGATGCTTTTCTCGGACGAGCGGCTTCTTCTGCGCACATCGCAAAGGAGCGGTTCTTGTCTTCTCCTTGTGTCCATGCATTCTGCACTACGCTTCTCTCTCATTCTTACCCCTTGATTCCTAGGGACATTTCGTTTTTCTCTGTTTTTCCGATGCTACACTTCAGCATTCTGTGACGAACAGAGTGGAAGGGAAAAGCCCCTCTAATAAGGCAGCTAGAAGTTCCAGGAGCGACACACGTTGTGCTTTCAGCGAGGACGTTACAGAAAGTCGAGAGATGTGGATTCTTTCCTGCGGAGAAAAAACCCCCTGTTTTCAGGCAATGCAGTATGCAGAATTCACACGTTCTTGGCATCACAGTTCCGTTATTTCGCTCACGCACGTCTAAATCGGCTCTCGCGTTGAACCGCTTCGGAGAGTTTGCAGTTGCTGGCCGAGAAATCGCGGTTCTCCCCGAATGCCGCTGTGTGCCTTCAGCAGCGGTCTCGTCTCTCTCGCATGCCGAGAAAGAGCGACTTCAGCCGGATGCTTTTCTCGGACGAGCGGCTTCTTCTGCGCACATCGCAAAGGAGCGGTTCTTGTCTTCTCCTTGTGTCCATGCATTCTGCACTACGCTTCTCTCTCATTCTTAACCCTTGATTCCTAGGGACATTTCGTTTTTCTCTGTTTTTCCGATGCTACACTTCAGCATTCTGTGACGAACAGAGTGGAAGGGAAAAGCCCCTCTAATAAGGCAGCTAGAAGTTCCAGGAGCGACACACGTTGTGCTTTCAGAGAGGACGTTACAGAAAGTCGAGAGATGTGGATTCTTTCCTGCGGAGAAAAAACCCCCTGTTTTCAGGCAATGCAGTATTCTGAAATCGCACGTTCTCGGCATAGCAATTTCGCTATTTCGCTCTCGTGGGTGGACGGCGCCACTCTCTGTTAACCGCTTCGGAGAGTTTGCAGTTGCTGGCCGAGAAATCGCGGTTCTCCCCGAATGCCGCTGTGTGCCTTCAGCAGCGGTCTCGTCTCTCTCGCATGCCGAGAAAGAGCGACTTCAGCCGGATGCTTTTCTCGGACGAGCGGCTTCTTCTGCGCACATCGCAAAGGAGCGGTTCTTGTCTTCTCCTTGTGTCCATGCATTCTGCACTACGCTTCTCTCTCATTCTTAACCCTTGATTCCTAGGGACATTTCGTTTTTCTCTGTTTTTCCGATGCTACACTTCAGCATTCTGTGACGAACAGAGTGGAAGGGAAAAGCCCCTCTAATAAGGCAGCTAGAAGTTCCAGGAGCGACACACGTTGTGCTTTCAGCGAGGACGTTACAGAAAGTCGAGAGATGTGGATTCTTTCCTGCGGAGAAAAAACCCCCTGTTTTCAGGCAATGCAGTATGCAGAATTCACACGTTCTTGGCATCACAGTTCCGTTATTTCGCTCACGCACGTCTAAATCGGCTCTCGCGTTGAACCGCTTCGGAGAGTTTGCAGTTGCTGGCCGAGAAATCGCGGTTCTCCCCGAATGCCGCTGTGTGCCTTCAGCAGCGGTCTCGTCTCTCTCGCATGCCGAGAAAGAGCGACTTCAGCCGGATGCTTTTCTCGGACGAGCGGCTTCTTCTGCGCACATCGCAAAGGAGCGGTTCTTGTCTTCTCCTTGTGTCCATGCATTCTGCACTACGCTTCTCTCTCATTCTTATGCCTTTCCGTTTATTCCTAGGGACATTTCGTTTTTCTCTGTTTTTCCGATGCTACACTTCAGCATTCTGTGACGAACAGAGTGGAAGGGAAAAGCCCCTCTAATAAGGCAGCTAGAAGTTCCAGGAGCGACACACGTGGTGCTTTCAGAGAGGACGTTACAGAAAGTCGAGAGATGTGGATTCTTTCCTGCGGAGAAAAAACCCCCTGTTTTCAGGCAATGCAGTATTCTGAAATCGCACGTTCTCGGCATAGCAATTTCGCTATTTCGCTCTCGTGGGTGGACGGCGCCACTCTCTGTTAAGCGCTTCGGAGAGTTTGCAGTTGCTGGCCGAGAAATCGCGGTTCTCCCCGAATGCCGCTGTGTGCCTTCAGCAGCGGTCTCGTCTCTCTCGCATGCCGAGAAAGAGCGACTTCAGTCGGATGCTTTTCTCGGACGAGCGGCTTCTTCTGCGCACATCGCAAAGGAGCGGTTCTTGTCTTCTCCTTGTGTCCATGCATTCTGCACTACGCTTCTCTCTCATTCTTATGCCTTTCCGTTTATTCCTAGGGACATTTCGTTTTTCTCTGTTTTTCCGATGCTACACTTCAGCATTCTGTGACGAACAGAGTGGAAGGGAAAAGCCCCTCTAATAAGGCAGCTAGAAGTTCCAGGAGCGACACACGTTGTGCTTTCAGAGAGGACGTTACAGAAAGTCGAGAGATGTGGATTCTTTCCTGCGGAGAAAAAACCCCCTGTTTTCAGGCAATGCAGTATTCTGAAATCGCACGTTCTCGGCATAGCAATTTCGCTATTTCGCTCTCGTGGGTGGACGGCGCCACTCTCTGTTAACCGCTTCGGAGAGTTTGCAGTTGCTGGCCGAGAAATCGCGGTTCTCCCCGAATGCCGCTGTGTGCCTTCAGCAGCGGTCTCGTCTCTCTCGCATGCCGAGAAAGAGCGACTTCAGCCGGATGCTTTTCTCGGACGAGCGGCTTCTTCTGCGCACATCGCAAAGGAGCGGTTCTTGTCTTCTCCTTGTGTCCATGCATTCTGCACTACGCTTCTCTCTCATTCTTATGCCTTTCCGTTTATTCCTAGGGACATTTCGTTTTTCTCTGTTTTTCCGATGCTACACTTCAGCATTCTGTGACGAACAGAGTGGAAGGGAAAAGCCCCTCTAATAAGGCAGCTAGAAGTTCCAGGAGCGACACACGTTGTGCTTTCAGAGAGGACGTTACAGAAAGTCGAGAGATGTGGATTCTTTCCTGCGGAGAAAAAACCCCCTGTTTTCAGGCAATGCAGTATGCAGAATTCACACGTTCTTGGCATCACAGTTCCGTTATTTCGCTCACGCACGTCTAAATCGGCTCTCGCGTTGAACCGCTTCGGAGAGTTTGCAGTTGCTGGCCGAGAAATCGCGGTTCTCCCCGAATGCCGCTGTGTGCCTTCAGCAGCGGTCTCGTCTCTCTCGCATGCCGAGAAAGAGCGACTTCAGCCGGATGCTTTTCTCGGACGAGCGGCTTCTTCTGCGCACATCGCAAAGGAGCGGTTCTTGTCTTCTCCTTGTGTCCATGCATTCTGCACTACGCTTCTCTCTCATTCTTATGCCTTTCCGTTTATTCCTAGGGACATTTCGTTTTTCTCTGTTTTTCCGATGCTACACTTCAGCATTCTGTGACGAACAGAGTGGAAGGGAAAAGCCCCTCTAATAAGGCAGCTAGAAGTTCCAGGAGCGACACACGTTGTGCTTTCAGAGAGGACGTTACAGAAAGTCGAGAGATGTGGATTCTTTCCTGCGGAGAAAAAACCCCCTGTTTTCAGGAAATGCAGTATTCTGAAATCGCACGTTCTCGGCATAGCAATTTCGCTATTTCGCTCTCGTGGGTGGACGGCGCCACTCTCTGTTAACCGCTTTGGAGAGTTTGCAGTTGCTGGCCGAGAAATCGCGGTTCTCCCCGAATGCCGCTGTGTGCCTTCAGCAGCGGTCTCGTCTCTCTCGCATGCCGAGAAAGAGCGACTTCAGCCGGATGCTTTTCTCGGACGAGCGGCTTCTTCTGCGCACATCGCAAAGGAGCGGTTCTTGTCTTCTCCTTGTGTCCATGCATTCTGCACTACGCTTCTCTCTCATTCTTATGCCTTTCCGTTTATTCCTAGGGACATTTCGTTTTTCTCTGTTTTTCCGATGCTACACTTCAGCATTCTGTGACGAACAGAGTGGAAGGGAAAAGCCCCTCTAATAAGGCAGCTAGAAGTTCCAGGAGCGACACACGTTGTGCTTTCAGAGAGGACGTTACAGAAAGTCGAGAGATGTGGATTCTTTCCTGCGGAGAAAAAACCCCCTGTTTTCAGGCAATGCAGTATTCTGAAATCGCACGTTCTCGGCATAGCAATTTCGCTATTTCGCTCTCGTGGGTGGACGGCGCCACTCTCTGTTAACCGCTTCGGAGAGTTTGCAGTTGCTGGCCGAGAAATCGCGGTTCTCCCCGAATGCCGCTGTGTGCCTTCAGCAGCGGTCTCGTCTCTCTCGCATGCCGAGAAAGAGCGACTTCAGCCGGATGCTTTTCTCGGACGAGCGGCTTCTTCTGCGCACATCGCAAAGGAGCGGTTCTTGTCTTCTCCTTGTGTCCATGCATTCTGCACTACGCTTCTCTCTCATTCTTACCCCTTGATTCCTAGGGACATTTCGTTTTTCTCTGTTTTTCCGATGCTACACTTCAGCATTCTGTGACGAACAGAGTGGAAGGGAAAAGCCCCTCTAATAAGGCAGCTAGAAGTTCCAGGAGCGACACACGTTGTGCTTTCAGCGAGGACGTTACAGAAAGTCGAGAGATGTGGATTCTTTCCTGCGGAGAAAAAACCCCCTGTTTTCAGGCAATGCAGTATGCAGAATTCACACGTTCTTGGCATCACAGTTCCGTTATTTCGCTCACGCACGTCTAAATCGGCTCTCGCGTTGAACCGCTTCGGAGAGTTTGCAGTTGCTGGCCGAGAAATCGCGGTTCTCCCCGAATGCCGCTGTGTGCCTTCAGCAGCGGTCTCGTCTCTCTCGCATGCCGAGAAAGAGCGACTTCAGCCGGATGCTTTTCTCGGACGAGCGGCTTCTTCTGCGCACATCGCAAAGGAGCGGTTCTTGTCTTCTCCTTGTGTCCATGCATTCTGCACTACGCTTCTCTCTCATTCTTAACCCTTGATTCCTAGGGACATTTCGTTTTTCTCTGTTTTTCCGATGCTACACTTCAGCATTCTGTGACGAACAGAGTGGAAGGGAAAAGCCCCTCTAATAAGGCAGCTAGAAGTTCCAGGAGCGACACACGTTGTGCTTTCAGAGAGGACGTTACAGAAAGTCGAGAGATGTGGATTCTTTCCTGCGGAGAAAAAACCCCCTGTTTTCAGGCAATGCAGTATTCTGAAATCGCACGTTCTCGGCATAGCAATTTCGCTATTTCGCTCTCGTGGGTGGACGGCGCCACTCTCTGTTAACCGCTTCGGAGAGTTTGCAGTTGCTGGCCGAGAAATCGCGGTTCTCCCCGAATGCCGCTGTGTGCCTTCAGCAGCGGTCTCGTCTCTCTCGCATGCCGAGAAAGAGCGACTTCAGCCGGATGCTTTTCTCGGACGAGCGGCTTCTTCTGCGCACATCGCAAAGGAGCGGTTCTTGTCTTCTCCTTGTGTCCATGCATTCTGCACTACGCTTCTCTCTCATTCTTAACCCTTGATTCCTAGGGACATTTCGTTTTTCTCTGTTTTTCCGATGCTACACTTCAGCATTCTGTGACGAACAGAGTGGAAGGGAAAAGCCCCTCTAATAAGGCAGCTAGAAGTTCCAGGAGCGACACACGTTGTGCTTTCAGCGAGGACGTTACAGAAAGTCGAGAGATGTGGATTCTTTCCTGCGGAGAAAAAACCCCCTGTTTTCAGGCAATGCAGTATGCAGAATTCACACGTTCTTGGCATCACAGTTCCGTTATTTCGCTCACGCACGTCTAAATCGGCTCTCGCGTTGAACCGCTTCGGAGAGTTTGCAGTTGCTGGCCGAGAAATCGCGGTTCTCCCCGAATGCCGCTGTGTGCCTTCAGCAGCGGTCTCGTCTCTCTCGCATGCCGAGAAAGAGCGACTTCAGCCGGATGCTTTTCTCGGACGAGCGGCTTCTTCTGCGCACATCGCAAAGGAGCGGTTCTTGTCTTCTCCTTGTGTCCATGCATTCTGCACTACGCTTCTCTCTCATTCTTATGCCTTTCCGTTTATTCCTAGGGACATTTCGTTTTTCTCTGTTTTTCCGATGCTACACTTCAGCATTCTGTGACGAACAGAGTGGAAGGGAAAAGCCCCTCTAATAAGGCAGCTAGAAGTTCCAGGAGCGACACACGTGGTGCTTTCAGAGAGGACGTTACAGAAAGTCGAGAGATGTGGATTCTTTCCTGCGGAGAAAAAACCCCCTGTTTTCAGGCAATGCAGTATTCTGAAATCGCACGTTCTCGGCATAGCAATTTCGCTATTTCGCTCTCGTGGGTGGACGGCGCCACTCTCTGTTAAGCGCTTCGGAGAGTTTGCAGTTGCTGGCCGAGAAATCGCGGTTCTCCCCGAATGCCGCTGTGTGCCTTCAGCAGCGGTCTCGTCTCTCTCGCATGCCGAGAAAGAGCGACTTCAGTCGGATGCTTTTCTCGGACGAGCGGCTTCTTCTGCGCACATCGCAAAGGAGCGGTTCTTGTCTTCTCCTTGTGTCCATGCATTCTGCACTACGCTTCTCTCTCATTCTTATGCCTTTCCGTTTATTCCTAGGGACATTTCGTTTTTCTCTGTTTTTCCGATGCTACACTTCAGCATTCTGTGACGAACAGAGTGGAAGGGAAAAGCCCCTCTAATAAGGCAGCTAGAAGTTCCAGGAGCGACACACGTTGTGCTTTCAGAGAGGACGTTACAGAAAGTCGAGAGATGTGGATTCTTTCCTGCGGAGAAAAAACCCCCTGTTTTCAGGCAATGCAGTATTCTGAAATCGCACGTTCTCGGCATAGCAATTTCGCTATTTCGCTCTCGTGGGTGGACGGCGCCACTCTCTGTTAACCGCTTCGGAGAGTTTGCAGTTGCTGGCCGAGAAATCGCGGTTCTCCCCGAATGCCGCTGTGTGCCTTCAGCAGCGGTCTCGTCTCTCTCGCATGCCGAGAAAGAGCGACTTCAGCCGGATGCTTTTCTCGGACGAGCGGCTTCTTCTGCGCACATCGCAAAGGAGCGGTTCTTGTCTTCTCCTTGTGTCCATGCATTCTGCACTACGCTTCTCTCTCATTCTTATGCCTTTCCGTTTATTCCTAGGGACATTTCGTTTTTCTCTGTTTTTCCGATGCTACACTTCAGCATTCTGTGACGAACAGAGTGGAAGGGAAAAGCCCCTCTAATAAGGCAGCTAGAAGTTCCAGGAGCGACACACGTTGTGCTTTCAGAGAGGACGTTACAGAAAGTCGAGAGATGTGGATTCTTTCCTGCGGAGAAAAAACCCCCTGTTTTCAGGCAATGCAGTATGCAGAATTCACACGTTCTTGGCATCACAGTTCCGTTATTTCGCTCACGCACGTCTAAATCGGCTCTCGCGTTGAACCGCTTCGGAGAGTTTGCAGTTGCTGGCCGAGAAATCGCGGTTCTCCCCGAATGCCGCTGTGTGCCTTCAGCAGCGGTCTCGTCTCTCTCGCATGCCGAGAAAGAGCGACTTCAGCCGGATGCTTTTCTCGGACGAGCGGCTTCTTCTGCGCACATCGCAAAGGAGCGGTTCTTGTCTTCTCCTTGTGTCCATGCATTCTGCACTACGCTTCTCTCTCATTCTTATGCCTTTCCGTTTATTCCTAGGGACATTTCGTTTTTCTCTGTTTTTCCGATGCTACACTTCAGCATTCTGTGACGAACAGAGTGGAAGGGAAAAGCCCCTCTAATAAGGCAGCTAGAAGTTCCAGGAGCGACACACGTTGTGCTTTCAGAGAGGACGTTACAGAAAGTCGAGAGATGTGGATTCTTTCCTGCGGAGAAAAAACCCCCTGTTTTCAGGAAATGCAGTATTCTGAAATCGCACGTTCTCGGCATAGCAATTTCGCTATTTCGCTCTCGTGGGTGGACGGCGCCACTCTCTGTTAACCGCTTTGGAGAGTTTGCAGTTGCTGGCCGAGAAATCGCGGTTCTCCCCGAATGCCGCTGTGTGCCTTCAGCAGCGGTCTCGTCTCTCTCGCATGCCGAGAAAGAGCGACTTCAGCCGGATGCTTTTCTCGGACGAGCGGCTTCTTCTGCGCACATCGCAAAGGAGCGGTTCTTGTCTTCTCCTTGTGTCCATGCATTCTGCACTACGCTTCTCTCTCATTCTTATGCCTTTCCGTTTATTCCTAGGGACATTTCGTTTTTCTCTGTTTTTCCGATGCTACACTTCAGCATTCTGTGACGAACAGAGTGGAAGGGAAAAGCCCCTCTAATAAGGCAGCTAGAAGTTCCAGGAGCGACACACGTTGTGCTTTCAGAGAGGACGTTACAGAAAGTCGAGAGATGTGGATTCTTTCCTGCGGAGAAAAAACCCCCTGTTTTCAGGCAATGCAGTATTCTGAAATCGCACGTTCTCGGCATAGCAATTTCGCTATTTCGCTCTCGTGGGTGGACGGCGCCACTCTCTGTTAAGCGCTTCGGAGAGTTTGCAGTTGCTGGCCGAGAAATCGCGGTTCTCCCCGAATGCCGCTGTGTGCCTTCAGCAGCGGTCTCGTCTCTCTCGCATGCCGAGAAAGAGCGACTTCAGCCGGATGCTTTTCTCGGACGAGCGGCTTCTTCTGCGCACATCGCAAAGGAGCGGTTCTTGTCTTCTCCTTGTGTCCATGCATTCTGCACTACGCTTCTCTCTCATTCTTAACCCTTGATTCCTAGGGACATTTCGTTTTTCTCTGTTTTTCCGATGCTACACTTCAGCATTCTGTGACGAACAGAGTGGAAGGGAAAAGCCCCTCTAATAAGGCAGCTAGAAGTTCCAGGAGCGACACACGTTGTGCTTTCAGAGAGGACGTTACAGAAAGTCGAGAGATGTGGATTCTTTCCTGCGGAGAAAAAACCCCCTGTTTTCAGGCAATGCAGTATTCTGAAATCGCACGTTCTCGGCATAGCAATTTCGCTATTTCGCTCTCGTGGGTGGACGGCGCCACTCTCTGTTAACCGCTTCGGAGAGTTTGCAGTTGCTGGCCGAGAAATCGCGGTTCTCCCCGAATGTGCTGTGTGCCTTCAGCAGCGGTCTCGTCTCTCTCGCATGCCGAGAAAGAGCGACTTCAGCCGGATGCTTTTCTCGGACGAGCGGCTTCTTCTGCGCACATCGCAAAGGAGCGGTTCTTGTCTTCTCCTTGTGTCCATGCATTCTGCACTACGCTTCTCTCTCATTCTTAACCCTTGATTCCTAGGGACATTTCGTTTTTCTCTGTTTTTCCGATGCTACACTTCAGCATTCTGTGACGAACAGAGTGGAAGGGAAAAGCCCCTCTAATAAGGCAGCTAGAAGTTCCAGGAGCGACACACGTTGTGCTTTCAGCGAGGACGTTACAGAAAGTCGAGAGATGTGGATTCTTTCCTGCGGAGAAAAAACCCCCTGTTTTCAGGCAATGCAGTATGCAGAATTCACACGTTCTTGGCATCACAGTTCCGTTATTTCGCTCACGCACGTCTAAATCGGCTCTCGCGTTGAACCGCTTCGGAGAGTTTGCAGTTGCTGGCCGAGAAATCGCGGTTCTCCCCGAATGCCGCTGTGTGCCTTCAGCAGCGGTCTCGTCTCTCTCGCATGCCGAGAAAGAGCGACTTCAGCCGGATGCTTTTCTCGGACGAGCGGCTTCTTCTGCGCACATCGCAAAGGAGCGGTTCTTGTCTTCTCCTTGTGTCCATGCATTCTGCACTACGCTTCTCTCTCATTCTTATGCCTTTCCGTTTATTCCTAGGGACATTTCGTTTTTCTCTGTTTTTCCGATGCTACACTTCAGCATTCTGTGACGAACAGAGTGGAAGGGAAAAGCCCCTCTAATAAGGCAGCTAGAAGTTCCAGGAGCGACACACGTTGTGCTTTCAGAGAGGACGTTACAGAAAGTCGAGAGATGTGGATTCTTTCCTGCGGAGAAAAAACCCCCTGTTTTCAGGAAATGCAGTATTCTGAAATCGCACGTTCTCGGCATAGCAATTTCGCTATTTCGCTCTCGTGGGTGGACGGCGCCACTCTCTGTTAACCGCTTCGGAGAGTTTGCAGTTGCTGGCCGAGAAATCGCGGTTCTCCCCGAATGCCGCTGTGTGCCTTCAGCAGCGGTCTCGTCTCTCTCGCATGCCGAGAAAGAGCGACTTCAGCCGGATGCTTTTCTCGGACGAGCGGCTTCTTCTGCGCACATCGCAAAGGAGCGGTTCTTGTCTTCTCCTTGTGTCCATGCATTCTGCACTACGCTTCTCTCTCATTCTTATGCCTTTCCGTTTATTCCTAGGGACATTTCGTTTTTCTCTGTTTTTCCGATGCTACACTTCAGCATTCTGTGACGAACAGAGTGGAAGGGAAAAGCCCCTCTAATAAGGCAGCTAGAAGTTCCAGGAGCGACACACGTTGTGCTTTCAGAGAGGACGTTACAAAAGTCGAGAGATGTGGATTCTTTCCTGCGGAGAAAAAACCCCCTGTTTTCAGGCAATGCAGTATTCTGAAATCGCACGTTCTCGGCATAGCAATTTCGCTATTTCGCTCTCGTGGGTGGACGGCGCCACTCTCTGTTAACCGCTTCGGAGAGTTTGCAGTTGCTGGCCGAGAAATCGCGGTTCTCCCCGAATGCCGCTGTGTGCCTTCAGCAGCGGTCTCGTCTCTCTCGCATGCCGAGAAAGAGCGACTTCAGCCGGATGCTTTTCTCGGACGAGCGGCTTCTTCTGCGCACATCGCAAAGGAGCGGTTCTTGTCTTCTCCTTGTGTCCATGCATTCTGCACTACGCTTCTCTCTCATTCTTATGCCTTTCCGTTTATTCCTAGGGACATTTCGTTTTTCTCTGTTTTTCCGATGCTACACTTCAGCATTCTGTGACGAACAGAGTGGAAGGGAAAAGCCCCTCTAATAAGGCAGCTAGAAGTTCCAGGAGCGACACACGTTGTGCTTTCAGAGAGGACGTTACAGAAAGTCGAGAGATGTGGATTCTTTCCTGCGGAGAAAAAACCCCCTGTTTTCAGGCAATGCAGTATTCTGAAATCGCACGTTCTCGGCATAGCAATTTCGCTATTTCGCTCTCGTGGGTGGACGGCGCCACTCTCTGTTAAGCGCTTCGGAGAGTTTGCAGTTGCTGGCCGAGAAATCGCGGTTCTCCCCGAATGCCGCTGTGTGCCTTCAGCAGCGGTCTCGTCTCTCTCGCATGCCGAGAAAGAGCGACTTCAGCCGGATGCTTTTCTCGGACGAGCGGCTTCTTCTGCGCACATCGCAAAGGAGCGGTTCTTGTCTTCTCCTTGTGTCCATGCATTCTGCACTACGCTTCTCTCTCATTCTTAACCCTTGATTCCTAGGGACATTTCGTTTTTCTCTGTTTTTCCGATGCTACACTTCAGCATTCTGTGACGAACAGAGTGGAAGGGAAAAGCCCCTCTAATAAGGCAGCTAGAAGTTCCAGGAGCGACACACGTTGTGCTTTCAGAGAGGACGTTACAGAAAGTCGAGAGATGTGGATTCTTTCCTGCGGAGAAAAAACCCCCTGTTTTCAGGCAATGCAGTATTCTGAAATCGCACGTTCTCGGCATAGCAATTTCGCTATTTCGCTCTCGTGGGTGGACGGCGCCACTCTCTGTTAACCGCTTCGGAGAGTTTGCAGTTGCTGGCCGAGAAATCGCGGTTCTCCCCGAATGCCGCTGTGTGCCTTCAGCAGCGGTCTCGTCTCTCTCGCATGCCGAGAAAGAGCGACTTCAGCCGGATGCTTTTCTCGGACGAGCGGCTTCTTCTGCGCACATCGCAAAGGAGCGGTTCTTGTCTTCTCCTTGTGTCCATGCATTCTGCACTACGCTTCTCTCTCATTCTTATGCCTTTCCGTTTATTCCTAGGGACATTTCGTTTTTCTCTGTTTTTCCGATGCTACACTTCAGCATTCTGTGACGAACAGAGTGGAAGGGAAAAGCCCCTCTAATAAGGCAGCTAGAAGTTCCAGGAGCGACACACGTTGTGCTTTCAGAGAGGACGTTACAGAAAGTCGAGAGATGTGGATTCTTTCCTGCGGAGAAAAAACCCCCTGTTTTCAGGCAATGCAGTATTCTGAAATCGCACGTTCTCGGCATAGCAATTTCGCTATTTCGCTCTCGTGGGTGGACGGCGCCACTCTCTGTTAAGCGCTTCGGAGAGTTTGCAGTTGCTGGCCGAGAAATCGCGGTTCTCCCCGAATGCCGCTGTGTGCCTTCAGCAGCGGTCTCGTCTCTCTCGCATGCCGAGAAAGAGCGACTTCAGCCGGATGCTTTTCTCGGACGAGCGGCTTCTTCTGCGCACATCGCAAAGGAGCGGTTCTTGTCTTCTCCTTGTGTCCATGCATTCTGCACTACGCTTCTCTCTCATTCTTAACCCTTGATTCCTAGGGACATTTCGTTTTTCTCTGTTTTTCCGATGCTACACTTCAGCATTCTGTGACGAACAGAGTGGAAGGGAAAAGCCCCTCTAATAAGGCAGCTAGAAGTTCCAGGAGCGACACACGTTGTGCTTTCAGAGAGGACGTTACAGAAAGTCGAGAGATGTGGATTCTTTCCTGCGGAGAAAAAACCCCCTGTTTTCAGGAAATGCAGTATTCTGAAATCGCACGTTCTCGGCATAGCAATTTCGCTATTTCGCTCTCGTGGGTGGACGGCGCCACTCTCTGTTAAGCGCTTCGGAGAGTTTGCAGTTGCTGGCCGAGAAATCGCGGTTCTCCCCGAATGCCGCTGTGTGCCTTCAGCAGCGGTCTCGTCTCTCTCGCATGCCGAGAAAGAGCGACTTCAGCCGGATGCTTTTCTCGGACGAGCGGCTTCTTCTGCGCACATCGCAAAGGAGCGGTTCTTGTCTTCTCCTTGTGTCCATGCATTCTGCACTACGCTTCTCTCTCATTCTTATGCCTTTCCGTTTATTCCTAGGGACATTTCGTTTTTCTCTGTTTTTCCGATGCTACACTTCAGCATTCTGTGACGAACAGAGTGGAAGGGAAAAGCCCCTCTAATAAGGCAGCTAGAAGTTCCAGGAGCGACACACGTTGTGCTTTCAGAGAGGACGTTACAGAAAGTCGAGAGATGTGGATTCTTTCCTGCGGAGAAAAAACCCCCTGTTTTCAGGCAATGCAGTATTCTGAAATCGCACGTTCTCGGCATAGCAATTTCGCTATTTCGCTCTCGTGGGTGGACGGCGCCACTCTCTGTTAACCGCTTCGGAGAGTTTGCAGTTGCTGGCCGTTAAATCGCGGTTCTCCCCGAATGCCGCTGTGTGCCTTCAGCAGCGGTCTCGTCTCTCTCGCATGCCGAGAAAGAGCGACTTCAGCCGGATGCTTTTCTCGGACGAGCGGCTTCTTCTGCGCACATCGCAAAGGAGCGGTTCTTGTCTTCTCCTTGTGTCCATGCATTCTGCACTACGCTTCTCTCTCATTCTTAACCCTTGATTCCTAGGGACATTTCGTTTTTCTCTGTTTTTCCGATGCTACACTTCAGCATTCTGTGACGAACAGAGTGGAAGGGAAAAGCCCCTCTAATAAGGCAGCTAGAAGTTCCAGGAGCGACACACGTTGTGCTTTCAGCGAGGACGTTACAGAAAGTCGAGAGATGTGGATTCTTTCCTGCGGAGAAAAAACCCCCTGTTTTCAGGCAATGCAGTATGCAGAATTCACACGTTCTTGGCATCACAGTTCCGTTATTTCGCTCACGCACGTCTAAATCGGCTCTCGCGTTGAACCGCTTCGGAGAGTTTGCAGTTGCTGGCCGAGAAATCGCGGTTCTCCCCGAATGCCGCTGTGTGCCTTCAGCAGCGGTCTCGTCTCTCTCGCATGCCGAGAAAGAGCGACTTCAGCCGGATGCTTTTCTCGGACGAGCGGCTTCTTCTGCGCACATCGCAAAGGAGCGGTTCTTGTCTTCTCCTTGTGTCCATGCATTCTGCACTACGCTTCTCTCTCATTCTTATGCCTTTCCGTTTATTCCTAGGGACATTTCGTTTTTCTCTGTTTTTCCGATGCTACACTTCAGCATTCTGTGACGAACAGAGTGGAAGGGAAAAGCCCCTCTAATAAGGCAGCTAGAAGTTCCAGGAGCGACACACGTTGTGCTTTCAGAGAGGACGTTACAGAAAGTCGAGAGATGTGGATTCTTTCCTGCGGAGAAAAAACCCCCTGTTTTCAGGCAATGCAGTATTCTGAAATCGCACGTTCTCGGCATAGCAATTTCGCTATTTCGCTCTCGTGGGTGGACGGCGCCACTCTCTGTTAAGCGCTTCGGAGAGTTTGCAGTTGCTGGCCGAGAAATCGCGGTTCTCCCCGAATGCCGCTGTGTGCCTTCAGCAGCGGTCTCGTCTCTCTCGCATGCCGAGAAAGAGCGACTTCAGCCGGATGCTTTTCTCGGACGAGCGGCTTCTTCTGCGCACATCGCAAAGGAGCGGTTCTTGTCTTCTCCTTGTGTCCATGCATTCTGCACTACGCTTCTCTCTCATTCTTATGCCTTTCCGTTTATTCCTAGGGACATTTCGTTTTTCTCTGTTTTTCCGATGCTACACTTCAGCATTCTGTGACGAACAGAGTGGAAGGGAAAAGCCCCTCTAATAAGGCAGCTAGAAGTTCCAGGAGCGACACACGTTGTGCTTTCAGAGAGGACGTTACAGAAAGTCGAGAGATGTGGATTCTTTCCTGCGGAGAAAAAACCCCCTGTTTTCAGGAAATGCAGTATTCTGAAATCGCACGTTCTCGGCATAGCAATTTCGCTATTTCGCTCTCGTGGGTGGACGGCGCCACTCTCTGTTAAGCGCTTCGGAGAGTTTGCAGTTGCTGGCCGAGAAATCGCGGTTCTCCCCGAATGCCGCTGTGTGCCTTCAGCAGCGGTCTCGTCTCTCTCGCATGCCGAGAAAGAGCGACTTCAGCCGGATGCTTTTCTCGGACGAGCGGCTTCTTCTGCGCACATCGCAAAGGAGCGGTTCTTGTCTTCTCCTTGTGTCCATGCATTCTGCACTACGCTTCTCTCTCATTCTTATGCCTTTCCGTTTATTCCTAGGGACATTTCGTTTTTCTCTGTTTTTCCGATGCTACACTTCAGCATTCTGTGACGAACAGAGTGGAAGGGAAAAGCCCCTCTAATAAGGCAGCTAGAAGTTCCAGGAGCGACACACGTTGTGCTTTCAGAGAGGACGTTACAGAAAGTCGAGAGATGTGGATTCTTTCCTGCGGAGAAAAAACCCCCTGTTTTCAGGCAATGCAGTATTCTGAAATCGCACGTTCTCGGCATAGCAATTTCGCTATTTCGCTCTCGTGGGTGGACGGCGCCACTCTCTGTTAAGCGCTTCGGAGAGTTTGCAGTTGCTGGCCGAGAAATCGCGGTTCTCCCCGAATGCCGCTGTGTGCCTTCAGCAGCGGTCTCGTCTCTCTCGCATGCCGAGAAAGAGCGACTTCAGCCGGATGCTTTTCTCGGACGAGCGGCTTCTTCTGCGCACATCGCAAAGGAGCGGTTCTTGTCTTCTCCTTGTGTCCATGCATTCTGCACTACGCTTCTCTCTCATTCTTAACCCTTGATTCCTAGGGACATTTCGTTTTTCTCTGTTTTTCCGATGCTACACTTCAGCATTCTGTGACGAACAGAGTGGAAGGGAAAAGCCCCTCTAATAAGGCAGCTAGAAGTTCCAGGAGCGACACACGTTGTGCTTTCAGAGAGGACGTTACAGAAAGTCGAGAGATGTGGATTCTTTCCTGCGGAGAAAAAACCCCCTGTTTTCAGGAAATGCAGTATTCTGAAATCGCACGTTCTCGGCATAGCAATTTCGCTATTTCGCTCTCGTGGGTGGACGGCGCCACTCTCTGTTAAGCGCTTCGGAGAGTTTGCAGTTGCTGGCCGAGAAATCGCGGTTCTCCCCGAATGCCGCTGTGTGCCTTCAGCAGCGGTCTCGTCTCTCTCGCATGCCGAGAAAGAGCGACTTCAGCCGGATGCTTTTCTCGGACGAGCGGCTTCTTCTGCGCACATCGCAAAGGAGCGGTTCTTGTCTTCTCCTTGTGTCCATGCATTCTGCACTACGCTTCTCTCTCATTCTTATGCCTTTCCGTTTATTCCTAGGGACATTTCGTTTTTCTCTGTTTTTCCGATGCTACACTTCAGCATTCTGTGACGAACAGAGTGGAAGGGAAAAGCCCCTCTAATAAGGCAGCTAGAAGTTCCAGGAGCGACACACGTTGTGCTTTCAGAGAGGACGTTACAGAAAGTCGAGAGATGTGGATTCTTTCCTGCGGAGAAAAAACCCCCTGTTTTCAGGCAATGCAGTATTCTGAAATCGCACGTTCTCGGCATAGCAATTTCGCTATTTCGCTCTCGTGGGTGGACGGCGCCACTCTCTGTTAACCGCTTCGGAGAGTTTGCAGTTGCTGGCCGTTAAATCGCGGTTCTCCCCGAATGCCGCTGTGTGCCTTCAGCAGCGGTCTCGTCTCTCTCGCATGCCGAGAAAGAGCGACTTCAGCCGGATGCTTTTCTCGGACGAGCGGCTTCTTCTGCGCACATCGCAAAGGAGCGGTTCTTGTCTTCTCCTTGTGTCCATGCATTCTGCACTACGCTTCTCTCTCATTCTTAACCCTTGATTCCTAGGGACATTTCGTTTTTCTCTGTTTTTCCGATGCTACACTTCAGCATTCTGTGACGAACAGAGTGGAAGGGAAAAGCCCCTCTAATAAGGCAGCTAGAAGTTCCAGGAGCGACACACGTTGTGCTTTCAGCGAGGACGTTACAGAAAGTCGAGAGATGTGGATTCTTTCCTGCGGAGAAAAAACCCCCTGTTTTCAGGCAATGCAGTATGCAGAATTCACACGTTCTTGGCATCACAGTTCCGTTATTTCGCTCACGCACGTCTAAATCGGCTCTCGCGTTGAACCGCTTCGGAGAGTTTGCAGTTGCTGGCCGAGAAATCGCGGTTCTCCCCGAATGCCGCTGTGTGCCTTCAGCAGCGGTCTCGTCTCTCTCGCATGCCGAGAAAGAGCGACTTCAGCCGGATGCTTTTCTCGGACGAGCGGCTTCTTCTGCGCACATCGCAAAGGAGCGGTTCTTGTCTTCTCCTTGTGTCCATGCATTCTGCACTACGCTTCTCTCTCATTCTTATGCCTTTCCGTTTATTCCTAGGGACATTTCGTTTTTCTCTGTTTTTCCGATGCTACACTTCAGCATTCTGTGACGAACAGAGTGGAAGGGAAAAGCCCCTCTAATAAGGCAGCTAGAAGTTCCAGGAGCGACACACGTTGTGCTTTCAGAGAGGACGTTACAGAAAGTCGAGAGATGTGGATTCTTTCCTGCGGAGAAAAAACCCCCTGTTTTCAGGCAATGCAGTATTCTGAAATCGCACGTTCTCGGCATAGCAATTTCGCTATTTCGCTCTCGTGGGTGGACGGCGCCACTCTCTGTTAAGCGCTTCGGAGAGTTTGCAGTTGCTGGCCGAGAAATCGCGGTTCTCCCCGAATGCCGCTGTGTGCCTTCAGCAGCGGTCTCGTCTCTCTCGCATGCCGAGAAAGAGCGACTTCAGCCGGATGCTTTTCTCGGACGAGCGGCTTCTTCTGCGCACATCGCAAAGGAGCGGTTCTTGTCTTCTCCTTGTGTCCATGCATTCTGCACTACGCTTCTCTCTCATTCTTATGCCTTTCCGTTTATTCCTAGGGACATTTCGTTTTTCTCTGTTTTTCCGATGCTACACTTCAGCATTCTGTGACGAACAGAGTGGAAGGGAAAAGCCCCTCTAATAAGGCAGCTAGAAGTTCCAGGAGCGACACACGTTGTGCTTTCAGAGAGGACGTTACAGAAAGTCGAGAGATGTGGATTCTTTCCTGCGGAGAAAAAACCCCCTGTTTTCAGGAAATGCAGTATTCTGAAATCGCACGTTCTCGGCATAGCAATTTCGCTATTTCGCTCTCGTGGGTGGACGGCGCCACTCTCTGTTAAGCGCTTCGGAGAGTTTGCAGTTGCTGGCCGAGAAATCGCGGTTCTCCCCGAATGCCGCTGTGTGCCTTCAGCAGCGGTCTCGTCTCTCTCGCATGCCGAGAAAGAGCGACTTCAGCCGGATGCTTTTCTCGGACGAGCGGCTTCTTCTGCGCACATCGCAAAGGAGCGGTTCTTGTCTTCTCCTTGTGTCCATGCATTCTGCACTACGCTTCTCTCTCATTCTTATGCCTTTCCGTTTATTCCTAGGGACATTTCGTTTTTCTCTGTTTTTCCGATGCTACACTTCAGCATTCTGTGACGAACAGAGTGGAAGGGAAAAGCCCCTCTAATAAGGCAGCTAGAAGTTCCAGGAGCGACACACGTTGTGCTTTCAGAGAGGACGTTACAGAAAGTCGAGAGATGTGGATTCTTTCCTGCGGAGAAAAAACCCCCTGTTTTCAGGCAATGCAGTATTCTGAAATCGCACGTTCTCGGCATAGCAATTTCGCTATTTCGCTCTCGTGGGTGGACGGCGCCACTCTCTGTTAAGCGCTTCGGAGAGTTTGCAGTTGCTGGCCGAGAAATCGCGGTTCTCCCCGAATGCCGCTGTGTGCCTTCAGCAGCGGTCTCGTCTCTCTCGCATGCCGAGAAAGAGCGACTTCAGCCGGATGCTTTTCTCGGACGAGCGGCTTCTTCTGCGCACATCGCAAAGGAGCGGTTCTTGTCTTCTCCTTGTGTCCATGCATTCTGCACTACGCTTCTCTCTCATTCTTAACCCTTGATTCCTAGGGACATTTCGTTTTTCTCTGTTTTTCCGATGCTACACTTCAGCATTCTGTGACGAACAGAGTGGAAGGGAAAAGCCCCTCTAATAAGGCAGCTAGAAGTTCCAGGAGCGACACACGTTGTGCTTTCAGAGAGGACGTTACAGAAAGTCGAGAGATGTGGATTCTTTCCTGCGGAGAAAAAACCCCCTGTTTTCAGGAAATGCAGTATTCTGAAATCGCACGTTCTCGGCATAGCAATTTCGCTATTTCGCTCTCGTGGGTGGACGGCGCCACTCTCTGTTAACCGCTTCGGAGAGTTTGCAGTTGCTGGCCGAGAAATCGCGGTTCTCCCCGAATGCCGCTGTGTGCCTTCAGCAGCGGTCTCGTCTCTCTCGCATGCCGAGAAAGAGCGACTTCAGCCGGATGCTTTTCTCGGACGAGCGGCTTCTTCTGCGCACATCGCAAAGGAGCGGTTCTTGTCTTCTCCTTGTGTCCATGCATTCTGCACTACGCTTCTCTCTCATTCTTAACCCTTGATTCCTAGGGACATTTCGTTTTTCTCTGTTTTTCCGATGCTACACTTCAGCATTCTGTGACGAACAGAGTGGAAGGGAAAAGCCCCTCTAATAAGGCAGCTAGAAGTTCCAGGAGCGACACACGTTGTGCTTTCAGCGAGGACGTTACAGAAAGTCGAGAGATGTGGATTCTTTCCTGCGGAGAAAAAACCCCCTGTTTTCAGGCAATGCAGTATGCAGAATTCACACGTTCTTGGCATCACAGTTCCGTTATTTCGCTCACGCACGTCTAAATCGGCTCTCGCGTTGAACCGCTTCGGAGAGTTTGCAGTTGCTGGCCGAGAAATCGCGGTTCTCCCCGAATGCCGCTGTGTGCCTTCAGCAGCGGTCTCGTCTCTCTCGCATGCCGAGAAAGAGCGACTTCAGCCGGATGCTTTTCTCGGACGAGCGGCTTCTTCTGCGCACATCGCAAAGGAGCGGTTCTTGTCTTCTCCTTGTGTCCATGCATTCTGCACTACGCTTCTCTCTCATTCTTATGCCTTTCCGTTTATTCCTAGGGACATTTCGTTTTTCTCTGTTTTTCCGATGCTACACTTCAGCATTCTGTGACGAACAGAGTGGAAGGGAAAAGCCCCTCTAATAAGGCAGCTAGAAGTTCCAGGAGCGACACACGTTGTGCTTTCAGAGAGGACGTTACAGAAAGTCGAGAGATGTGGATTCTTTCCTGCGGAGAAAAAACCCCCTGTTTTCAGGCAATGCAGTATTCTGAAATCGCACGTTCTCGGCATAGCAATTTCGCTATTTCGCTCTCGTGGGTGGACGGCGCCACTCTCTGTTAACCGCTTCGGAGAGTTTGCAGTTGCTGGCCGAGAAATCGCGGTTCTCCCCGAATGCCGCTGTGTGCCTTCAGCAGCGGTCTCGTCTCTCTCGCATGCCGAGAAAGAGCGACTTCAGCCGGATGCTTTTCTCGGACGAGCGGCTTCTTCTGCGCACATCGCAAAGGAGCGGTTCTTGTCTTCTCCTTGTGTCCATGCATTCTGCACTACGCTTCTCTCTCATTCTTAACCCTTGATTCCTAGGGACATTTCGTTTTTCTCTGTTTTTCCGATGCTACACTTCAGCATTCTGTGACGAACAGAGTGGAAGGGAAAAGCCCCTCTAATAAGGCAGCTAGAAGTTCCAGGAGCGACACACGTTGTGCTTTCAGCGAGGACGTTACAGAAAGTCGAGAGATGTGGATTCTTTCCTGCGGAGAAAAAACCCCCTGTTTTCAGGCAATGCAGTATGCAGAATTCACACGTTCTTGGCATCACAGTTCCGTTATTTCGCTCACGCACGTCTAAATCGGCTCTCGCGTTGAACCGCTTCGGAGAGTTTGCAGTTGCTGGCCGAGAAATCGCGGTTCTCCCCGAATGCCGCTGTGTGCCTTCAGCAGCGGTCTCGTCTCTCTCGCATGCCGAGAAAGAGCGACTTCAGCCGGATGCTTTTCTCGGACGAGCGGCTTCTTCTGCGCACATCGCAAAGGAGCGGTTCTTGTCTTCTCCTTGTGTCCATGCATTCTGCACTACGCTTCTCTCTCATTCTTATGCCTTTCCGTTTATTCCTAGGGACATTTCGTTTTTCTCTGTTTTTCCGATGCTACACTTCAGCATTCTGTGACGAACAGAGTGGAAGGGAAAAGCCCCTCTAATAAGGCAGCTAGAAGTTCCAGGAGCGACACACGTTGTGCTTTCAGAGAGGACGTTACAGAAAGTCGAGAGATGTGGATTCTTTCCTGCGGAGAAAAAACCCCCTGTTTTCAGGAAATGCAGTATTCTGAAATCGCACGTTCTCGGCATAGCAATTTCGCTATTTCGCTCTCGTGGGTGGACGGCGCCACTCTCTGTTAACCGCTTCGGAGAGTTTGCAGTTGCTGCCCGTTAAATCGCGGTTCTCCCCGAATGCCGCTGTGTGCCTTCAGCAGCGGTCTCGTCTCTCTCGCATGCCGAGAAAGAGCGACTTCAGCCGGATGCTTTTCTCGGACGAGCGGCTTCTTCTGCGCACATCGCAAAGGAGCGGTTCTTGTCTTCTCCTTGTGTCCATGCATTCTGCACTACGCTTCTCTCTCATTCTTAACCCTTGATTCCTAGGGACATTTCGTTTTTCTCTGTTTTTCCGATGCTACACTTCAGCATTCTGTGACGAACAGAGTGGAAGGGAAAAGCCCCTCTAATAAGGCAGCTAGAAGTTCCAGGAGCGACACACGTTGTGCTTTCAGAGAGGACGTTACAGAAAGTCGAGAGATGTGGATTCTTTCCTGCGGAGAAAAAACCCCCTGTTTTCAGGAAATGCAGTATTCTGAAATCGCACGTTCTCGGCATAGCAATTTCGCTATTTCGCTCTCGTGGGTGGACGGCGCCACTCTCTGTTAACCGCTTCGGAGAGTTTGCAGTTGCTGGCCGAGAAATCGCGGTTCTCCCCGAATGCCGCTGTGTGCCTTCAGCAGCGGTCTCGTCTCTCTCGCATGCCGAGAAAGAGCGACTTCAGCCGGATGCTTTTCTCGGACGAGCGGCTTCTTCTGCGCACATCGCAAAGGAGCGGTTCTTGTCTTCTCCTTGTGTCCATGCATTCTGCACTACGCTTCTCTCTCATTCTTAACCCTTGATTCCTAGGGACATTTCGTTTTTCTCTGTTTTTCCGATGCTACACTTCAGCATTCTGTGACGAACAGAGTGGAAGGGAAAAGCCCCTCTAATAAGGCAGCTAGAAGTTCCAGGAGCGACACACGTTGTGCTTTCAGAGAGGACGTTACAGAAAGTCGAGAGATGTGGATTCTTTCCTGCGGAGAAAAAACCCCCTGTTTTCAGGAAATGCAGTATTCTGAAATCGCACGTTCTCGGCATAGCAATTTCGCTATTTCGCTCTCGTGGGTGGACGGCGCCACTCTCTGTTAACCGCTTCGGAGAGTTTGCAGTTGCTGGCCGAGAAATCGCGGTTCTCCCCGAATGCCGCTGTGTGCCTTCAGCAGCGGTCTCGTCTCTCTCGCATGCCGAGAAAGAGCGACTTCAGCCGGATGCTTTTCTCGGACGAGCGGCTTCTTCTGCGCACATCGCAAAGGAGCGGTTCTTGTCTTCTCCTTGTGTCCATGCATTCTGCACTACGCTTCTCTCTCATTCTTATGCCTTTCCGTTTATTCCTAGGGACATTTCGTTTTTCTCTGTTTTTCCGATGCTACACTTCAGCATTCTGTGACGAACAGAGTGGAAGGGAAAAGCCCCTCTAATAAGGCAGCTAGAAGTTCCAGGAGCGACACACGTTGTGCTTTCAGAGAGGACGTTACAGAAAGTCGAGAGATGTGGATTCTTTCCTGCGGAGAAAAAACCCCCTGTTTTCAGGCAATGCAGTATTCTGAAATCGCACGTTCTCGGCATAGCAATTTCGCTATTTCGCTCTCGTGGGTGGACGGCGCCACTCTCTGTTAACCGCTTCGGAGAGTTTGCAGTTGCTGGTCGAGAAATCGCGGTTCTCCCCGAATGCCGCTGTGTGCCTTCAGCAGCGGTCTCGTCTCTCTCGCATGCCGAGAAAGAGCGACTTCAGCCGGATGCTTTTCTCGGACGAGCGGCTTCTTCTGCGCACATCGCAAAGGAGCGCTTCTTGTCTTCTCCTTGTGTCCATGCATTCTGCACTACGCTTCTCTCTCATTCTTATGCCTTTCCGTTAATTCCTAGGGACATTTCGTTTTTCTCTGTTTTTCCGATGCTACACTTCAGCATTCTGTGACGAACAGAGTGGAAGGGAAAAGCCCCTCTAATAAGGCAGCTAGAAGTTCCAGGAGCGACACACGTTGTGCTTTCAGAGAGGACGTTACAGAAAGTCGAGAGATGTGGATTCTTTCCTGCGGAGAAAAAACCCCCTGTTTTCAGGCAATGCAGTATTCTGAAATCGCACGTTCTCGGCATAGCAATTTCGCTATTTCGCTCTCGTGGGTGGACGGCGCCACTCTCTGTTAACCGCTTCAGAGAGTTTGCAGTTGCTGCCCGTTAAATCGCTTTTCTCCCCGAATGCCGCTTTGTGCCTTCAGCAGCGGTCTCGTCTCTCTCGCATGCCGAGAAAGAGCGACTTCAGCCGGATGCTTTTCTCGGACGAGCGGCTTCTTCTGCGCACATCGCAAAGGAGCGGTTCTTGTCTTCTCCTTGTGTCCATGCATTCTGCACTACGCTTCTCTCTCATTCTTAACCCTTGATTCCTAGGGACATTTCGTTTTTCTCTGTTTTTCCGATGCTACACTTCAGCATTCTGTGACGAACAGAGTGGAAGGGAAAAGCCCCTCTAATAAGGCAGCTAGAAGTTCCAGGAGCGACACACGTTGTGCTTTCAGAGAGGACGTTACAGAAAGTCGAGAGATGTGGATTCTTTCCTGCGGAGAAAAAACCCCCTGTTTTCAGGAAATGCAGTATTCTGAAATCGCACGTTCTCGGCATAACAATTTCGCTATTTCGCTCCCGTGGGTGGACAGGCAGTATGCAGAATTCAAACGTTGCCTGAAGAAGAAGCCGCTCGTCCGAGAAAAGCATCCGGCTGAAGTCGCCCTTTCTCGGCATCCGACAAGACCGCTGTTGAAGTCTGAAAGTGGTATTCGGGGAGAAAAGAGATTTAACGGGCAGCAACTGCAAACTCTCCGTAGAGATAATGTCATTGGATTGGAGAAATGTGGTATTTCGGGGAGATAATGTCCTAATTTGGGGAGAAGATGCCGTTCTGTGAGGGGGAAGCATGCATTTCTGAGAGAAAATCTCCTATTTAGGGTGAAAGTGTCATCTTGCTAACGAACTTCATGGAGAAATTATGAGGTATTTTTATGAAACCTGGTATTCCCTTGAAAGAGTATATCTGTGATCAAATGCCATATTTCTGGGAGGGAACATCTGATGTGGGGGGGAGAAGGTGATGTATGTGTGAGAAAGCTGGTGTTTCTGGGAGAAAATGTCAGGTATTGGTGAGGGAACAGATGCTAGAGAGGGAAAAGGGAGAGAAGTGGTTTCTCCCCTTTGGGAGAGAAGTGGTATTTCTGGGAGAAAATGCCCCAAATCGGGGAGTAAGTGTCATCCTGAGGCGTGTCATGGAGTAGATTTGGGAGGAAATGGAGGTGTTTCACAGAGTAGCGGCACTTCTGGGAGAAAATGTCCTCAGTGGGAAAGACAATGTCCTCTTGAGGGAAGAAAACAGGTCTTTCTTACAGCAAATGTCATCCAATTGGGAGAAAATCTCCTCTCTTGGGGAGAAAAGTGGTCTTTCTGAGAGAAGGTGTCCTCTTCTTGGCTGCAAGTGTCCCAGTTGGCATTGTCATGGAGGCTTTTTGGGGAGAAAGCGTGTGGCAGTTGTAAGAGAAGGGGTATTTCTGGGAGCAAATCTCCTCTTTTTGGAAGAGAAGGTGAAATTTCCAAGGGAAAAGTGGCATTTCTGGGAGGAAATGACATAGCTGGGGGAGAAAAGTGGGAACCGGTGGGAAAGAAGATCTTGTACTGGAGAGCAACGGTGGTCTTTTTGGTGTGCCAAGTGGTCTCTTGGGGAGACAACGTGGTAAATAGGGGAGACAATGTCCTCTGAAGAAGTGTCAAGTAGTATTTGGGAGAGCAAACGTCAGGTATTTCTCGGAAACCGGCTGTTTCTGGGAGATAGTAGCAGACTTGGTTGGAAAATGACAGGTGTTTGTGAGAAAGCTGGTATTTTGGGAAAAAAAGGCCGTTTTTTAAAGAATAAGCTGGCATTTCTGGGAGAATATGTCCCATCTTTGGGAGAAAACGGGTGTATGTGGGAGAAAATGTCGTGTATTTGGGAGAAAGCTGGTGTATGTGGGAGAAAAGGCCATTGTGATGGGAGTCAGTGTGATCTTGAGGAGTGGAAAGCAGTATTCTTGAGATGAAACGTGAGGTATTTCTAAGAGTCCTGGTATTTCTGGGAGAAAATGTCTTGTTTTGGAGAGCCAAAGTCCCATTTTGGGGGCAGAAGCTGGTATTTCTGTGACACTGCCATCTTGATGGGGGTAAGTGTGATCTTGAGGAGTGTAAAGCAGCATTTTGGTTAGAAAATGGGAGCTCTTCCTAAGAGCAGTGCTATTTCTGGGAGAAAAGGAGCTCTACTGGGCATAAAAATGGTGTATCTGTGATAAAATGCCACATTTCTGAAAGAAACTGTCCTCTTGCGGAGTGTAATGCTGTATGTTCCGGAGGAAATGGGAAATATTCAGCAGAGTCCTGGTATTTCTGGGAGAAGAGGTCTGATGTGGGGGGGGGAAGGTGATGTATCTGTGAGAAAGCTGGTGTTTCTGGGAGAAAATGCCAGGTATTGGTGAGGAAACAGATGCTAGAGAGGGAAAAGGCTGGTATTTTGGGGAAAAAAGGCCGTTTTTTAAAGAATAAGCTGGCATTTCTGGGAGAATATGTCCCATCTTTGGGAGAAAACGGGTGTATGTGGGAGAAAATGTCGTGTATTTGGGAGAAAGCTGGTGTATGTGGGAGAAAAGGCCATTGTGATGGGAGTCAGTGTGATCTTGAGGAGTGGAAAGCAGTATTCTTGAGATGAAACGTGAGGTATTTCTAAGAGTCCTGGTATTTCTGGGAGAAAATGTCTTGTTTTGGAGAGCCAAAGTCCCATTTTGGGGGCAGAAGCTGGTATTTCTGTGACACTGCCATCTTGATGGGGGTAAGTGTGATCTTGAGGAGTGTAAAGCAGCATTTTGGTTAGAAAATGGGAGCTCTTCCTAAGAGCAGTGCTATTTCTGGGAGAAAAGGAGCTCTACTGGGCATAAAAATGGTGTACCTGTGATAAAATGCCACACTTCTGAAAGAAACTGTCCTCTTGCGGAGTGTAATGCTGTATGTTCCGGAGGAAATGGGAAATATTCAGCAGAGTCCTGGTATTTCTGGGAGAAGAGGTCTGATGTGGGGGGGGGAAGGTGATGTATCTGTGAGAAAGCTGGTGTTTCTGGGAGAAAATGCCAGGTATTGGTGAGGAAACAGATGCTAGAGAGGGAAAAGGCTGGTATTTTGGGGAAAAAAGGCCGTTTTTTAAAGAATAAGCTGGCATTTCTGGGAGAATATGTCCCATCTTTGGGAGAAAACGGGTGTATGTGGGAGAAAATGTCGTGTATTTGGGAGAAAGCTGGTGTATGTGGGAGAAAAGGCCATTGTGATGGGAGTCAGTGTGATCTTGAGGAGTGGAAAGCAGTATTCTTGAGATGAAACGTGAGGTATTTCTAAGAGTCCTGGTATTTCTGGGAGAAAATGTCTTGTTTTGGAGAGCCAAAGTCCCATTTTGGGGGCAGAAGCTGGTATTTCTGTGACACTGCCATCTTGATGGGGGTAAGTGTGATCTTGAGGAGTGTAAAGCAGCATTTTGGTTAGAAAATGGGAGCTCTTCCTAAGAGCAGTGCTATTTCTGGGAGAAAAGGAGCTCTACTGGGCATAAAAATGGTGTATCTGTGATAAAATGCCACATTTCTGAAAGAAGCTGTCCTCTTGCGGAGTGTAATGCTGTATGTTCCGGAGGAAATGGGAAATATTCAGCAGAGTCCTGGTATTTCTGGGAGAAGAGGTCTGATGTGGGGGGGGAAGGTGATGTATCTGTGAGAAAGCTGGTGTTTCTGGGAGAAAATGCCAGGTATTGGTGAGGAAACAGATGCTAGAGAGGGAAAAGGCCATCCCTTTGGGAGAGAAGTGGTATTTCTGGGAGAAAATGCCCCAAATCGGGGAGTAAGTGTCATCCTGAGGCGTGTCATGGAGTAGATTTGGGAGGAAATGGAGGTGTTTCACAGAGTAGCGGCACTTCTGGGAGAAAATGTCCTCAGTGGGAAAGACAATGTCCTCTTGAGGGAAGAAAAGAGGTCTTTCTTACAGCAAATGTCATCCAATTGGGAGAAAATCTCCTCTCTTGGGGAGAAAAGTGGTCTTTCTGAGAGAAGGTGTCCTCTTCTTGGCTGCAAGTGTCCCAGTTGGCATTGTCATGGAGGCTTTTTGGGGAGAAAGCGTGTGGCAGTCGTAAGAGAAGGGGTATTTCTGGGAGCAAATCTCCTCTTTTTGGAAGAGAAGGTGAAATTTCCAAGGGAAAAGTGGCATTTCTGGGAGGAAATGACATAGCTGGGGGAGAAAAGTGGGAACCGGTGGGAAAGAAGATCTTGTACTGGAGAGCAACGGTGGTCTTTTTGGTGTGCCAAGTGGTCTCTTGGGGAGACAACGTGGTAAATAGGGGAGACAATGTCCTCTGGAGGAGTGTCAAGTAGTATTTGGGAGAGCAAACGTCAGGTATTTCTCGGAAACCGGCTGTTTCTGGGAGATAGTAGCAGACTTGGTTGGAAAATGACAGGTGTTTGTGAGAAAGCTGGTATTTTGGGAAAAAAAGGCCGTTTTTTAAAGAATAAGCTGGCATTTCTGGGAGAATATGTCCCATCTTTGGGAGAAAACGGGTGTATGTGGGAGAAAATGTCGTGTATTTGGGAGAAAGCTGGTGTATGTGGGAGAAAAGGCCATTGTGATGGGAGTCAGTGTGATCTTGAGGAGTGGAAAGCAGTATTCTTGAGATGAAACGTGAGGTATTTCTAAGAGTCCTGGTATTTCTGGGAGAAAATGTCTTGTTTTGGAGAGCCAAAGTCCCATTTTGGGGGCAGAAGCTGGTATTTCTGTGACACTGCCATCTTGATGGGGGTAAGTGTGATCTTGAGGAGTGTAAAGCAGCATTTTGGTTAGAAAATGGGAGCTCTTCCTAAGAGCAGTGCTATTTCTGGGAGAAAAGGAGCTCTACTGGGCATAAAAATGGTGTATCTGTGATAAAATGCCACATTTCTGAAAGAAACTGTCCTCTTGCGGAGTGTAATGCTGTATGTTCCGGAGGAAATGGGAAATATTCAGCAGAGTCCTGGTATTTCTGGGAGAAGAGGTCTGATGTGGGGGGGGGAAGGTGATGTATCTGTGAGAAAGCTGGTGTTTCTGGGAGAAAATGCCAGGTATTGGTGAGGAAACAGATGCTAGAGAGGGAAAAGGCTGGTATTTTGGGGAAAAAAGGCCGTTTTTTAAAGAATAAGCTGGCATTTCTGGGAGAATATGTCCCATCTTTGGGAGAAAACGGGTGTATGTGGGAGAAAATGTCGTGTATTTGGGAGAAAGCTGGTGTATGTGGGAGAAAAGGCCATTGTGATGGGAGTCAGTGTGATCTTGAGGAGTGGAAAGCAGTATTCTTGAGATGAAACGTGAGGTATTTCTAAGAGTCCTGGTATTTCTGGGAGAAAATGTCTTGTTTTGGAGAGCCAAAGTCCCATTTTGGGGGCAGAAGCTGGTATTTCTGTGACACTGCCATCTTGATGGGGGTAAGTGTGATCTTGAGGAGTGTAAAGCAGCATTTTGGTTAGAAAATGGGAGCTCTTCCTAAGAGCAGTGCTATTTCTGGGAGAAAAGGAGCTCTACTGGGCATAAAAATGGTGTACCTGTGATAAAATGCCACACTTCTGAAAGAAACTGTCCTCTTGCGGAGTGTAATGCTGTATGTTCCGGAGGAAATGGGAAATATTCAGCAGAGTCCTGGTATTTCTGGGAGAAGAGGTCTGATGTGGGGGGGGGAAGGTGATGTATCTGTGAGAAAGCTGGTGTTTCTGGGAGAAAATGCCAGGTATTGGTGAGGAAACAGATGCTAGAGAGGGAAAAGGCTGGTATTTTGGGGAAAAAAGGCCGTTTTTTAAAGAATAAGCTGGCATTTCTGGGAGAATATGTCCCATCTTTGGGAGAAAACGGGTGTATGTGGGAGAAAATGTCGTGTATTTGGGAGAAAGCTGGTGTATGTGGGAGAAAAGGCCATTGTGATGGGAGTCAGTGTGATCTTGAGGAGTGGAAAGCAGTATTCTTGAGATGAAACGTGAGGTATTTCTAAGAGTCCTGGTATTTCTGGGAGAAAATGTCTTGTTTTGGAGAGCCAAAGTCCCATTTTGGGGGCAGAAGCTGGTATTTCTGTGACACTGCCATCTTGATGGGGGTAAGTGTGATCTTGAGGAGTGTAAAGCAGCATTTTGGTTAGAAAATGGGAGCTCTTCCTAAGAGCAGTGCTATTTCTGGGAGAAAAGGAGCTCTACTGGGCATAAAAATGGTGTATCTGTGATAAAATGCCACATTTCTGAAAGAAACTGTCCTCTTGCGGAGTGTAATGCTGTATGTTCCGGAGGAAATGGGAAATATTCAGCAGAGTCCTGGTATTTCTGGGAGAAGAGGTCTGATGTGGGGGGGGGAAGGTGATGTATCTGTGAGAAAGCTGGTGTTTCTGGGAGAAAATGCCAGGTATTGGTGAGGAAACAGATGCTAGAGAGGGAAAAGGCCATCCCTTTGGGAGAGAAGTGGTATTTCTGGGAGAAAATGCCCCAAATCGGGGAGTAAGTGTCATCCTGAGGCGTGTCATGGAGTAGATTTGGGAGGAAATGGAGGTGTTTCACAGAGTAGCGGCACTTCTGGGAGAAAATGTCCTCAGTGGGAAAGACAATGTCCTCTTGAGGGAAGAAAAGAGGTCTTTCTTACAGCAAATGTCATCCAATTGGGAGAAAATCTCCTCTCTTGGGGAGAAAAGTGGTCTTTCTGAGAGAAGGTGTCCTCTTCTTGGCTGCAAGTGTCCCATTTGGCATTGTCGTGGAGGCTTTTTGGGGAGAAAGCGTGTGGCAGTTGTAAGAGAAGGGGTATTTCTGGGAGCAAATCTCCTCTTTTTGGAAGAGAAGGTGAAATTTCCAAGGGAAAAGTGGCATTTCTGGGAGGAAATGACATAGCTGGGGGAGAAAAGTGGGAACCGGTGGGAAAGAAGATCTTGTACTGGAGAGCAACGGTGGTCTTTTTGGTGTGCCAAGTGGTCTCTTGGGGAGACAACGTGGTAAATAGGGGAGACAATGTCCTCTGGAGGAGTGTCAAGTAGTATTTGGGAGAGCAAACGTCAGGTATTTCTCGGAAACCGGCTGTTTCTGGGAGATAGTAGCAGACTTGGTTGGAAAATGACAGGTGTTTGTGAGAAAGCTGGTATTTTGGGAAAAAAAGGCCGTTTTTTAAAGAATAAGCTGGCATTTCTGGGAGAATATGTCCCATCTTTGGGAGAAAACGGGTGTATGTGGGAGAAAATGTCGTGTATTTGGGAGAAAGCTGGTGTATGTGGGAGAAAAGGCCATTGTGATGGGAGTCAGTGTGATCTTGAGGAGTGGAAAGCAGTATTCTTGAGATGAAACGTGAGGTATTTCTAAGAGTCCTGGTATTTCTGGGAGAAAATGTCTTGTTTTGGAGAGCCAAAGTCCCATTTTGGGGGCAGAAGCTGGTATTTCTGTGACACTGCCATCTTGATGGGGGTAAGTGTGATCTTGAGGAGTGTAAAGCAGCATTTTGGTTAGAAAATGGGAGCTCTTCCTAAGAGCAGTGCTATTTCTGGGAGAAAAGGAGCTCTACTGGGCATAAAAATGGTGTATCTGTGATAAAATGCCACATTTCTGAAAGAAACTGTCCTCTTGCGGAGTGTAATGCTGTATGTTCCGGAGGAAATGGGAAATATTCAGCAGAGTCCTGGTATTTCTGGGAGAAGAGGTCTGATGTGGGGGGGGGAAGGTGATGTATCTGTGAGAAAGCTGGTGTTTCTGGGAGAAAATGCCAGGTATTGGTGAGGAAACAGATGCTAGAGAGGGAAAAGGCTGGTATTTTGGGGAAAAAAGGCCGTTTGTTAAAGAATAAGCTGGCATTTCTGGGAGAATATGTCCCATCTTTGGGAGAAAACGGGTGTATGTGGGAGAAAATGTCGTGTATTTGGGAGAAAGCTGGTGTATGTGGGAGAAAAGGCCATTGTGATGGGAGTCAGTGTGATCTTGAGGAGTGGAAAGCAGTATTCTTGAGATGAAACGTGAGGTATTTCTAAGAGTCCTGGTATTTCTGGGAGAAAATGTCTTGTTTTGGAGAGCCAAAGTCCCATTTTGGGGGCAGAAGCTGGTATTTCTGTGACACTGCCATCTTGATGGGGGTAAGTGTGATCTTGAGGAGTGTAAAGCAGCATTTTGGTTAGAAAATGGGAGCTCTTCCTAAGAGCAGTGCTATTTCTGGGAGAAAAGGAGCTCTACTGGGCATAAAAATGGTGTACCTGTGATAAAATGCCACATTTCTGAAAGAAACTGTCCTCTTGCGGAGTGTAATGCTGTATGTTCCGGAGGAAATGGGAAATATTCAGCAGAGTCCTGGTATTTCTGGGAGAAGAGGTCTGATGTGGGGGGGGGAAGGTGATGTATCTGTGAGAAAGCTGGTGTTTCTGGGAGAAAATGCCAGGTATTGGTGAGGAAACAGATGCTAGAGAGGGAAAAGGCTGGTATTTTGGGGAAAAAAGGCCGTTTGTTAAAGAATAAGCTGGCATTTCTGGGAGAATATGTCCCATCTTTGGGAGAAAACGGGTGTATGTGGGAGAAAATGTCGTGTATTTGGGAGAAAGCTGGTGTATGTGGGAGAAAAGGCCATTGTGATGGGAGTCAGTGTGATCTTGAGGAGTGGAAAGCAGTATTCTTGAGATGAAACGTGAGGTATTTCTAAGAGTCCTGGTATTTCTGGGAGAAAATGTCTTGTTTTGGAGAGCCAAAGTCCCATTTTGGGGGCAGAAGCTGGTATTTCTGTGACACTGCCATCTTGATGGGGGTAAGTGTGATCTTGAGGAGTGTAAAGCAGCATTTTGGTTAGAAAATGGGAGCTCTTCCTAAGAGCAGTGCTATTTCTGGGAGAAAAGGAGCTCTACTGGGCATAAAAATGGTGTATCTGTGATAAAATGCCACATTTCTGAAAGAAACTGTCCTCTTGCGGAGTGTAATGCTGTATGTTCCGGAGGAAATGGGAAATATTCAGCAGAGTCCTGGTATTTCTGGGAGAAGAGGTCTGATGTGGGGGGGGGAAGGTGATGTATCTGTGAGAAAGCTGGTGTTTCTGGGAGAAAATGCCAGGTATTGGTGAGGAAACAGATGCTAGAGAGGGAAAAGGCCATCCCTTTGGGAGAGAAGTGGTATTTCTGGGAGAAAATGCCCCAAATCGGGGAGTAAGTGTCATCCTGAGGCGTGTCATGGAGTAGATTTGGGAGGAAATGGAGGTGTTTCACAGAGTAGCGGCACTTCTGGGAGAAAATGTCCTCAGTGGGAAAGACAATGTCCTCTTGAGGGAAGAAAAGAGGTCTTTCTTACAGCAAATGTCATCCAATTGGGAGAAAATCTCCTCTCTTGGGGAGAAAAGTGGTCTTTCTGAGAGAAGGTGTCCTCTTCTTGGCTGCAAGTGTCCCATTTGGCATTGTCGTGGAGGCTTTTTGGGGAGAAAGCGTGTGGCAGTTGTAAGAGAAGGGGTATTTCTGGGAGCAAATCTCCTCTTTTTGGAAGAGAAGGTGAAATTTCCAAGGGAAAAGTGGCATTTCTGGGAGGAAATGACATAGCTGGGGGAGAAAAGTGGGAACCGGTGGGAAAGAAGATCTTGTACTGGAGAGCAACGGTGGTCTTTTTGGTGTGCCAAGTGGTCTCTTGGGGAGACAACGTGGTAAATAGGGGAGACAATGTCCTCTGGAGGAGTGTCAAGTAGTATTTGGGAGAGCAAACGTCAGGTATTTCTCGGAAACCGGCTGTTTCTGGGAGATAGTAGCAGACTTGGTTGGAAAATGACAGGTGTTTGTGAGAAAGCTGGTATTTTGGGAAAAAAAGGCCGTTTTTTAAAGAATAAGCTGGCATTTCTGGGAGAATATGTCCCATCTTTGGGAGAAAACGGGTGTATGTGGGAGAAAATGTCGTGTATTTGGGAGAAAGCTGGTGTATGTGGGAGAAAAGGCCATTGTGATGGGAGTCAGTGTGATCTTGAGGAGTGGAAAGCAGTATTCTTGAGATGAAACGTGAGGTATTTCTAAGAGTCCTGGTATTTCTGGGAGAAAATGTCTTGTTTTGGAGAGCCAAAGTCCCATTTTGGGGGCAGAAGCTGGTATTTCTGTGACACTGCCATCTTGATGGGGGTAAGTGTGATCTTGAGGAGTGTAAAGCAGCATTTTGGTTAGAAAATGGGAGCTCTTCCTAAGAGCAGTGCTATTTCTGGGAGAAAAGGAGCTCTACTGGGCATAAAAATGGTGTATCTGTGATAAAATGCCACACTTCTGAAAGAAACTGTCCTCTTGCGGAGTGTAATGCTGTATGTTCCGGAGGAAATGGGAAATATTCAGCAGAGTCCTGGTATTTCTGGGAGAAGAGGTCTGATGTGGGGGGGGGAAGGTGATGTATCTGTGAGAAAGCTGGTGTTTCTGGGAGAAAATGCCAGGTATTGGTGAGGAAACAGATGCTAGAGAGGGAAAAGGCTGGTATTTTGGGGAAAAAAGGCCGTTTTTTAAAGAATAAGCTGGCATTTCTGGGAGAATATGTCCCATCTTTGGGAGAAAACGGGTGTATGTGGGAGAAAATGTCGTGTATTTGGGAGAAAGCTGGTGTATGTGGGAGAAAAGGCCATTGTGATGGGAGTCAGTGTGATCTTGAGGAGTGGAAAGCAGTATTCTTGAGATGAAACGTGAGGTATTTCTAAGAGTCCTGGTATTTCTGGGAGAAAATGTCTTGTTTTGGAGAGCCAAAGTCCCATTTTGGGGGCAGAAGCTGGTATTTCTCTGACACTGCCATCTTGATGGGGGTAAGTGTGATCTTGAGGAGTGTAAAGCAGCATTTTGGTTAGAAAATGGGAGCTCTTCCTAAGAGCAGTGCTATTTCTGGGAGAAAAGGAGCTCTACTGGGCATAAAAATGGTGTACCTGTGATAAAATGCCACACTTCTGAAAGAAACTGTCCTCTTGCGGAGTGTAATGCTGTATGTTCCGGAGGAAATGGGAAATATTCAGCAGAGTCCTGGTATTTCTGGGAGAAGAGGTCTGATGTGGGGGGGGGAAGGTGATGCATCTGTGAGAAAGCTGGTGTTTCTGGGAGAAAATGCCAGGTATTGGTGAGGAAACAGATGCTAGAGAGGGAAAAGGCTGGTATTTTGGGGAAAAAAGGCCATTTTTTAAAGAATAAGCTGGCATTTCTGGGAGAATATGTCCCATCTTTGGGAGAAAACGGGTGTATGTGGGAGAAAATGTCGTGTATTTGGGAGAAAGCTGGTGTATGTGGGAGAAAAGGCCATTGTGATGGGAGTCAGTGTGATCTTGAGGAGTGGAAAGCAGTATTCTTGAGATGAAACGTGAGGTATTTCTAAGAGTCCTGGTATTTCTGGGAGAAAATGTCTTGTTTTGGAGAGCCAAAGTCCCATTTTGGGGGCAGAAGCTGGTATTTCTGTGACACTGCCATCTTGATGGGGGTAAGTGTGATCTTGAGGAGTGAAAAGCAGCATTTTGGTTAGAAAATGGGAGCTCTTCCTAAGAGCAGTGCTATTTCTGGGAGAAAAGGAGCTCTACTGGGCATAAAAATGGTGTACCTGTGATAAAATGCCACACTTCTGAAAGAAACTGTCCTCTTGCGGAGTGTAATGCTGTATGTTCCGGAGGAAATGGGAAATATTCAGCAGAGTCCTGGTATTTCTGGGAGAAGAGGTCTGATGTGGGGGGGGGAAGGTGATGTATCTGTGAGAAAGCTGGTGTTTCTGGGAGAAAATGCCAGGTATTGGTGAGGAAACAGATGCTAGAGAGGGAAAAGGCTGGTATTTTGGGGAAAAAAGGCCGTTTTTTAAAGAATAAGCTGGCATTTCTGGGAGAATATGTCCCATCTTTGGGAGAAAACGGGTGTATGTGGGAGAAAATGTCGTGTATTTGGGAGAAAGCTGGTGTATGTGGGAGAAAAGGCCATTGTGATGGGAGTCAGTGTGATCTTGAGGAGTGGAAAGCAGTATTCTTGAGATGAAACGTGAGATATTTCTAAGAGTCCTGGTATTTCTGGGAGAAAATGTCTTGTTTTGGAGAGCCAAAGTCCCATTTTGGGGGCAGAAGCTGGTATTTCTGTGACACTGCCATCTTGATGGGGGTAAGTGTGATCTTGAGGAGTGTAAAGCAGCATTTTGGTTAGAAAATGGGAGCTCTTCCTAAGAGCAGTGCTATTTCTGGGAGAAAAGGAGCTCTACTGGGCATAAAAATGGTGTATCTGTGATAAAATGCCACATTTCTGAAAGAAACTGTCCTCTTGCGGAGTGTAATGCTGTATGTTCCGGAGGAAATGGGAAATATTCAGCAGAGTCCTGGTATTTCTGGGAGAAGAGGTCTGATGTGGGGGGGGGAAGGTGATGTATCTGTGAGAAAGCTGGTGTTTCTGGGAGAAAATGCCAGGTATTGGTGAGGAAACAGATGCTAGAGAGGGAAAAGGCCATCCCTTTGGGAGAGAAGTGGTATTTCTGGGAGAAAATGCCCCAAATCGGGGAGTAAGTGTCATCCTGAGGCGTGTCATGGAGTAGATTTGGGAGGAAATGGAGGTGTTTCACAGAGTAGCGGCACTTCTGGGAGAAAATGTCCTCAGTGGGAAAGACAATGTCCTCTTGAGGGAAGAAAAGAGGTCTTTCTTACAGCAAATGTCATCCAATTGGGAGAAAATCTCCTCTCTTGGGGAGAAAAGTGGTCTTTCTGAGAGAAGGTGTCCTCTTCTTGGCTGCAAGTGTCCCATTTGGCATTGTCGTGGAGGCTTTTTGGGGAGAAAGCGTGTGGCAGTTGTAAGAGAAGGGGTATTTCTGGGAGCAAATCTCCTCTTTTTGGAAGAGAAGGTGAAATTTCCAAGGGAAAAGTGGCATTTCTGGGAGGAAATGACATAGCTGGGGGAGAAAAGTGGGAACCGGTGGGAAAGAAGATCTTGTACTGGAGAGCAACGGTGGTCTTTTTGGTGTGCCAAGTGGTCTCTTGGGGAGACAACGTGGTAAATAGGGGAGACAATGTCCTCTGGAGGAGTGTCAAGTAGTATTTGGGAGAGCAAACGTCAGGTATTTCTCGGAAACCGGCTGTTTCTGGGAGATAGTAGCAGACTTGGTTGGAAAATGACAGGTGTTTGTGAGAAAGCTGGTATTTTGGGAAAAAAAGGCCGTTTTTTAAAGAATAAGCTGGCATTTCTGGGAGAATATGTCCCATCTTTGGGAGAAAACGGGTGTATGTGGGAGAAAATGTCGTGTATTTGGGAGAAAGCTGGTGTATGTGGGAGAAAAGGCCATTGTGATGGGAGTCAGTGTGATCTTGAGGAGTGGAAAGCAGTATTCTTGAGATGAAACGTGAGGTATTTCTAAGAGTCCTGGTATTTCTGGGAGAAAATGTCTTGTTTTGGAGAGCCAAAGTCCCATTTTGGGGGCAGAAGCTGGTATTTCTGTGACACTGCCATCTTGATGGGGGTAAGTGTGATCTTGAGGAGTGTAAAGCAGCATTTTGGTTAGAAAATGGGAGCTCTTCCTAAGAGCAGTGCTATTTCTGGGAGAAAAGGAGCTCTACTGGGCATAAAAATGGTGTATCTGTGATAAAATGCCACATTTCTGAAAGAAACTGTCCTCTTGCGGAGTGTAATGCTGTATGTTCCGGAGGAAATGGGAAATATTCAGCAGAGTCCTGGTATTTCTGGGAGAAGAGGTCTGATGTGGGGGGGAAGGTGATGCATCTGTGAGAAAGCTGGTGTTTCTGGGAGAAAATGCCAGGTATTGGTGAGGAAACAGATGCTAGAGAGGGAAAAGGCTGGTATTTTGGGGAAAAAAGGCCATTTTTTAAAGAATAAGCTGGCATTTCTGGGAGAATATGTCCCATCTTTGGGAGAAAACGGGTGTATGTGGGAGAAAATGTCGTGTATTTGGGAGAAAGCTGGTGTATGTGGGAGAAAAGGCCATTGTGATGGGAGTCAGTGTGATCTTGAGGAGTGGAAAGCAGTATTCTTGAGATGAAACGTGAGGTATTTCTAAGAGTCCTGGTATTTCTGGGAGAAAATGTCTTGTTTTGGAGAGCCAAAGTCCCATTTTGGGGGCAGAAGCTGGTATTTCTGTGACACTGCCATCTTGATGGGGGTAAGTGTGATCTTGAGGAGTGTAAAGCAGCATTTTGGTTAGAAAATGGGAGCTCTTCCTAAGAGCAGTGCTATTTCTGGGAGAAAAGGAGCTCTACTGGGCATAAAAATGGTGTACCTGTGATAAAATGCCACACTTCTGAAAGAAACTGTCCTCTTGCGGAGTGTAATGCTGTATGTTCCGGAGGAAATGGGAAATATTCAGCAGAGTCCTGGTATTTCTGGGAGAAGAGGTCTGATGTGGGGGGGGGAAGGTGATGTATCTGTGAGAAAGCTGGTGTTTCTGGGAGAAAATGCCAGGTATTGGTGAGGAAACAGATGCTAGAGAGGGAAAAGGCTGGTATTTTGGGGAAAAAAGGCCGTTTTTTAAAGAATAAGCTGGCATTTCTGGGAGAATATGTCCCATCTTTGGGAGAAAACGGGTGTATGTGGGAGAAAATGTCGTGTATTTGGGAGAAAGCTGGTGTATGTGGGAGAAAAGGCCATTGTGATGGGAGTCAGTGTGATCTTGAGGAGTGGAAAGCAGTATTCTTGAGATGAAACGTGAGGTATTTCTAAGAGTCCTGGTATTTCTGGGAGAAAATGTCTTGTTTTGGAGAGCCAAAGTCCCATTTTGGGGGCAGAAGCTGGTATTTCTGTGACACTGCCATCTTGATGGGGGTAAGTGTGATCTTGAGGAGTGAAAAGCAGCATTTTGGTTAGAAAATGGGAGCTCTTCCTAAGAGCAGTGCTATTTCTGGGAGAAAAGGAGCTCTACTGGGCATAAAAATGGTGTACCTGTGATAAAATGCCACATTTCTGAAAGAAACTGTCCTCTTGCGGAGTGTAATGCTGTATGTTCCGGAGGAAATGGGAAATATTCAGCAGAGTCCTGGTATTTCTGGGAGAAGAGGTCTGATGTGGGGGGGGGGAAGGTGATGTATCTGTGAGAAAGCTGGTGTTTCTGGGAGAAAATGCCAGGTATCAGTGAGGAAACAGATGCTAGAGAGGGAAAAGGCTGGTATTTTGGGGAAAAAAGGCCGTTTTTTAAAGAATAAGCTGGCATTTCTGGGAGAATATGTCCCATCTTTGGGAGAAAACGGGTGTATGTGGGAGAAAATGTCGTGTATTTGGGAGAAAGCTGGTGTATGTGGGAGAAAAGGCCATTGTGATGGGAGTCAGTGTGATCTTGAGGAGTGGAAAGCAGTATTCTTGAGATGAAACGTGAGGTATTTCTAAGAGTCCTGGTATTTCTGGGAGAAAATGTCTTGTTTTGGAGAGCCAAAGTCCCATTTTGGGGGCAGAAGCTGGTATTTCTGTGACACTGCCATCCTGATGGGGGTAAGTGTGATCTTGAGGAGTGTAAAGCAGCATTTTGGTTAGAAAATGGGAGCTCTTCCTAAGAGCAGTGCTATTTCTGGGAGAAAAGGAGCTCTACTGGGCATAAAAATGGTGTATCTGTGATAAAATGCCACATTTCTGAAAGAAACTGTCCTCTTGCGGAGTGTAATGCTGTATGTTCCGGAGGAAATGGGAAATATTCAGCAGAGTCCTGGTATTTCTGGGAGAAGAGGTCTGATGTGGGGGGGGGAAGGTGATGTATCTGTGAGAAAGCTGGTGTTTCTGGGAGAAAATGCCAGGTATTGGTGAGGAAACAGATGCTAGAGAGGGAAAAGGCTGGTATTTTGGGGAAAAAAGGCCGTTTGTTAAAGAATAAGCTGGCATTTCTGGGAGAATATGTCCCATCTTTGGGAGAAAACGGGTGTATGTGGGAGAAAATGTCGTGTATTTGGGAGAAAGCTGGTGTATGTGGGAGAAAAGGCCATTGTGATGGGAGTCAGTGTGATCTTGAGGAGTGGAAAGCAGTATTCTTGAGATGAAACGTGAGGTATTTCTAAGAGTCCTGGTATTTCTGGGAGAAAATGTCTTGTTTTGGAGAGCCAAAGTCCCATTTTGGGGGCAGAAGCTGGTATTTCTGTGACACTGCCATCTTGATGGGGGTAAGTGTGATCTTGAGGAGTGTAAAGCAGCATTTTGGTTAGAAAATGGGAGCTCTTCCTAAGAGCAGTGCTATTTCTGGGAGAAAAGGAGCTCTACTGGGCATAAAAATGGTGTACCTGTGATAAAATGCCACATTTCTGAAAGAAACTGTCCTCTTGCGGAGTGTAATGCTGTATGTTCCGGAGGAAATGGGAAATATTCAGCAGAGTCCTGGTATTTCTGGGAGAAGAGGTCTGATGTGGGGGGGGGGAAGGTGATGTATCTGTGAGAAAGCTGGTGTTTCTGGGAGAAAATGCCAGGTATTGGTGAGGAAACAGATGCTAGAGAGGGAAAAGGCTGGTATTTTGGGGAAAAAAGGCCGTTTGTTAAAGAATAAGCTGGCATTTCTGGGAGAATATGTCCCATCTTTGGGAGAAAACGGGTGTATGTGGGAGAAAATGTCGTGTATTTGGGAGAAAGCTGGTGTATGTGGGAGAAAAGGCCATTGTGATGGGAGTCAGTGTGATCTTGAGGAGTGGAAAGCAGTATTCTTGAGATGAAACGTGAGGTATTTCTAAGAGTCCTGGTATTTCTGGGAGAAAATGTCTTGTTTTGGAGAGCCAAAGTCCCATTTTGGGGGCAGAAGCTGGTATTTCTGTGACACTGCCATCTTGATGGGGGTAAGTGTGATCTTGAGGAGTGTAAAGCAGCATTTTGGTTAGAAAATGGGAGCTCTTCCTAAGAGCAGTGCTATTTCTGGGAGAAAAGGAGCTCTACTGGGCATAAAAATGGTGTACCTGTGATAAAATGCCACATTTCTGAAAGAAACTGTCCTCTTGCGGAGTGTAATGCTGTATGTTCCGGAGGAAATGGGAAATATTCAGCAGAGTCCTGGTATTTCTGGGAGAAGAGGTCTGATGTGGGGGGGGGAAGGTGATGTATCTGTGAGAAAGCTGGTGTTTCTGGGAGAAAATGCCAGGTATTGGTGAGGAAACAGATGCTAGAGAGGGAAAAGGCTGGTATTTTGGGGAAAAAAGGCCGTTTGTTAAAGAATAAGCTGGCATTTCTGGGAGAATATGTCCCATCTTTGGGAGAAAACGGGTGTATGTGGGAGAAAATGTCGTGTATTTGGGAGAAAGCTGGTGTATGTGGGAGAAAAGGCCATTGTGATGGGAGTCAGTGTGATCTTGAGGAGTGGAAAGCAGTATTCTTGAGATGAAACGTGAGGTATTTCTAAGAGTCCTGGTATTTCTGGGAGAAAATGTCTTGTTTTGGAGAGCCAAAGTCCCATTTTGGGGGCAGAAGCTGGTATTTCTGTGACACTGCCATCTTGATGGGGGTAAGTGTGATCTTGAGGAGTGTAAAGCAGCATTTTGGTTAGAAAATGGGAGCTCTTCCTAAGAGCAGTGCTATTTCTGGGAGAAAAGGAGCTCTACTGGGCATAAAAATGGTGTATCTGTGATAAAATGCCACATTTCTGAAAGAAACTGTCCTCTTGCGGAGTGTAATGCTGTATGTTCCGGAGGAAATGGGAAATATTCAGCAGAGTCCTGGTATTTCTGGGAGAAGAGGTCTGATGTGGGGGGGGGAAGGTGATGTATCTGTGAGAAAGCTGGTGTTTCTGGGAGAAAATGCCAGGTATTGGTGAGGAAACAGATGCTAGAGAGGGAAAAGGCTGGTATTTTGGGGAAAAAAGGCCGTTTGTTAAAGAATAAGCTGGCATTTCTGGGAGAATATGTCCCATCTTTGGGAGAAAACGGGTGTATGTGGGAGAAAATGTCGTGTATTTGGGAGAAAGCTGGTGTATGTGGGAGAAAAGGCCATTGTGATGGGAGTCAGTGTGATCTTGAGGAGTGGAAAGCAGTATTCTTGAGATGAAACGTGAGGTATTTCTAAGAGTCCTGGTATTTCTGGGAGAAAATGTCTTGTTTTGGAGAGCCAAAGTCCCATTTTGGGGGCAGAAGCTGGTATTTCTGTGACACTGCCATCTTGATGGGGGTAAGTGTGATCTTGAGGAGTGTAAAGCAGCATTTTGGTTAGAAAATGGGAGCTCTTCCTAAGAGCAGTGCTATTTCTGGGAGAAAAGGAGCTCTACTGGGCATAAAAATGGTGTATCTGTGATAAAATGCCACATTTCTGAAAGAAACTGTCCTCTTGCGGAGTGTAATGCTGTATGTTCCGGAGGAAATGGGAAATATTCAGCAGAGTCCTGGTATTTCTGGGAGAAGAGGTCTGATGTGGGGGGGGGAAGGTGATGTATCTGTGAGAAAGCTGGTGTTTCTGGGAGAAAATGCCAGGTATTGGTGAGGAAACAGATGCTAGAGAGGGAAAAGGCTGGTATTTTGGGGAAAAAAGGCCGTTTTTTAAAGAATAAGCTGGCATTTCTGGGAGAATATGTCCCATCTTTGGGAGAAAACGGGTGTATGTGGGAGAAAATGTCGTGTATTTGGGAGAAAGCTGGTGTATGTGGGAGAAAAGGCCATTGTGATGGGAGTCAGTGTGATCTTGAGGAGTGGAAAGCAGTATTCTTGAGATGAAACGTGAGATATTTCTAAGAGTCCTGGTATTTCTGGGAGAAAATGTCTTGTTTTGGAGAGCCAAAGTCCCATTTTGGGGGCAGAAGCTGGTATTTCTGTGACACTGCCATCTTGATGGGGGTAAGTGTGATCTTGAGGAGTGTAAAGCAGCATTTTGGTTAGAAAATGGGAGCTCTTCCTAAGAGCAGTGCTATTTCTGGGAGAAAAGGAGCTCTACTGGGCATAAAAATGGTGTATCTGTGATAAAATGCCACATTTCTGAAAGAAACTGTCCTCTTGCGGAGTGTAATGCTGTATGTTCCGGAGGAAATGGGAAATATTCAGCAGAGTCCTGGTATTTCTGGGAGAAGAGGTCTGATGTGGGGGGGGGAAGGTGATGTATCTGTGAGAAAGCTGGTGTTTCTGGGAGAAAATGCCAGGTATTGGTGAGGAAACAGATGCTAGAGAGGGAAAAGGCTGGTATTTTGGGGAAAAAAGGCCGTTTTTTAAAGAATAAGCTGGCATTTCTGGGAGAATATGTCCCATCTTTGGGAGAAAACGGGTGTATGTGGGAGAAAATGTCGTGTATTTGGGAGAAAGCTGGTGTATGTGGGAGAAAAGGCCATTGTGATGGGAGTCAGTGTGATCTTGAGGAGTGGAAAGCAGTATTCTTGAGATGAAACGTGAGGTATTTCTAAGAGTCCTGGTATTTCTGGGAGAAAATGTCTTGTTTTGGAGAGCCAAAGTCCCATTTTGGGGGCAGAAGCTGGTATTTCTGTGACACTGCCATCTTGATGGGGGTAAGTGTGACCTTGAGGAGTGAAAAGCAGCATTTTGGTTAGAAAATGGGAGCTCTTCCTAAGAGCAGTGCTATTTCTGGGAGAAAAGGAGCTCTACTGGGCATAAAAATGGTGTACCTGTGATAAAATGCCACATTTCTGAAAGAAACTGTCCTCTTGCGGAGTGTAATGCTGTATGTTCCGGAGGAAATGGGAAATATTCAGCAGAGTCCTGGTATTTCTGGGAGAAGAGGTCTGATGTGGGGGGGGGGAAGGTGATGTATCTGTGAGAAAGCTGGTGTTTCTGGGAGAAAATGCCAGGTATCGGTGAGGAAACAGATGCTAGAGAGGGAAAAGGCTGGTATTTTGGGGAAAAAAGGCCGTTTTTTAAAGAATAAGCTGGCATTTCTGGGAGAATATGTCCCATCTTTGGGAGAAAACGGGTGTATGTGGGAGAAAATGTCGTGTATTTGGGAGAAAGCTGGTGTATGTGGGAGAAAAGGCCATTGTGATGGGAGTCAGTGTGATCTTGAGGAGTGGAAAGCAGTATTCTTGAGATGAAACGTGAGGTATTTCTAAGAGTCCTGGTATTTCTGGGAGAAAATGTCTTGTTTTGGAGAGCCAAAGTCCCATTTTGGGGGCAGAAGCTGGTATTTCTGTGACACTGCCATCTTGATGGGGGTAAGTGTGATCTTGAGGAGTGTAAAGCAGCATTTTGGTTAGAAAATGGGAGCTCTTCCTAAGAGCAGTGCTATTTCTGGGAGAAAAGGAGCTCTACTGGGCATAAAAATGGTGTACCTGTGATAAAATGCCACATTTCTGAAAGAAACTGTCCTCTTGCGGAGTGTAATGCTGTATGTTCCGGAGGAAATGGGAAATATTCAGCAGAGTCCTGGTATTTCTGGGAGAAGAGGTCTGATGTGGGGGGGGGAAGGTGATGTATCTGTGAGAAAGCTGGTGTTTCTGGGAGAAAATGCCAGGTATTGGTGAGGAAACAGATGCTAGAGAGGGAAAAGGCTGGTATTTTGGGGAAAAAAGGCCGTTTGTTAAAGAATAAGCTGGCATTTCTGGGAGAATATGTCCCATCTTTGGGAGAAAACGGGTGTATGTGGGAGAAAATGTCGTGTATTTGGGAGAAAGCTGGCGTATGTGGGAGAAAAGGCCATTGTGATGGGAGTCAGTGTGATCTTGAGGAGTGGAAAGCAGTATTCTTGAGATGAAACGTGAGGTATTTCTAAGAGTCCTGGTATTTCTGGGAGAAAATGTCTTGTTTTGGAGAGCCAAAGTCCCATTTTGGGGGCAGAAGCTGGTATTTCTGTGACACTGCCATCTTGATGGGGGTAAGTGTGATCTTGAGGAGTGAAAAGCAGCATTTTGGTTAGAAAATGGAGCTCTTCCTAAGAGCAGTGCTATTTCTGGGAGAAAAGGAGCTCTACTGGGCATAAAAATGGTGTATCTGTGATAAAATGCCACATTTCTGAAAGAAACTGTCCTCTTGCGGAGTGTAATGCTGTATGTTCCGGAGGAAATGGGAAATATTCAGCAGAGTCCTGGTATTTCTGGGAGAAGAGGTCTGATGTGGGGGGGGGGAAGGTGATGTATCTGTGAGAAAGCTGGTGTTTCTGGGAGAAAATGCCAGGTATTGGTGAGGAAACAGATGCTAGAGAGGGAAAAGGCTGGTATTTTGGGGAAAAAAGGCCGTTTGTTAAAGAATAAGCTGGCATTTCTGGGAGAATATGTCCCATCTTTGGGAGAAAACGGGTGTATGTGGGAGAAAATGTCGTGTATTTGGGAGAAAGCTGGTGTATGTGGGAGAAAAGGCCATTGTGATGGGAGTCAGTGTGATCTTGAGGAGTGGAAAGCAGTATTCTTGAGATGAAACGTGAGGTATTTCTAAGAGTCCTGGTATTTCTGGGAGAAAATGTCTTGTTTTGGAGAGCCAAAGTCCCATTTTGGGGGCAGAAGCTGGTATTTCTGTGACACTGCCATCTTGATGGGGGTAAGTGTGATCTTGAGGAGTGTAAAGCAGCATTTTGGTTAGAAAATGGGAGCTCTTCCTAAGAGCAGTGCTATTTCTGGGAGAAAAGGAGCTCTACTGGGCATAAAAATGGTGTACCTGTGATAAAATGCCACATTTCTGAAAGAAACTGTCCTCTTGCGGAGTGTAATGCTGTATGTTCCGGAGGAAATGGGAAATATTCAGCAGAGTCCTGGTATTTCTGGGAGAAGAGGTCTGATGTGGGGGGGGGAAGGTGATGTATCTGTGAGAAAGCTGGTGTTTCTGGGAGAAAATGCCAGGTATTGGTGAGGAAACAGATGCTAGAGAGGGAAAAGGCTGGTATTTTGGGGAAAAAAGGCCGTTTGTTAAAGAATAAGCTGGCATTTCTGGGAGAATATGTCCCATCTTTGGGAGAAAACGGGTGTATGTGGGAGAAAATGTCGTGTATTTGGGAGAAAGCTGGTGTATGTGGGAGAAAAGGCCATTGTGATGGGAGTCAGTGTGATCTTGAGGAGTGGAAAGCAGTATTCTTGAGATGAAACGTGAGGTATTTCTAAGAGTCCTGGTATTTCTGGGAGAAAATGTCTTGTTTTGGAGAGCCAAAGTCCCATTTTGGGGGCAGAAGCTGGTATTTCTGTGACACTGCCATCTTGATGGGGGTAAGTGTGATCTTGAGGAGTGTAAAGCAGCATTTTGGTTAGAAAATGGGAGCTCTTCCTAAGAGCAGTGCTATTTCTGGGAGAAAAGGAGCTCTACTGGGCATAAAAATGGTGTATCTGTGATAAAATGCCACATTTCTGAAAGAAGCTGTCCTCTTGCGGAGTGTAATGCTGTATGTTCCGGAGGAAATGGGAAATATTCAGCAGAGTCCTGGTATTTCTGGGAGAAGAGGTCTGATGTGGGGGGGGGAAGGTGATGTATCTGTGAGAAAGCTGGTGTTTCTGGGAGAAAATGCCAGGTATTGGTGAGGAAACAGATGCTAGAGAGGGAAAAGGCTGGTATTTTGGGGAAAAAAGGCCGTTTGTTAAAGAATAAGCTGGCATTTCTGGGAGAATATGTCCCATCTTTGGGAGAAAACGGGTGTATGTGGGAGAAAATGTCGTGTATTTGGGAGAAAGCTGGTGTATGTGGGAGAAAAGGCCATTGTGATGGGAGTCAGTGTGATCTTGAGGAGTGGAAAGCAGTATTCTTGAGATGAAACGTGAGGTATTTCTAAGAGTCCTGGTATTTCTGGGAGAAAATGTCTTGTTTTGGAGAGCCAAAGTCCCATTTTGGGGGCAGAAGCTGGTATTTCTGTGACACTGCCATCTTGATGGGGGTAAGTGTGATCTTGAGGAGTGAAAAGCAGCATTTTGGTTAGAAAATGGAGCTCTTCCTAAGAGCAGTGCTATTTCTGGGAGAAAAGGAGCTCTACTGGGCATAAAAATGGTGTATCTGTGATAAAATGCCACATTTCTGAAAGAAACTGTCCTCTTGCGGAGTGTAATGCTGTATGTTCCGGAGGAAATGGGAAATATTCAGCAGAGTCCTGGTATTTCTGGGAGAAGAGGTCTGATGTGGGGGGGGGAAGGTGATGTATCTGTGAGAAAGCTGGTGTTTCTGGGAGAAAATGCCAGGTATTGGTGAGGAAACAGATGCTAGAGAGGGAAAAGGCTGGTATTTTGGGGAAAAAAGGCCGTTTTTTAAAGAATAAGCTGGCATTTCTGGGAGAATATGTCCCATCTTTGGGAGAAAACGGGTGTATGTGGGAGAAAATGTCGTGTATTTGGGAGAAAGCTGGTGTATGTGGGAGAAAAGGCCATTGTGATGGGAGTCAGTGTGATCTTGAGGAGTGGAAAGCAGTATTCTTGAGATGAAACGTGAGGTATTTCTAAGAGTCCTGGTATTTCTGGGAGAAAATGTCTTGTTTTGGAGAGCCAAAGTCCCATTTTGGGGGCAGAAGCTGGTATTTCTGTGACACTGCCATCTTGATGGGGGTAAGTGTGATCTTGAGGAGTGTAAAGCAGCATTTTGGTTAGAAAATGGGAGCTCTTCCTAAGAGCAGTGCTATTTCTGGGAGAAAAGGAGCTCTACTGGGCATAAAAATGGTGTATCTGTGATAAAATGCCACATTTCTGAAAGAAACTGTCATCTTGCGGAGTGTAATGCTGTATGTTCCGGAGGAAATGGGAAATATTCAGCAGAGTCCTGGTATTTCTGGGAGAAGAGGTCTGATGTGGGGGGGAAGGTGATGTATCTGTGAGAAAGCTGGTGTTTCTGGGAGAAAATGCCAGGTATCGGTGAGGAAACAGATGCTAGAGAGGGAAAAGGCTGGTATTTTGGGGAAAAAAGGCCGTTTTTTAAAGAATAAGCTGGCATTTCTGGGAGAATATGTCCCATCTTTGGGAGAAAACGGGTGTATGTGGGAGAAAATGTCGTGTATTTGGGAGAAAGCTGGTGTATGTGGGAGAAAAGGCCATTGTGATGGGAGTCAGTGTGATCTTGAGGAGTGGAAAGCAGTATTCTTGAGATGAAACGTGAGGTATTTCTAAGAGTCCTGGTATTTCTGGGAGAAAATGTCTTGTTTTGGAGAGCCAAAGTCCCATTTTGGGGGCAGAAGCTGGTATTTCTGTGACACTGCCATCTTGATGGGGGTAAGTGTGATCTTGAGGAGTGTAAAGCAGCATTTTGGTTAGAAAATGGGAGCTCTTCCTAAGAGCAGTGCTATTTCTGGGAGAAAAGGAGCTCTACTGGGCATAAAAATGGTGTATCTGTGATAAAATGCCACATTTCTGAAAGAAACTGTCCTCTTGCGGAGTGTAATGCTGTATGTTCCGGAGGAAATGGGAAATATTCAGCAGAGTCCTGGTATTTCTGGGAGAAGAGGTCTGATGTGGGGGGGGGAAGGTGATGTATCTGTGAGAAAGCTGGTGTTTCTGGGAGAAAATGCCAGGTATTGGTGAGGAAACAGATGCTAGAGAGGGAAAAGGCTGGTATTTTGGGGAAAAAAGGCCGTTTTTTAAAGAATAAGCTGGCATTTCTGGGAGAATATGTCCCATCTTTGGGAGAAAACGGGTGTATGTGGGAGAAAATGTCGTGTATTTGGGAGAAAGCTGGTGTATGTGGGAGAAAAGGCCATTGTGATGGGAGTCAGTGTGATCTTGAGGAGTGGAAAGCAGTATTCTTGAGATGAAACGTGAGGTATTTCTAAGAGTCCTGGTATTTCTGGGAGAAAATGTCTTGTTTTGGAGAGCCAAAGTCCCATTTTGGGGGCAGAAGCTGGTATTTCTGTGACACTGCCATCTTGATGGGGGTAAGTGTGATCTTGAGGAGTGAAAAGCAGCATTTTGGTTAGAAAATGGAGCTCTTCCTAAGAGCAGTGCTATTTCTGGGAGAAAAGGAGCTCTACTGGGCATAAAAATGGTGTATCTGTGATAAAATGCCACATTTCTGAAAGAAACTGTCCTCTTGCGGAGTGTAATGCTGTATGTTCCGGAGGAAATGGGAAATATTCAGCAGAGTCCTGGTATTTCTGGGAGAAGAGGTCTGATGTGGGGGGGGGAAGGTGATGTATCTGTGAGAAAGCTGGTGTTTCTGGGAGAAAATGCCAGGTATTGGTGAGGAAACAGATGCTAGAGAGGGAAAAGGCTGGTATTTTGGGGAAAAAAGGCCGTTTTTTAAAGAATAAGCTGGCATTTCTGGGAGAATATGTCCCATCTTTGGGAGAAAACGGGTGTATGTGGGAGAAAATGTCGTGTATTTGGGAGAAAGCTGGTGTATGTGGGAGAAAAGGCCATTGTGATGGGAGTCAGTGTGATCTTGAGGAGTGGAAAGCAGTATTCTTGAGATGAAACGTGAGGTATTTCTAAGAGTCCTGGTATTTCTGGGAGAAAATGTCTTGTTTTGGAGAGCCAAAGTCCCATTTTGGGGGCAGAAGCTGGTATTTCTGTGACACTGCCATCTTGATGGGGGTAAGTGTGATCTTGAGGAGTGAAAAGCAGCATTTTGGTTAGAAAATGGAGCTCTTCCTAAGAGCAGTGCTATTTCTGGGAGAAAAGGAGCTCTACTGGGCATAAAAATGGTGTATCTGTGATAAAATGCCACATTTCTGAAAGAAACTGTCCTCTTGCGGAGTGTAATGCTGTATGTTCCGGAGGAAATGGGAAATATTCAGCAGAGTCCTGGTATTTCTGGGAGAAGAGGTCTGATGTGGGGGGGGGAAGGTGATGTATCTGTGAGAAAGCTGGTGTTTCTGGGAGAAAATGCCAGGTATTGGTGAGGAAACAGATGCTAGAGAGGGAAAAGGCCATCCCTTTGGGAGAGAAGTGGTATTTCTGGGAGAAAATGCCCCAAATCGGGGAGTAAGTGTCATCCTGAGGCGTGTCATGGAGTAGATTTGGGAGGAAATGGAGGTGTTTCACAGAGTAGCGGCACTTCTGGGAGAAAATGTCCTCAGTGGGAAAGACAATGTCCTCTTGAGGGAAGAAAACAGGTCTTTCTTACAGCAAATGTCATCCAATTGGGAGAAAATCTCCTCTCTTGGGGAGAAAAGTGGTCTTTCTGAGAGAAGGTGTCCTCTTCTTGGCTGCAAGTGTCCCAGTTGGCATTGTCATGGAGGCTTTTTGGGGAGAAAGCGTGTGGCAGTTGTAAGAGAAGGGGTATTTCTGGGAGCAAATCTCCTCTTTTTGGAAGAGAAGGTGAAATTTCCAAGGGAAAAGTGGCATTTCTGGGAGGAAATGACATAGCTGGGGGAGAAAAGTGGGAACCGGTGGGAAAGAAGATCTTGTACTGGAGAGCAACGGTGGTCTTTTTGGTGTGCCAAGTGGTCTCTTGGGGAGACAACGTGGTAAATAGGGGAGACAATGTCCTCTGGAGGAGTGTCAAGTAGTATTTGGGAGAGCAAACGTCAGGTATTTCTCGGAAACCGGCTGTTTCTGGGAGATAGTAGCAGACTTGGTTGGAAAATGACAGGTGTTTGTGAGAAAGCTGGTATTTTGGGAAAAAAAGGCCGTTTTTTAAAGAATAAGCTGGCATTTCTGGGAGAATATGTCCCATCTTTGGGAGAAAACGGGTGTATGTGGGAGAAAATGTCGTGTATTTGGGAGAAAGCTGGTGTATGTGGGAGAAAAGGCCATTGTGATGGGAGTCAGTGTGATCTTGAGGAGTGGAAAGCAGTATTCTTGAGATGAAACGTGAGGTATTTCTAAGAGTCCTGGTATTTCTGGGAGAAAATGTCTTGTTTTGTTTTATTGTTTTTAATATTTATATATTTTTTATGTTGCAATTTCAAGGAAACACTTCGATAGAAATTGCTTTTAATTCTTTTGGCATACATAGAAGATGTGAAAATGCACATCATATTTTCACATGAATGTAGTAACACAAAAAAAGTTCAAAGCAGTAACTGATACACTCAATTATAAAAGCTGCCCTTCCTGTGCAAGAAATGTAACTCAGCCCTTGGGCTAGATGCCATTCTGTGTCATTGATGTAAACCTGGCGGACGGTACAAATACTCTGAATTTAAAATGGCATGACTAAAAATGGAGTCTTTCCTCTAGCTTTTAAGTTTTAAGAAACATAAAATATGTACGTATGCTTGGCAACTTTTCCTTTCATTATATACAAAAGTGACTCTCTCTAAAATAACTGTCAAACTAAGAGGGACTGTCAGAAACCTATCACAGGAGGTAATCTATTTGCTCAGGTTGCTGAAGAGCAATGAAAAAGTAGATATTGAGTTTCAGTTTTCAGCACATACATTAAAGTCCCATGCCTGTAATTAGGTCTCCTACCTTCCAAATAGAATTTTAAAAAAGTTTGATACATGATTATTTTAAATTATTTTTCTATAATTGGTTAGTGGTATTGTGGAACACATATTTAAGGATTAATGATGAGAAAGATTAGAAATCCAAAAAGTGTAAAATTCCATGCAAACTCAATTAAGTTTCAAGGACATTTCCATCAGAAAGAATGGAAATGAAGAAAGAACGGAGCCCCCAGGCTGGTTGTTGAGTGAGAATTACTGCTTACCCAGCATCCGTTTGCTTCATCAAATGTCCCCCATCTGCTCACAGAAACCTCTCTAAGATGCTTTTCTGAAGAATATTTGGCAGCATGTTTCCCAGGGCTGATGCCTAGAGGAGAGGGTTACATGGAGACTTGCTGTCTATCTTGATGGCAAACCCCTCCTAAGTAGGAATCCAGAGCTGGTGACTCACTTTGTAGTCTTGTATAGGTCTGGGGCAAGACAACATTATGGCAGTGGGGAGATATTCATGGTCAGGCTGGATAGGCCTCTGAGGTCTCTGACCTCTGTGGGTGTCCCTGTTCATTACTGGGGAACTGGACTCAATGGTCTGTAAGAGTCCCTTCCAACTCAAAAAAAAATTCTATGATTCTATGATTCTATGAATATTCCTGGTTTTATTACAAGTACAAATACTGATAAAGCCTACATTCAAATTGTTTATTCCTTGCTTTTGGAGAAGCTAAAACACTAGCACTAAGAGTTTTAATCAACGTAGATAATAGCTTGTCAGTTGTTATGCACAGTGGTACGTGCACCCAGTTTGAAATTTCAGTGCCATTAATGTTTTTAATTTTTTAAGTGATATGACACAGTACATGCAATCAACAATAACGAACATACCATGGTTCAGGACCCCTGATCTCTCAGCTAGTAATTTAAAATATTTTCATGTGTAGAGACAAGACAAGTATTATGTCCTAAATGGAGTCTAGGTCCCCAGCACTATTTCTCTCTCTATTTGATCCCTAAAAACAACTGTTTTCTTGCCAAAGATTTTGCATCGTTAAATCTCCTTTCTGAAACAATGAATATTGTGTAGTTGCAGGCCACTTTTTCAAACCTGTGGACATTCCCTTTGCTTCTACTTCTTTAAGCAACCTGCAGTTGCAATACACTTTTGCAGTACAGTCTTGAACCTCTTTATTCCTTGTTTTTCAGTCACCATGGGCTGTGTCTGTGCTGTCTTTGTAACCAGGACCAGGGAATGACCTCTTTTCTCCCAGTCAGTTTTCTCAACACATCTACTGGTGTGGATGAAGCAAGCAAAGGCAACAAGAAAAGCAAATACAATTATACTAGCAAGCTAGAGTATCATTTATTATAGATGATAATCACATGTTGGTTTGTCACTAGGTGTGTTTAATCAACAACTTTCTTTTTGAAATAAGAGTGAAGATAAAAGAAAAGTTCAAATAGGATTCCTACATGTCTCGTTTTCATTAAAGATTAGATCTGCTACAACACGATGAACTGAGGATAATATAATGTAACGTCCAAACACTTTTTTTCAAGTAATGTTAACACTGAATGAAAGGTATACAGGCTTCAATGAGATTAGGCAGTTGAGCTGGCATTTCTGGGAGAATATGTCCCATCTTTGGGAGAAAACGGGTGTATGTGGGAGAAAATGTCGTGTATTTGGGAGAAAGCTGGTGTATGTGGGAGAAAAGGCCATTGTGATGGGAGTCACTGTGATCTTGAGGAGTGGAAAGCAGTATTCTTGAGATGAAACGTGAGGTATTTCTAAGAGTCCTGGTATTTCTGGGAGAAAATGTCTTGTTTTGGAGAGCCAAAGTCCCATTTTGGGGGCAGAAGCTGGTATTTCTGTGACACTGCCATCTTGATGGGGGTAAGTGTGATCTTGAGGAGTGAAAAGCAGCATTTTGGTTAGAAAATGGAGCTCTTCCTAAGAGCAGTGCTATTTCTGGGAGAAAAGGAGCTCTACTGGGCATAAAAATGGTGTATCTGTGATAAAATGCCACATTTCTGAAAGAAACTGTCCTCTTGCGGAGTGTAATGCTGTATGTTCCGGAGGAAATGGGAAATATTCAGCAGAGTCCTGGTATTTCTGGGAGAAGAGGTCTGATGTGGGGGGGGGAAGGTGATGTATCTGTGAGAAAGCTGGTGTTTCTGGGAGAAAATGCCAGGTATTGGTGAGGAAACAGATGCTAGAGAGGGAAAAGGCCATCCCTTTGGGAGAGAAGTGGTATTTCTGGGAGAAAATGCCCCAAATCGGGGAGTAAGTGTCATCCTGAGGCGTGTCATGGAGTAGATTTGGGAGGAAATGGAGGTGTTTCACAGAGTAGCGGCACTTCTGGGAGAAAATGTCCTCAGTGGGAAAGACAATGTCCTCTTGAGGGAAGAAAACAGGTCTTTCTTACAGCAAATGTCATCCAATTGGGAGAAAATCTCCTCTCTTGGGGAGAAAAGTGGTCTTTCTGAGAGAAGGTGTCCTCTTCTTGGCTGCAAGTGTCCCAGTTGGCATTGTCATGGAGGCTTTTTGGGGAGAAAGCGTGTGGCAGTTGTAAGAGAAGGGGTATTTCTGGGAGCAAATCTCCTCTTTTTGGAAGAGAAGGTGAAATTTCCAAGGGAAAAGTGGCATTTCTGGGAGGAAATGACATAGCTGGGGGAGAAAAGTGGGAACCGGTGGGAAAGAAGATCTTGTACTGGAGAGCAACGGTGGTCTTTTTGGTGTGCCAAGTGGTCTCTTGGGGAGACAACGTGGTAAATAGGGGAGACAATGTCCTCTGGAGGAGTGTCAAGTAGTATTTGGGAGAGCAAACGTCAGGTATTTCTCGGAAACCGGCTGTTTCTGGGAGATAGTAGCAGACTTGGTTGGAAAATGACAGGTGTTTGTGAGAAAGCTGGTATTTTGGGAAAAAAAGGCCGTTTTTTAAAGAATAAGCTGGCATTTCTGGGAGAATATGTCCCATCTTTGGGAGAAAACGGGTGTATGTGGGAGAAAATGTCGTGTATTTGGGAGAAAGCTGGTGTATGTGGGAGAAAAGGCCATTGTGATGGGAGTCAGTGTGATCTTGAGGAGTGGAAAGCAGTATTCTTGAGATGAAACGTGAGGTATTTCTAAGAGTCCTGGTATTTCTGGGAGAAAATGTCTTGTTTTGTTTTATTGTTTTTAATATTTATATATTTTTTATGTTGCAATTTCAAGGAAACACTTCGATAGAAATTGCTTTTAATTCTTTTGGCATACATAGAAGATGTGAAAATGCACATCATATTTTCACATGAATGTAGTAACACAAAAAAAGTTCAAAGCAGTAACTGATACACTCAATTATAAAAGCTGCCCTTCCTGTGCAAGAAATGTAACTCAGCCCTTGGGCTAGATGCCATTCTGTGTCATTGATGTAAACCTGGCGGACGGTACAAATACTCTGAATTTAAAATGGCATGACTAAAAATGGAGTCTTTCCTCTAGCTTTTAAGTTTTAAGAAACATAAAATATGTACGTATGCTTGGCAACTTTTCCTTTCATTATATACAAAAGTGACTCTCTCTAAAATAACTGTCAAACTAAGAGGGACTGTCAGAAACCTATCACAGGAGGTAATCTATTTGCTCAGGTTGCTGAAGAGCAATGAAAAAGTAGATATTGAGTTTCAGTTTTCAGCACATACATTAAAGTCCCATGCCTGTAATTAGGTCTCCTACCTTCCAAATAGAATTTTAAAAAAGTTTGATACATGATTATTTTAAATTATTTTTCTATAATTGGTTAGTGGTATTGTGGAACACATATTTAAGGATTAATGATGAGAAAGATTAGAAATCCAAAAAGTGTAAAATTCCATGCAAACTCAATTAAGTTTCAAGGACATTTCCATCAGAAAGAATGGAAATGAAGAAAGAACGGAGCCCCCAGGCTGGTTGTTGAGTGAGAATTACTGCTTACCCAGCATCCGTTTGCTTCATCAAATGTCCCCCATCTGCTCACAGAAACCTCTCTAAGATGCTTTTCTGAAGAATATTTGGCAGCATGTTTCCCAGGGCTGATGCCTAGAGGAGAGGGTTACATGGAGACTTGCTGTCTATCTTGATGGCAAACCCCTCCTAAGTAGGAATCCAGAGCTGGTGACTCACTTTGTAGTCTTGTATAGGTCTGGGGCAAGACAACATTATGGCAGTGGGGAGATATTCATGGTCAGGCTGGATAGGCCTCTGAGGTCTCTGACCTCTGTGGGTGTCCCTGTTCATTACTGGGGAACTGGACTCAATGGTCTGTAAGAGTCCCTTCCAACTCAAAAAAAAATTCTATGATTCTATGATTCTATGAATATTCCTGGTTTTATTACAAGTACAAATACTGATAAAGCCTACATTCAAATTGTTTATTCCTTGCTTTTGGAGAAGCTAAAACACTAGCACTAAGAGTTTTAATCAACGTAGATAATAGCTTGTCAGTTGTTATGCACAGTGGTACGTGCACCCAGTTTGAAATTTCAGTGCCATTAATGTTTTTAATTTTTTAAGTGATATGACACAGTACATGCAATCAACAATAACGAACATACCATGGTTCAGGACCCCTGATCTCTCAGCTAGTAATTTAAAATATTTTCATGTGTAGAGACAAGACAAGTATTATGTCCTAAATGGAGTCTAGGTCCCCAGCACTATTTCTCTCTCTATTTGATCCCTAAAAACAACTGTTTTCTTGCCAAAGATTTTGCATCGTTAAATCTCCTTTCTGAAACAATGAATATTGTGTAGTTGCAGGCCACTTTTTCAAACCTGTGGACATTCCCTTTGCTTCTACTTCTTTAAGCAACCTGCAGTTGCAATACACTTTTGCAGTACAGTCTTGAACCTCTTTATTCCTTGTTTTTCAGTCACCATGGGCTGTGTCTGTGCTGTCTTTGTAACCAGGACCAGGGAATGACCTCTTTTCTCCCAGTCAGTTTTCTCAACACATCTACTGGTGTGGATGAAGCAAGCAAAGGCAACAAGAAAAGCAAATACAATTATACTAGCAAGCTAGAGTATCATTTATTATAGATGATAATCACATGTTGGTTTGTCACTAGGTGTGTTTAATCAACAACTTTCTTTTTGAAATAAGAGTGAAGATAAAAGAAAAGTTCAAATAGGATTCCTACATGTCTCGTTTTCATTAAAGATTAGATCTGCTACAACACGATGAACTGAGGATAATATAATGTAACGTCCAAACACTTTTTTTCAAGTAATGTTAACACTGAATGAAAGGTATACAGGCTTCAATGAGATTAGGCAGTTGAGCTGGCATTTCTGGGAGAATATGTCCCATCTTTGGGAGAAAACGGGTGTATGTGGGAGAAAATGTCGTGTATTTGGGAGAAAGCTGGTGTATGTGGGAGAAAAGGCCATTGTGATGGGAGTCACTGTGATCTTGAGGAGTGGAAAGCAGTATTCTTGAGATGAAACGTGAGGTATTTCTAAGAGTCCTGGTATTTCTGGGAGAAAATGTCTTGTTTTGGAGAGCCAAAGTCCCATTTTGGGGGCAGAAGCTGGTATTTCTGTGACACTGCCATCTTGATGGGGGTAAGTGTGATCTTGAGGAGTGAAAAGCAGCATTTTGGTTAGAAAATGGAGCTCTTCCTAAGAGCAGTGCTATTTCTGGGAGAAAAGGAGCTCTACTGGGCATAAAAATGGTGTATCTGTGATAAAATGCCACATTTCTGAAAGAAACTGTCCTCTTGCGGAGTGTAATGCTGTATGTTCCGGAGGAAATGGGAAATATTCAGCAGAGTCCTGGTATTTCTGGGAGAAGAGGTCTGATGTGGGGGGGGGAAGGTGATGTATCTGTGAGAAAGCTGGTGTTTCTGGGAGAAAATGCCAGGTATTGGTGAGGAAACAGATGCTAGAGAGGGAAAAGGCCATCCCTTTGGGAGAGAAGTGGTATTTCTGGGAGAAAATGCCCCAAATCGGGGAGTAAGTGTCATCCTGAGGCGTGTCATGGAGTAGATTTGGGAGGAAATGGAGGTGTTTCACAGAGTAGCGGCACTTCTGGGAGAAAATGTCCTCAGTGGGAAAGACAATGTCCTCTTGAGGGAAGAAAACAGGTCTTTCTTACAGCAAATGTCATCCAATTGGGAGAAAATCTCCTCTCTTGGGGAGAAAAGTGGTCTTTCTGAGAGAAGGTGTCCTCTTCTTGGCTGCAAGTGTCCCATTTGGCATTGTCATGGAGGCTTTTTGGGGAGAAAGCGTGTGGCAGTTGTAAGAGAAGGGGTATTTCTGGGAGCAAATCTCCTCTTTTTGGAAGAGAAGGTGAAATTTCCAAGGGAAAAGTGGCATTTCTGGGAGGAAATGACATAGCTGGGGGAGAAAAGTGGGAACCGGTGGGAAAGAAGATCTTGTACTGGAGAGCAACGGTGGTCTTTTTGGTGTGCCAAGTGGTCTCTTGGGGAGACAACGTGGTAAATAGGGGAGACAATGTCCTCTGGAGGAGTGTCAAGTAGTATTTGGGAGAGCAAACGTCAGGTATTTCTCGGAAACCGGCTGTTTCTGGGAGATAGTAGCAGACTTGGTTGGAAAATGACAGGTGTTTGTGAGAAAGCTGGTATTTTGGGAAAAAAAGGCCGTTTTTTAAAGAATAAGCTGGCATTTCTGGGAGAATATGTCCCATCTTTGGGAGAAAACGGGTGTATGTGGGAGAAAATGTCGTGTATTTGGGAGAAAGCTGGTGTATGTGGGAGAAAAGGCCATTGTGATGGGAGTCAGTGTGATCTTGAGGAGTGGAAAGCAGTATTCTTGAGATGAAACGTGAGGTATTTCTAAGAGTCCTGGTATTTCTGGGAGAAAATGTCTTGTTTTGTTTTATTGTTTTTAATATTTATATATTTTTTATGTTGCAATTTCAAGGAAACACTTCGATAGAAATTGCTTTTAATTCTTTTGGCATACATAGAAGATGTGAAAATGCACATCATATTTTCACATGAATGTAGTAACACAAAAAAAGTTCAAAGCAGTAACTGATACACTCAATTATAAAAGCTGCCCTTCCTGTGCAAGAAATGTAACTCAGCCCTTGGGCTAGATGCCATTCTGTGTCATTGATGTAAACCTGGCGGACGGTACAAATACTCTGAATTTAAAATGGCATGACTAAAAATGGAGTCTTTCCTCTAGCTTTTAAGTTTTAAGAAACATAAAATATGTACGTATGCTTGGCAACTTTTCCTTTCATTATATACAAAAGTGACTCTCTCTAAAATAACTGTCAAACTAAGAGGGACTGTCAGAAACCTATCACAGGAGCTAATCTATTTGCTCAGGTTGCTGAAGAGCAATGAAAAAGTAGATATTGAGTTTCAGTTTTCAGCACATACATTAAAGTCCCATGCCTGTAATTAGGTCTCCTACCTCCCAAATAGAATTTTAAAAAAGTTTGATACATGATTATTTTAAATTATTTTTCTATAATTGGTTAGTGGTATTGTGGAACACATATTTAAGGATTAATGATGAGAAAGATTAGAAATCCAAAAAGTGTAAAATTCCATGCAAACTCAATTAAGTTTCAAGGACATTTCCATCAGAAAGAATGGAAATGAAGAAAGAACGGAGCCCCCAGGCTGGTTGTTGAGTGAGAATTACTGCTTACCCAGCATCCGTTTGCTTCATCAAATGTCCCCCATCTGCTCACAGAAACCTCTCTAAGATGCTTTTCTGAAGAATATTTGGCAGCATGTTTCCCAGGGCTGATGCCTAGAGGAGAGGGTTACATGGAGACTTGCTGTCTATCTTGATGGCAAACCCCTCCTAAGTAGGAATCCAGAGCTGGTGACTCACTTTGTAGTCTTGTATAGGTCTGGGGCAAGACAACATTATGGCAGTGGGGAGATATTCATGGTCAGGCTGGACAGGCCTCTGAGGTCTCTGACCTCTGTGGGTGTCCCTGTTCATTACTGGGGAACTGGACTCAATGGTCTGTAAGAGTCCCTTCCAACTCAAAAAAAAATTCTATGATTCTATGATTCTATGAATATTCCTGGTTTTATTACAAGTACAAATACTGATAAAGCCTACATTCAAATTGTTTATTCCTTGCTTTTGGAGAAGCTAAAACACTAGCACTAAGAGTTTTAATCAACGTAGATAATAGCTTGTCAGTTGTTATGCACAGTGGTACGTGCACCCAGTTTGAAATTTCAGTGCCATTAATGTTTTTAATTTTTTAAGTGATATGACACAGTACATGCAATCAACAATAACGAACATACCATGGTTCAGGACCCCTGATCTCTCAGCTAGTAATTTAAAATATTTTCATGTGTAGAGACAAGACAAGTATTATGTCCTAAATGGAGTCTAGGTCCCCAGCACTATTTCTCTCTCTATTTGATCCCTAAAAACAACTGTTTTCTTGCCAAAGATTTTGCATCGTTAAATCTCCTTTCTGAAACAATGAATATTGTGTAGTTGCAGGCCACTTTTTCAAACCTGTGGACATTCCCTTTGCTTCTACTTCTTTAAGCAACCTGCAGTTGCAATACACTTTTGCAGTACAGTCTTGAACCTCTTTATTCCTTGTTTTTCAGTCACCATGGGCTGTGTCTGTGCTGTCTTTGTAACCAGGACCAGGGAATGACCTCTTTTCTCCCAGTCAGTTTTCTCAACACATCTACTGGTGTGGATGAAGCAAGCAAAGGCAACAAGAAAAGCAAATACAATTATACTAGCAAGCTAGAGTATCATTTATTATAGATGATAATCACATGTTGGTTTGTCACTAGGTGTGTTTAATCAACAACTTTCTTTTTGAAATAAGAGTGAAGATAAAAGAAAAGTTCAAATAGGATTCCTACATGTCTCGTTTTCATTAAAGATTAGATCTGCTACAACACGATGAACTGAGGATAATATAATGTAACGTCCAAACACTTTTTTTCAAGTAATGTTAACACTGAATGAAAGGTATACAGGCTTCAATGAGATTAGGCAGTTGAGCTGGCATTTCTGGGAGAATATGTCCCATCTTTGGGAGAAAACGGGTGTATGTGGGAGAAAATGTCGTGTATTTGGGAGAAAGCTGGTGTATGTGGGAGAAAAGGCCATTGTGATGGGAGTCAGTGTGATCTTGAGGAGTGGAAAGCAGTATTCTTGAGATGAAACGTGAGGTATTTCTAAGAGTCCTGGTATTTCTGGGAGAAAATGTCTTGTTTTGGAGAGCCAAAGTCCCATTTTGGGGGCAGAAGCTGGTATTTCTCTGACACTGCCATCTTGATGGGGGTAAGTGTGATCTTGAGGAGTGTAAAGCAGCATTTTGGTTAGAAAATGGGAGCTCTTCCTAAGAGCAGTGCTATTTCTGGGAGAAAAGGAGCTCTACTGGGCATAAAAATGGTGTACCTGTGATAAAATGCCACATTTCTGAAAGAAACTGTCCTCTTGCGGAGTGTAATGCTGTATGTTCCGGAGGAAATGGGAAATATTCAGCAGAGTCCTGGTATTTCTGGGAGAAGAGGTCTGATGTGGGGGGGGGGAAGGTGATGTATCTGTGAGAAAGCTGGTGTTTCTGGGAGAAAATGCCAGGTATTGGTGAGGAAACAGATGCTAGAGAGGGAAAAGGCTGGTATTTTGGGGAAAAAAGGCCGTTTTTTAAAGAATAAGCTGGCATTTCTGGGAGAATATGTCCCATCTTTGGGAGAAAACGGGTGTATGTGGGAGAAAATGTCGTGTATTTGGGAGAAAGCTGGTGTATGTGGGAGAAAAGGCCATTGTGATGGGAGTCAGTGTGATCTTGAGGAGTGGAAAGCAGTATTCTTGAGATGAAACGTGAGGTATTTCTAAGAGTCCTGGTATTTCTGGGAGAAAATGTCTTGTTTTGGAGAGCCAAAGTCCCATTTTGGGGGCAGAAGCTGGTATTTCTGTGACACTGCCATCTTGATGGGGGTAAGTGTGATCTTGAGGAGTGTAAAGCAGCATTTTGGTTAGAAAATGGGAGCTCTTCCTAAGAGCAGTGCTATTTCTGGGAGAAAAGGAGCTCTACTGGGCATAAAAATGGTGTATCTGTGATAAAATGCCACATTTCTGAAAGAAACTGTCCTCTTGCGGAGTGTAATGCTGTATGTTCCGGAGGAAATGGGAAATATTCAGCAGAGTCCTGGTATTTCTGGGAGAAGAGGTCTGATGTGGGGGGGGGGAAGGTGATGTATCTGTGAGAAAGCTGGTGTTTCTGGGAGAAAATGCCAGGTATCGGTGAGGAAACAGATGCTAGAGAGGGAAAAGGCTGGTATTTTGGGGAAAAAAGGCCGTTTTTTAAAGAATAAGCTGGCATTTCTGGGAGAATATGTCCCATCTTTGGGAGAAAACGGGTGTATGTGGGAGAAAATGTCGTGTATTTGGGAGAAAGCTGGTGTATGTGGGAGAAAAGGCCATTGTGATGGGAGTCAGTGTGATCTTGAGGAGTGGAAAGCAGTATTCTTGAGATGAAACGTGAGGTATTTCTAAGAGTCCTGGTATTTCTGGGAGAAAATGTCTTGTTTTGGAGAGCCAAAGTCCCATTTTGGGGGCAGAAGCTGGTATTTCTGTGACACTGCCATCTTGATGGGGGTAAGTGTGATCTTGAGGAGTGTAAAGCAGCATTTTGGTTAGAAAATGGGAGCTCTTCCTAAGAGCAGTGCTATTTCTGGGAGAAAAGGAGCTCTACTGGGCATAAAAATGGTGTACCTGTGATAAAATGCCACATTTCTGAAAGAAACTGTCCTCTTGCGGAGTGTAATGCTGTATGTTCCGGAGGAAATGGGAAATATTCAGCAGAGTCCTGGTATTTCTGGGAGAAGAGGTCTGATGTGGGGGGGGGGAAGGTGATGTATCTGTGAGAAAGCTGGTGTTTCTGGGAGAAAATGCCAGGTATTGGTGAGGAAACAGATGCTAGAGAGGGAAAAGGCTGGTATTTTGGGGAAAAAAGGCCGTTTTTTAAAGAATAAGCTGGCATTTCTGGGAGAATATGTCCCATCTTTGGGAGAAAACGGGTGTATGTGGGAGAAAATGTCGTGTATTTGGGAGAAAGCTGGTGTATGTGGGAGAAAAGGCCATTGTGATGGGAGTCAGTGTGATCTTGAGGAGTGGAAAGCAGTATTCTTGAGATGAAACGTGAGGTATTTCTAAGAGTCCTGGTATTTCTGGGAGAAAATGTCTTGTTTTGGAGAGCCAAAGTCCCATTTTGGGGGCAGAAGCTGGTATTTCTCTGACACTGCCATCTTGATGGGGGTGTGATCTTGAGGAGTGTAAAGCAGCATTTTGGTTAGAAAATGGGAGCTCTTCCTAAGAGCAGTGCTATTTCTGGGAGAAAAGGAGCTCTACTGGGCATAAAAATGGTGTATCTGTGATAAAATGCCACATTTCTGAAAGAAACTGTCCTCTTGCGGAGTGTAATGCTGTATGTTCCGGAGGAAATGGGAAATATTCAGCAGAGTCCTGGTATTTCTGGGAGAAGAGGTCTGATGTGGGGGGGGGAAGGTGATGTATCTGTGAGAAAGCTGGTGTTTCTGGGAGAAAATGCCAGGTATTGGTGAGGAAACAGATGCTAGAGAGGGAAAAGGCTGGTATTTTGGGGAAAAAAGGCCGTTTTTTAAAGAATAAGCTGGCATTTCTGGGAGAATATGTCCCATCTTTGGGAGAAAACGGGTGTATGTGGGAGAAAATGTCGTGTATTTGGGAGAAAGCTGGTGTATGTGGGAGAAAAGGCCATTGTGATGGGAGTCAGTGTGATCTTGAGGAGTGGAAAGCAGTATTCTTGAGATGAAACGTGAGGTATTTCTAAGAGTCCTGGTATTTCTGGGAGAAAATGTCTTGTTTTGGAGAGCCAAAGTCCCATTTTGGGGGCAGAAGCTGGTATTTCTGTGACACTGCCATCTTGATGGGGGTAAGTGTGATCTTGAGGAGTGAAAAGCAGCATTTTGGTTAGAAAATGGAGCTCTTCCTAAGAGCAGTGCTATTTCTGGGAGAAAAGGAGCTCTACTGGGCATAAAAATGGTGTATCTGTGATAAAATGCCACATTTCTGAAAGAAACTGTCCTCTTGCGGAGTGTAATGCTGTATGTTCCGGAGGAAATGGGAAATATTCAGCAGAGTCCTGGTATTTCTGGGAGAAGAGGTCTGATGTGGGGGGGGGAAGGTGATGTATCTGTGAGAAAGCTGGTGTTTCTGGGAGAAAATGCCAGGTATTGGTGAGGAAACAGATGCTAGAGAGGGAAAAGGCCATCCCTTTGGGAGAGAAGTGGTATTTCTGGGAGAAAATGCCCCAAATCGGGGAGTAAGTGTCATCCTGAGGCGTGTCATGGAGTAGATTTGGGAGGAAATGGAGGTGTTTCACAGAGTAGCGGCACTTCTGGGAGAAAATGTCCTCAGTGGGAAAGACAATGTCCTCTTGAGGGAAGAAAACAGGTCTTTCTTACAGCAAATGTCATCCAATTGGGAGAAAATCTCCTCTCTTGGGGAGAAAAGTGGTCTTTCTGAGAGAAGGTGTCCTCTTCTTGGCTGCAAGTGTCCCATTTGGCATTGTCATGGAGGCTTTTTGGGGAGAAAGCGTGTGGCAGTTGTAAGAGAAGGGGTATTTCTGGGAGCAAATCTCCTCTTTTTGGAAGAGAAGGTGAAATTTCCAAGGGAAAAGTGGCATTTCTGGGAGGAAATGACATAGCTGGGGGAGAAAAGTGGGAACCAGTGGGAAAGAAGATCTTGTACTGGAGAGCAACGGTGGTCTTTTTGGTGTGCCAAGTGGTCTCTTGGGGAGACAACGTGGTAAATAGGGGAGACAATGTCCTCTGGAGTAGTGTCAAGTAGTATTTGGGAGAGCAAACGTCAGGTATTTCTCGGAAACCGGCTGTTTCTGGGAGATAGTAGCAGACTTGGTTGGAAAATGACAGGTGTTTGTGAGAAAGCTGGTATTTTGGGAAAAAAAGGCCGTTTTTTAAAGAATAAGCTGGCATTTCTGGGAGAATATGTCCCATCTTTGGGAGAAAACGGGTGTATGTGGGAGAAAATGTCGTGTATTTGGGAGAAAGCTGGTGTATGTGGGAGAAAAGGCCATTGTGATGGGAGTCAGTGTGATCTTGAGGAGTGGAAAGCAGTATTCTTGAGATGAAACGTGAGGTATTTCTAAGAGTCCTGGTATTTCTGGGAGAAAATGTCTTGTTTTGGAGAGCCAAAGTCCCATTTTGGGGGCAGAAGCTGGTATTTCTGTGACACTGCCATCTTGATGGGGGTAAGTGTGATCTTGAGGAGTGTAAAGCAGCATTTTGGTTAGAAAATGGGAGCTCTTCCTAAGAGCAGTGCTATTTCTGGGAGAAAAGGAGCTCTACTGGGCATAAAAATGGTGTATCTGTGATAAAATGCCACATTTCTGAAAGAAACTGTCCTCTTGCGGAGTGTAATGCTGTATGTTCCGGAGGAAATGGGAAATATTCAGCAGAGTCCTGGTATTTCTGGGAGAAGAGGTCTGATGTGGGGGGGGGAAGGTGATGTATCTGTGAGAAAGCTGGTGTTTCTGGGAGAAAATGCCAGGTATTGGTGAGGAAACAGATGCTAGAGAGGGAAAAGGCTGGTATTTTGGGGAAAAAAGGCCGTTTTTTAAAGAATAAGCTGGCATTTCTGGGAGAATATGTCCCATCTTTGGGAGAAAACGGGTGTATGTGGGAGAAAATGTCGTGTATTTGGGAGAAAGCTGGTGTATGTGGGAGAAAAGGCCATTGTGATGGGAGTCAGTGTGATCTTGAGGAGTGGAAAGCAGTATTCTTGAGATGAAACGTGAGGTATTTCTAAGAGTCCTGGTATTTCTGGGAGAAAATGTCTTGTTTTGGAGAGCCAAAGTCCCATTTTGGGGGCAGAAGCTGGTATTTCTGTGACACTGCCATCTTGATGGGGGTAAGTGTGATCTTGAGGAGTGAAAAGCAGCATTTTGGTTAGAAAATGGAGCTCTTCCTAAGAGCAGTGCTATTTCTGGGAGAAAAGGAGCTCTACTGGGCATAAAAATGGTGTATCTGTGATAAAATGCCACATTTCTGAAAGAAACTGTCCTCTTGCGGAGTGTAATGCTGTATGTTCCGGAGGAAATGGGAAATATTCAGCAGAGTCCTGGTATTTCTGGGAGAAGAGGTCTGATGTGGGGGGGGGAAGGTGATGTATCTGTGAGAAAGCTGGTGTTTCTGGGAGAAAATGCCAGGTATTGGTGAGGAAACAGATGCTAGAGAGGGAAAAGGCCATCCCTTTGGGAGAGAAGTGGTATTTCTGGGAGAAAATGCCCCAAATCGGGGAGTAAGTGTCATCCTGAGGCGTGTCATGGAGTAGATTTGGGAGGAAATGGAGGTGTTTCACAGAGTAGCGGCACTTCTGGGAGAAAATGTCCTCAGTGGGAAAGACAATGTCCTCTTGAGGGAAGAAAACAGGTCTTTCTTACAGCAAATGTCATCCAATTGGGAGAAAATCTCCTCTCTTGGGGAGAAAAGTGGTCTTTCTGAGAGAAGGTGTCCTCTTCTTGGCTGCAAGTGTCCCATTTGGCATTGTCATGGAGGCTTTTTGGGGAGAAAGCGTGTGGCAGTTGTAAGAGAAGGGGTATTTCTGGGAGCAAATCTCCTCTTTTTGGAAGAGAAGGTGAAATTTCCAAGGGAAAAGTGGCATTTCTGGGAGGAAATGACATAGCTGGGGGAGAAAAGTGGGAACCGGTGGGAAAGAAGATCTTGTACTGGAGAGCAACGGTGGTCTTTTTGGTGTGCCAAGTGGTCTCTTGGGGAGACAACGTGGTAAATAGGGGAGACAATGTCCTCTGGAGGAGTGTCAAGTAGTATTTGGGAGAGCAAACGTCAGGTATTTCTCGGAAACCGGCTGTTTCTGGGAGATAGTAGCAGACTTGGTTGGAAAATGACAGGTGTTTGTGAGAAAGCTGGTATTTTGGGAAAAAAAGGCCGTTTTTTAAAGAATAAGCTGGCATTTCTGGGAGAATATGTCCCATCTTTGGGAGAAAACGGGTGTATGTGGGAGAAAATGTCGTGTATTTGGGAGAAAGCTGGTGTATGTGGGAGAAAAGGCCATTGTGATGGGAGTCAGTGTGATCTTGAGGAGTGGAAAGCAGTATTCTTGAGATGAAACGTGAGGTATTTCTAAGAGTCCTGGTATTTCTGGGAGAAAATGTCTTGTTTTGTTTTATTGTTTTTAATATTTATATATTTTTTATGTTGCAATTTCAAGGAAACACTTCGATAGAAATTGCTTTTAATTCTTTTGGCATACATAGAAGATGTGAAAATGCACATCATATTTTCACATGAATGTAGTAACACAAAAAAAGTTCAAAGCAGTAACTGATACACTCAATTATAAAAGCTGCCCTTCCTGTGCAAGAAATGTAACTCAGCCCTTGGGCTAGATGCCATTCTGTGTCATTGATGTAAACCTGGCGGACGGTACAAATACTCTGAATTTAAAATGGCATGACTAAAAATGGAGTCTTTCCTCTAGCTTTTAAGTTTTAAGAAACATAAAATATGTACGTATGCTTGGCAACTTTTCCTTTCATTATATACAAAAGTGACTCTCTCTAAAATAACTGTCAAACTAAGAGGGACTGTCAGAAACCTATCACAGGAGCTAATCTATTTGCTCAGGTTGCTGAAGAGCAATGAAAAAGTAGATATTGAGTTTCAGTTTTCAGCACATACATTAAAGTCCCATGCCTGTAATTAGGTCTCCTACCTTCCAAATAGAATTTTAAAAAAGTTTGATACATGATTATTTTAAATTATTTTTCTATAATTGGTTAGTGGTATTGTGGAACACATATTTAAGGATTAATGATGAGAAAGATTAGAAATCCAAAAAGTGTAAAATTCCATGCAAACTCAATTAAGTTTCAAGGACATTTCCATCAGAAAGAATGGAAATGAAGAAAGAACGGAGCCCCCAGGCTGGTTGTTGAGTGAGAATTACTGCTTACCCAGCATCCGTTTGCTTCATCAAATGTCCCCCATCTGCTCACAGAAACCTCTCTAAGATGCTTTTCTGAAGAATATTTGGCAGCATGTTTCCCAGGGCTGATGCCTAGAGGAGAGGGTTACATGGAGACTTGCTGTCTATCTTGATGGCAAACCCCTCCTAAGTAGGAATCCAGAGCTGGTGACTCACTTTGTAGTCTTGTATAGGTCTGGGGCAAGACAACATTATGGCAGTGGGGAGATATTCATGGTCAGGCTGGACAGGCCTCTGAGGTCTCTGACCTCTGTGGGTGTCCCTGTTCATTACTGGGGAACTGGACTCAATGGTCTGTAAGAGTCCCTTCCAACTCAAAAAAAAATTCTATGATTCTATGATTCTATGAATATTCCTGGTTTTATTACAAGTACAAATACTGATAAAGCCTACATTCAAATTGTTTATTCCTTGCTTTTGGAGAAGCTAAAACACTAGCACTAAGAGTTTTAATCAACGTAGATAATAGCTTGTCAGTTGTTATGCACAGTGGTACGTGCACCCAGTTTGAAATTTCAGTGCCATTAATGTTTTTAATTTTTTAAGTGATATGACACAGTACATGCAATCAACAATAACGAACATACCATGGTTCAGGACCCCTGATCTCTCAGCTAGTAATTTAAAATATTTTCATGTGTAGAGACAAGACAAGTATTATGTCCTAAATGGAGTCTAGGTCCCCAGCACTATTTCTCTCTCTATTTGATCCCTAAAAACAACTGTTTTCTTGCCAAAGATTTTGCATCGTTAAATCTCCTTTCTGAAACAATGAATATTGTGTAGTTGCAGGCCACTTTTTCAAACCTGTGGACATTCCCTTTGCTTCTACTTCTTTAAGCAACCTGCAGTTGCAATACACTTTTGCAGTACAGTCTTGAACCTCTTTATTCCTTGTTTTTCAGTCACCATGGGCTGTGTCTGTGCTGTCTTTGTAACCAGGACCAGGGAATGACCTCTTTTCTCCCAGTCAGTTTTCTCAACACATCTACTGGTGTGGATGAAGCAAGCAAAGGCAACAAGAAAAGCAAATACAATTATACTAGCAAGCTAGAGTATCATTTATTATAGATGATAATCACATGTTGGTTTGTCACTAGGTGTGTTTAATCAACAACTTTCTTTTTGAAATAAGAGTGAAGATAAAAGAAAAGTTCAAATAGGATTCCTACATGTCTCGTTTTCATTAAAGATTAGATCTGCTACAACACGATGAACTGAGGATAATATAATGTAACGTCCAAACACTTTTTTTCAAGTAATGTTAACACTGAATGAAAGGTATACAGGCTTCAATGAGATTAGGCAGTTGAGCTGGCATTTCTGGGAGAATATGTCCCATCTTTGGGAGAAAACGGGTGTATGTGGGAGAAAATGTCGTGTATTTGGGAGAAAGCTGGTGTATGTGGGAGAAAAGGCCATTGTGATGGGAGTCAGTGTGATCTTGAGGAGTGGAAAGCAGTATTCTTGAGATGAAACGTGAGGTATTTCTAAGAGTCCTGGTATTTCTGGGAGAAAATGTCTTGTTTTGGAGAGCCAAAGTCCCATTTTGGGGGCAGAAGCTGGTATTTCTGTGACACTGCCATCTTGATGGGGGTAAGTGTGATCTTGAGGAGTGTAAAGCAGCATTTTGGTTAGAAAATGGGAGCTCTTCCTAAGAGCAGTGCTATTTCTGGGAGAAAAGGAGCTCTACTGGGCATAAAAATGGTGTACCTGTGATAAAATGCCACATTTCTGAAAGAAACTATCCTCTTGCGGAGTGTAATGCTGTATGTTCCGGAGGAAATGGGAAATATTCAGCAGAGTCCTGGTATTTCTGGGAGAAGAGGTCTGATGTGGGGGGGGGAAGGTGATGTATCTGTGAGAAAGCTGGTGTTTCTGGGAGAAAATGCCAGGTATTGGTGAGGAAACAGATGCTAGAGAGGGAAAAGGCTGGTATTTTGGGGAAAAAAGGCCGTTTTTTAAAGAATAAGCTGGCATTTCTGGGAGAATATGTCCCATCTTTGGGAGAAAACGGGTGTATGTGGGAGAAAATGTCGTGTATTTGGGAGAAAGCTGGTGTATGTGGGAGAAAAGGCCATTGTGATGGGAGTCAGTGTGATCTTGAGGAGTGGAAAGCAGTATTCTTGAGATGAAACGTGAGGTATTTCTAAGAGTCCTGGTATTTCTGGGAGAAAATGTCTTGTTTTGGAGAGCCAAAGTCCCATTTTGGGGGCAGAAGCTGGTATTTCTGTGACACTGCCATCTTGATGGGGGTAAGTGTGATCTTGAGGAGTGTAAAGCAGCATTTTGGTTAGAAAATGGGAGCTCTTCCTAAGAGCAGTGCTATTTCTGGGAGAAAAGGAGCTCTACTGGGCATAAAAATGGTGTATCTGTGATAAAATGCCACATTTCTGAAAGAAACTGTCCTCTTGCGGAGTGTAATGCTGTATGTTCCGGAGGAAATGGGAAATATTCAGCAGAGTCCTGGTATTTCTGGGAGAAGAGGTCTGATGTGGGGGGGGGAAGGTGATGTATCTGTGAGAAAGCTGGTGTTTCTGGGAGAAAATGCCAGGTATTGGTGAGGAAACAGATGCTAGAGAGGGAAAAGGCTGGTATTTTGGGGAAAAAAGGCCGTTTTTTAAAGAATAAGCTGGCATTTCTGGGAGAATATGTCCCATCTTTGGGAGAAAACGGGTGTATGTGGGAGAAAATGTCGTGTATTTGGGAGAAAGCTGGTGTATGTGGGAGAAAAGGCCATTGTGATGGGAGTCAGTGTGATCTTGAGGAGTGGAAAGCAGTATTCTTGAGATGAAACGTGAGGTATTTCTAAGAGTCCTGGTATTTCTGGGAGAAAATGTCTTGTTTTGGAGAGCCAAAGTCCCATTTTGGGGGCAGAAGCTGGTATTTCTGTGACACTGCCATCTTGATGGGGGTAAGTGTGATCTTGAGGAGTGAAAAGCAGCATTTTGGTTAGAAAATGGAGCTCTTCCTAAGAGCAGTGCTATTTCTGGGAGAAAAGGAGCTCTACTGGGCATAAAAATGGTGTATCTGTGATAAAATGCCACATTTCTGAAAGAAACTGTCCTCTTGCGGAGTGTAATGCTGTATGTTCCGGAGGAAATGGGAAATATTCAGCAGAGTCCTGGTATTTCTGGGAGAAGAGGTCTGATGTGGGGGGGGGAAGGTGATGTATCTGTGAGAAAGCTGGTGTTTCTGGGAGAAAATGCCAGGTATTGGTGAGGAAACAGATGCTAGAGAGGGAAAAGGCCATCCCTTTGGGAGAGAAGTGGTATTTCTGGGAGAAAATGCCCCAAATCGGGGAGTAAGTGTCATCCTGAGGCGTGTCATGGAGTAGATTTGGGAGGAAATGGAGGTGTTTCACAGAGTAGCGGCACTTCTGGGAGAAAATGTCCTCAGTGGGAAAGACAATGTCCTCTTGAGGGAAGAAAACAGGTCTTTCTTACAGCAAATGTCATCCAATTGGGAGAAAATCTCCTCTCTTGGGGAGAAAAGTGGTCTTTCTGAGAGAAGGTGTCCTCTTCTTGGCTGCAAGTGTCCCATTTGGCATTGTCATGGAGGCTTTTTGGGGAGAAAGCGTGTGGCAGTTGTAAGAGAAGGGGTATTTCTGGGAGCAAATCTCCTCTTTTTGGAAGAGAAGGTGAAATTTCCAAGGGAAAAGTGGCATTTCTGGGAGGAAATGACATAGCTGGGGGAGAAAAGTGGGAACCGGTGGGAAAGAAGATCTTGTACTGGAGAGCAACGGTGGTCTTTTTGGTGTGCCAAGTGGTCTCTTGGGGAGACAACGTGGTAAATAGGGGAGACAATGTCCTCTGGAGGAGTGTCAAGTAGTATTTGGGAGAGCAAACGTCAGGTATTTCTCGGAAACCGGCTGTTTCTGGGAGATAGTAGCAGACTTGGTTGGAAAATGACAGGTGTTTGTGAGAAAGCTGGTATTTTGGGAAAAAAAGGCCGTTTTTTAAAGAATAAGCTGGCATTTCTGGGAGAATATGTCCCATCTTTGGGAGAAAACGGGTGTATGTGGGAGAAAATGTCGTGTATTTGGGAGAAAGCTGGTGTATGTGGGAGAAAAGGCCATTGTGATGGGAGTCAGTGTGATCTTGAGGAGTGGAAAGCAGTATTCTTGAGATGAAACGTGAGGTATTTCTAAGAGTCCTGGTATTTCTGGGAGAAAATGTCTTGTTTTGTTTTATTGTTTTTAATATTTATATATTTTTTATGTTGCAATTTCAAGGAAACACTTCGATAGAAATTGCTTTTAATTCTTTTGGCATACATAGAAGATGTGAAAATGCACATCATATTTTCACATGAATGTAGTAACACAAAAAAAGTTCAAAGCAGTAACTGATACACTCAATTATAAAAGCTGCCCTTCCTGTGCAAGAAATGTAACTCAGCCCTTGGGCTAGATGCCATTCTGTGTCATTGATGTAAACCTGGCGGACGGTACAAATACTCTGAATTTAAAATGGCATGACTAAAAATGGAGTCTTTCCTCTAGCTTTTAAGTTTTAAGAAACATAAAATATGTACGTATGCTTGGCAACTTTTCCTTTCATTATATACAAAAGTGACTCTCTCTAAAATAACTGTCAAACTAAGAGGGACTGTCAGAAACCTATCACAGGAGCTAATCTATTTGCTCAGGTTGCTGAAGAGCAATGAAAAAGTAGATATTGAGTTTCAGTTTTCAGCACATACATTAAAGTCCCATGCCTGTAATTAGGTCTCCTACCTTCCAAATAGAATTTTAAAAAAGTTTGATACATGATTATTTTAAATTATTTTTCTATAATTGGTTAGTGGTATTGTGGAACACATATTTAAGGATTAATGATGAGAAAGATTAGAAATCCAAAAAGTGTAAAATTCCATGCAAACTCAATTAAGTTTCAAGGACATTTCCATCAGAAAGAATGGAAATGAAGAAAGAACGGAGCCCCCAGGCTGGTTGTTGAGTGAGAATTACTGCTTACCCAGCATCCGTTTGCTTCATCAAATGTCCCCCATCTGCTCACAGAAACCTCTCTAAGATGCTTTTCTGAAGAATATTTGGCAGCATGTTTCCCAGGGCTGATGCCTAGAGGAGAGGGTTACATGGAGACTTGCTGTCTATCTTGATGGCAAACCCCTCCTAAGTAGGAATCCAGAGCTGGTGACTCACTTTGTAGTCTTGTATAGGTCTGGGGCAAGACAACATTATGGCAGTGGGGAGATATTCATGGTCAGGCTGGACAGGCCTCTGAGGTCTCTGACCTCTGTGGGTGTCCCTGTTCATTACTGGGGAACTGGACTCAATGGTCTGTAAGAGTCCCTTCCAACTCAAAAAAAAATTCTATGATTCTATGATTCTATGAATATTCCTGGTTTTATTACAAGTACAAATACTGATAAAGCCTACATTCAAATTGTTTATTCCTTGCTTTTGGAGAAGCTAAAACACTAGCACTAAGAGTTTTAATCAACGTAGATAATAGCTTGTCAGTTGTTATGCACAGTGGTACGTGCACCCAGTTTGAAATTTCAGTGCCATTAATGTTTTTAATTTTTTAAGTGATATGACACAGTACATGCAATCAACAATAACGAACATACCATGGTTCAGGACCCCTGATCTCTCAGCTAGTAATTTAAAATATTTTCATGTGTAGAGACAAGACAAGTATTATGTCCTAAATGGAGTCTAGGTCCCCAGCACTATTTCTCTCTCTATTTGATCCCTAAAAACAACTGTTTTCTTGCCAAAGATTTTGCATCGTTAAATCTCCTTTCTGAAACAATGAATATTGTGTAGTTGCAGGCCACTTTTTCAAACCTGTGGACATTCCCTTTGCTTCTACTTCTTTAAGCAACCTGCAGTTGCAATACACTTTTGCAGTACAGTCTTGAACCTCTTTATTCCTTGTTTTTCAGTCACCATGGGCTGTGTCTGTGCTGTCTTTGTAACCAGGACCAGGGAATGACCTCTTTTCTCCCAGTCAGTTTTCTCAACACATCTACTGGTGTGGATGAAGCAAGCAAAGGCAACAAGAAAAGCAAATACAATTATACTAGCAAGCTAGAGTATCATTTATTATAGATGATAATCACATGTTGGTTTGTCACTAGGTGTGTTTAATCAACAACTTTCTTTTTGAAATAAGAGTGAAGATAAAAGAAAAGTTCAAATAGGATTCCTACATGTCTCGTTTTCATTAAAGATTAGATCTGCTACAACACGATGAACTGAGGATAATATAATGTAACGTCCAAACACTTTTTTTCAAGTAATGTTAACACTGAATGAAAGGTATACAGGCTTCAATGAGATTAGGCAGTTGAGCTGGCATTTCTGGGAGAATATGTCCCATCTTTGGGAGAAAACGGGTGTATGTGGGAGAAAATGTCGTGTATTTGGGAGAAAGCTGGTGTATGTGGGAGAAAAGGCCATTGTGATGGGAGTCAGTGTGATCTTGAGGAGTGGAAAGCAGTATTCTTGAGATGAAACGTGAGGTATTTCTAAGAGTCCTGGTATTTCTGGGAGAAAATGTCTTGTTTTGGAGAGCCAAAGTCCCATTTTGGGGGCAGAAGCTGGTATTTCTGTGACACTGCCATCTTGATGGGGGTAAGTGTGATCTTGAGGAGTGTAAAGCAGCATTTTGGTTAGAAAATGGGAGCTCTTCCTAAGAGCAGTGCTATTTCTGGGAGAAAAGGAGCTCTACTGGGCATAAAAATGGTGTACCTGTGATAAAATGCCACATTTCTGAAAGAAACTATCCTCTTGCGGAGTGTAATGCTGTATGTTCCGGAGGAAATGGGAAATATTCAGCAGAGTCCTGGTATTTCTGGGAGAAGAGGTCTGATGTGGGGGGGGGAAGGTGATGTATCTGTGAGAAAGCTGGTGTTTCTGGGAGAAAATGCCAGGTATTGGTGAGGAAACAGATGCTAGAGAGGGAAAAGGCTGGTATTTTGGGGAAAAAAGGCCGTTTTTTAAAGAATAAGCTGGCATTTCTGGGAGAATATGTCCCATCTTTGGGAGAAAACGGGTGTATGTGGGAGAAAATGTCGTGTATTTGGGAGAAAGCTGGTGTATGTGGGAGAAAAGGCCATTGTGATGGGAGTCAGTGTGATCTTGAGGAGTGGAAAGCAGTATTCTTGAGATGAAACGTGAGGTATTTCTAAGAGTCCTGGTATTTCTGGGAGAAAATGTCTTGTTTTGGAGAGCCAAAGTCCCATTTTGGGGGCAGAAGCTGGTATTTCTGTGACACTGCCATCTTGATGGGGGTAAGTGTGATCTTGAGGAGTGTAAAGCAGCATTTTGGTTAGAAAATGGGAGCTCTTCCTAAGAGCAGTGCTATTTCTGGGAGAAAAGGAGCTCTACTGGGCATAAAAATGGTGTATCTGTGATAAAATGCCACATTTCTGAAAGAAACTGTCCTCTTGCGGAGTGTAATGCTGTATGTTCCGGAGGAAATGGGAAATATTCAGCAGAGTCCTGGTATTTCTGGGAGAAGAGGTCTGATGTGGGGGGGGGAAGGTGATGTATCTGTGAGAAAGCTGGTGTTTCTGGGAGAAAATGCCAGGTATTGGTGAGGAAACAGATGCTAGAGAGGGAAAAGGCTGGTATTTTGGGGAAAAAAGGCCGTTTTTTAAAGAATAAGCTGGCATTTCTGGGAGAATATGTCCCATCTTTGGGAGAAAACGGGTGTATGTGGGAGAAAATGTCGTGTATTTGGGAGAAAGCTGGTGTATGTGGGAGAAAAGGCCATTGTGATGGGAGTCAGTGTGATCTTGAGGAGTGGAAAGCAGTATTCTTGAGATGAAACGTGAGGTATTTCTAAGAGTCCTGGTATTTCTGGGAGAAAATGTCTTGTTTTGGAGAGCCAAAGTCCCATTTTGGGGGCAGAAGCTGGTATTTCTGTGACACTGCCATCTTGATGGGGGTAAGTGTGATCTTGAGGAGTGTAAAGCAGCATTTTGGTTAGAAAATGGGAGCTCTTCCTAAGAGCAGTGCTATTTCTGGGAGAAAAGGAGCTCTACTGGGCATAAAAATGGTGTATCTGTGATAAAATGCCACACTTCTGAAAGAAACTGTCCTCTTGCGGAGTGTAATGCTGTATGTTCCGGAGGAAATGGGAAATATTCAGCAGAGTCCTGGTATTTCTGGGAGAAGAGGTCTGATGTGGGGGGGGGAAGGTGATGTATCTGTGAGAAAGCTGGTGTTTCTGGGAGAAAATGCCAGGTATTGGTGAGGAAACAGATGCTAGAGAGGGAAAAGGCTGGTATTTTGGGGAAAAAAGGCCGTTTTTTAAAGAATAAGCTGGCATTTCTGGGAGAATATGTCCCATCTTTGGGAGAAAACGGGTGTATGTGGGAGAAAATGTCGTGTATTTGGGAGAAAGCTGGTGTATGTGGGAGAAAAGGCCATTGTGATGGGAGTCAGTGTGATCTTGAGGAGTGGAAAGCAGTATTCTTGAGATGAAACGTGAGGTATTTCTAAGAGTCCTGGTATTTCTGGGAGAAAATGTCTTGTTTTGGAGAGCCAAAGTCCCATTTTGGGGGCAGAAGCTGGTATTTCTGTGACACTGCCATCTTGATGGGGGTAAGTGTGATCTTGAGGAGTGTAAAGCAGCATTTTGGTTAGAAAATGGGAGCTCTTTCTAAGAGCAGTGCTATTTCTGGGAGAAAAGGAGCTCTACTGGGCATAAAAATGGTGTATCTGTGATAAAATGCCACATTTCTGAAAGAAACTGTCCTCTTGCGGAGTGTAATGCTGTATGTTCCGGAGGAAATGGGAAATATTCAGCAGAGTCCTGGTATTTCTGGGAGAAGAGGTCTGATGTGGGGGGGGGAAGGTGATGTATCTGTGAGAAAGCTGGTGTTTCTGGGAGAAAATGCCAGGTATTGGTGAGGAAACAGATGCTAGAGAGGGAAAAGGCCATCCCTTTGGGAGAGAAGTGGTATTTCTGGGAGAAAATGCCCCAAATCGGGGAGTAAGTGTCATCCTGAGGCGTGTCATGGAGTAGATTTGGGAGGAAATGGAGGTGTTTCACAGAGTAGCGGCACTTCTGGGAGAAAATGTCCTCAGTGGGAAAGACAATGTCCTCTTGAGGGAAGAAAAGAGGTCTTTCTTACAGCAAATGTCATCCAATTGGGAGAAAATCTCCTCTCTTGGGGAGAAAAGTGGTCTTTCTGAGAGAAGGTGTCCTCTTCTTGGCTGCAAGTGTCCCAGTTGGCATTGTCATGGAGGCTTTTTGGGGAGAAAGCGTGTGGCAGTTGTAAGAGAAGGGGTATTTCTGGGAGCAAATCTCCTCTTTTTGGAAGAGAAGGTGAAATTTCCAAGGGAAAAGTGGCATTTCTGGGAGGAAATGACATAGCTGGGGGAGAAAAGTGGGAACCGGTGGGAAAGAAGATCTTGTACTGGAGAGCAACGGTGGTCTTTTTGGTGTGCCAAGTGGTCTCTTGGGGAGACAACGTGGTAAATAGGGGAGACAATGTCCTCTGGAGGAGTGTCAAGTAGTATTTGGGAGAGCAAACGTCAGGTATTTCTCGGAAACCGGCTGTTTCTGGGAGATAGTAGCAGACTTGGTTGGAAAATGACAGGTGTTTGTGAGAAAGCTGGTATTTTGGGAAAAAAAGGCCGTTTTTTAAAGAATAAGCTGGCATTTCTGGGAGAATATGTCCCATCTTTGGGAGAAAACGGGTGTATGTGGGAGAAAATGTCGTGTATTTGGGAGAAAGCTGGTGTATGTGGGAGAAAAGGCCATTGTGATGGGAGTCAGTGTGATCTTGAGGAGTGGAAAGCAGTATTCTTGAGATGAAACGTGAGGTATTTCTAAGAGTCCTGGTATTTCTGGGAGAAAATGTCTTGTTTTGGAGAGCCAAAGTCCCATTTTGGGGGCAGAAGCTGGTATTTCTGTGACACTGCCATCTTGATGGGGGTAAGTGTGATCTTGAGGAGTGTAAAGCAGCATTTTGGTTAGAAAATGGGAGCTCTTCCTAAGAGCAGTGCTATTTCTGGGAGAAAAGGAGCTCTACTGGGCATAAAAATGGTGTATCTGTGATAAAATGCCACATTTCTGAAAGAAACTGTCCTCTTGCGGAGTGTAATGCTGTATGTTCCGGAGGAAATGGGAAATATTCAGCAGAGTCCTGGTATTTCTGGGAGAAGAGGTCTGATGTGGGGGGGGGAAGGTGATGTATCTGTGAGAAAGCTGGTGTTTCTGGGAGAAAATGCCAGGTATTGGTGAGGAAACAGATGCTAGAGAGGGAAAAGGCTGGTATTTTGGGGAAAAAAGGCCGTTTGTTAAAGAATAAGCTGGCATTTCTGGGAGAATATGTCCCATCTTTGGGAGAAAACGGGTGTATGTGGGAGAAAATGTCGTGTATTTGGGAGAAAGCTGGTGTATGTGGGAGAAAAGGCCATTGTGATGGGAGTCAGTGTGATCTTGAGGAGTGGAAAGCAGTATTCTTGAGATGAAACGTGAGGTATTTCTAAGAGTCCTGGTATTTCTGGGAGAAAATGTCTTGTTTTGGAGAGCCAAAGTCCCATTTTGGGGGCAGAAGCTGGTATTTCTGTGACACTGCCATCTTGATGGGGGTAAGTGTGATCTTGAGGAGTGAAAAGCAGCATTTTGGTTAGAAAATGGGAGCTCTTCCTAAGAGCAGTGCTATTTCTGGGAGAAAAGGAGCTCTACTGGGCATAAAAATGGTGTACCTGTGATAAAATGCCACATTTCTGAAAGAAACTGTCCTCTTGCGGAGTGTAATGCTGTATGTTCCGGAGGAAATGGGAAATATTCAGCAGAGTCCTGGTATTTCTGGGAGAAGAGGTCTGATGTGGGGGGGGGAAGGTGATGTATCTGTGAGAAAGCTGGTGTTTCTGGGAGAAAATGCCAGGTATCGGTGAGGAAACAGATGCTAGAGAGGGAAAAGGCTGGTATTTTGGGGAAAAAAGGCCGTTTTTTAAAGAATAAGCTGGCATTTCTGGGAGAATATGTCCCATCTTTGGGAGAAAACGGGTGTATGTGGGAGAAAATGTCGTGTATTTGGGAGAAAGCTGGTGTATGTGGGAGAAAAGGCCATTGTGATGGGAGTCAGTGTGATCTTGAGGAGTGGAAAGCAGTATTCTTGAGATGAAACGTGAGGTATTTCTAAGAGTCCTGGTATTTCTGGGAGAAAATGTCTTGTTTTGGAGAGCCAAAGTCCCATTTTGGGGGCAGAAGCTGGTATTTCTGTGACACTGCCATCTTGATGGGGGTAAGTGTGATCTTGAGGAGTGTAAAGCAGCATTTTGGTTAGAAAATGGGAGCTCTTCCTAAGAGCAGTGCTATTTCTGGGAGAAAAGGAGCTCTACTGGGCATAAAAATGGTGTACCTGTGATAAAATGCCACATTTCTGAAAGAAGCTGTCCTCTTGCGGAGTGTAATGCTGTATGTTCCGGAGGAAATGGGAAATATTCAGCAGAGTCCTGGTATTTCTGGGAGAAGAGGTCTGATGTGGGGGGGGGAAGGTGATGTATCTGTGAGAAAGCTGGTGTTTCTGGGAGAAAATGCCAGGTATTGGTGAGGAAACAGATGCTAGAGAGGGAAAAGGCTGGTATTTTGGGGAAAAAAGGCCGTTTTTTAAAGAATAAGCTGGCATTTCTGGGAGAATATGTCCCATCTTTGGGAGAAAACGGGTGTATGTGGGAGAAAATGTCGTGTATTTGGGAGAAAGCTGGTGTATGTGGGAGAAAAGGCCATTGTGATGGGAGTCAGTGTGATCTTGAGGAGTGGAAAGCAGTATTCTTGAGATGAAACGTGAGGTATTTCTAAGAGTCCTGGTATTTCTGGGAGAAAATGTCTTGTTTTGGAGAGCCAAAGTCCCATTTTGGGGGCAGAAGCTGGTATTTCTGTGACACTGCCATCTTGATGGGGGTAAGTGTGATCTTGAGGAGTGTAAAGCAGCATTTTGGTTAGAAAATGGGAGCTCTTCCTAAGAGCAGTGCTATTTCTGGGAGAAAAGGAGCTCTACTGGGCATAAAAATGGTGTATCTGTGATAAAATGCCACATTTCTGAAAGAAACTGTCCTCTTGCGGAGTGTAATGCTGTATGTTCCGGAGGAAATGGGAAATATTCAGCAGAGTCCTGGTATTTCTGGGAGAAGAGGTCTGATGTGTGGGGGGGAAGGTGATGTATCTGTGAGAAAGCTGGTGTTTCTGGGAGAAAATGCCAGGTATTGGTGAGGAAACAGATGCTAGAGAGGGAAAAGGCTGGTATTTTGGGGAAAAAAGGCCGTTTGTTAAAGAATAAGCTGGCATTTCTGGGAGAATATGTCCCATCTTTGGGAGAAAACGGGTGTATGTGGGAGAAAATGTCGTGTATTTGGGAGAAAGCTGGCGTATGTGGGAGAAAAGGCCATTGTGATGGGAGTCAGTGTGATCTTGAGGAGTGGAAAGCAGTATTCTTGAGATGAAACGTGAGGTATTTCTAAGAGTCCTGGTATTTCTGGGAGAAAATGTCTTGTTTTGGAGAGCCAAAGTCCCATTTTGGGGGCAGAAGCTGGTATTTCTGTGACACTGCCATCTTGATGGGGGTAAGTGTGATCTTGAGGAGTGTAAAGCAGCATTTTGGTTAGAAAATGGGAGCTCTTCCTAAGAGCAGTGCTATTTCTGGGAGAAAAGGAGCTCTACTGGGCATAAAAATGGTGTACCTGTGATAAAATGCCACACTTCTGAAAGAAACTGTCCTCTTGCGGAGTGTAATGCTGTATGTTCCGGAGGAAATGGGAAATATTCAGCAGAGTCCTGGTATTTCTGGGAGAAGAGGTCTGATGTGGGGGGGGGAAGGTGATGTATCTGTGAGAAAGCTGGTGTTTCTGGGAGAAAATGCCAGGTATTGGTGAGGAAACAGATGCTAGAGAGGGAAAAGGCTGGTATTTTGGGGAAAAAAGGCCGTTTTTTAAAGAATAAGCTGGCATTTCTGGGAGAATATGTCCCATCTTTGGGAGAAAACGGGTGTATGTGGGAGAAAATGTCGTGTATTTGGGAGAAAGCTGGTGTATGTGGGAGAAAAGGCCATTGTGATGGGAGTCAGTGTGATCTTGAGGAGTGGAAAGCAGTATTCTTGAGATGAAACGTGAGGTATTTCTAAGAGTCCTGGTATTTCTGGGAGAAAATGTCTTGTTTTGGAGAGCCAAAGTCCCATTTTGGGGGCAGAAGCTGGTATTTCTCTGACACTGCCATCTTGATGGGGGTAAGTGTGATCTTGAGGAGTGTAAAGCAGCATTTTGGTTAGAAAATGGGAGCTCTTCCTAAGAGCAGTGCTATTTCTGGGAGAAAAGGAGCTCTACTGGGCATAAAAATGGTGTATCTGTGATAAAATGCCACATTTCTGAAAGAGACTGTCCTCTTGCGGAGTGTAATGCTGTATGTTCCGGAGGAAATGGGAAATATTCAGCAGAGTCCTGGTATTTCTGGGAGAAGAGGTCTGATGTGGGGGGGGGAAGGTGATGTATCTGTGAGAAAGCTGGTGTTTCTGGGAGAAAATGCCAGGTATTGGTGAGGAAACAGATGCTAGAGAGGGAAAAGGCTGGTATTTTGGGGAAAAAAGGCCGTTTGTTAAAGAATAAGCTGGCATTTCTGGGAGAATATGTCCCATCTTTGGGAGAAAACGGATGTATGTGGGAGAAAATGTCGTGTATTTGGGAGAAAGCTGGTGTATGTGGGAGAAAAGGCCATTGTGATGGGAGTCAGTGTGATCTTGAGGAGTGGAAAGCAGTATTCTTGAGATGAAACGTGAGGTATTTCTAAGAGTCCTGGTATTTCTGGGAGAAAATGTCTTGTTTTGGAGAGCCAAAGTCCCATTTTGGGGGCAGAAGCTGGTATTTCTGTGACACTGCCATCTTGATGGGGGTAAGTGTGATCTTGAGGAGTGTAAAGCAGCATTTTGGTTAGAAAATGGGAGCTCTTCCTAAGAGCAGTGCTATTTCTGGGAGAAAAGGAGCTCTACTGGGCATAAAAATGGTGTATCTGTGATAAAATGCCACATTTCTGAAAGAAACTGTCCTCTTGCGGAGTGTAATGCTGTATGTTCCGGAGGAAATGGGAAATATTCAGCAGAGTCCTGGTATTTCTGGGAGAAGAGGTCTGATGTGGGGGGGGGAAGGTGATGTATCTGTGAGAAAGCTGGTGTTTCTGGGAGAAAATGCCAGGTATTGGTGAGGAAACAGATGCTAGAGAGGGAAAAGGCTGGTATTTTGGGGAAAAAAGGCCGTTTTTTAAAGAATAAGCTGGCATTTCTGGGAGAATATGTCCCATCTTTGGGAGAAAACGGGTGTATGTGGGAGAAAATGTCGTGTATTTGGGAGAAAGCTGGTGTATGTGGGAGAAAAGGCCATTGTGATGGGAGTCAGTGTGATCTTGAGGAGTGGAAAGCAGTATTCTTGAGATGAAACGTGAGGTATTTCTAAGAGTCCTGGTATTTCTGGGAGAAAATGTCTTGTTTTGGAGAGCCAAAGTCCCATTTTGGGGGCAGAAGCTGGTATTTCTGTGACACTGCCATCTTGATGGGGGTAAGTGTGATCTTGAGGAGTGTAAAGCAGCATTTTGGTTAGAAAATGGGAGCTCTTCCTAAGAGCAGTGCTATTTCTGGGAGAAAAGGAGCTCTACTGGGCATAAAAATGGTGTATCTGTGATAAAATGCCACATTTCTGAAAGAAGCTGTCCTCTTGCGGAGTGTAATGCTGTATGTTCCGGAGGAAATGGGAAATATTCAGCAGAGTCCTGGTATTTCTGGGAGAAGAGGTCTGATGTGGGGGGGGGAAGGTGATGTATCTGTGAGAAAGCTGGTGTTTCTGGGAGAAAATGCCAGGTATTGGTGAGGAAACAGATGCTAGAGAGGGAAAAGGCTGGTATTTTGGGGAAAAAAGGCCGTTTGTTAAAGAATAAGCTGGCATTTCTGGGAGAATATGTCCCATCTTTGGGAGAAAACGGGTGTATGTGGGAGAAAATGTCGTGTATTTGGGAGAAAGCTGGTGTATGTGGGAGAAAAGGCCATTGTGATGGGAGTCAGTGTGATCTTGAGGAGTGGAAAGCAGTATTCTTGAGATGAAACGTGAGGTATTTCTAAGAGTCCTGGTATTTCTGGGAGAAAATGTCTTGTTTTGGAGAGCCAAAGTCCCATTTTGGGGGCAGAAGCTGGTATTTCTGTGACACTGCCATCTTGATGGGGGTAAGTGTGATCTTGAGGAGTGTAAAGCAGCATTTTGGTTAGAAAATGGGAGCTCTTCCTAAGAGCAGTGCTATTTCTGGGAGAAAAGGAGCTCTACTGGGCATAAAAATGGTGTATCTGTGATAAAATGCCACATTTCTGAAAGAAACTGTCCTCTTGCGGAGTGTAATGCTGTATGTTCCGGAGGAAATGGGAAATATTCAGCAGAGTCCTGGTATTTCTGGGAGAAGAGGTCTGATGTGGGGGGGGGAAGGTGATGTATCTGTGAGAAAGCTGGTGTTTCTGGGAGAAAATGCCAGGTATCGGTGAGGAAACAGATGCTAGAGAGGGAAAAGGCTGGTATTTTGGGGAAAAAAGGCCGTTTTTTAAAGAATAAGCTGGCATTTCTGGGAGAATATGTCCCATCTTTGGGAGAAAACGGGTGTATGTGGGAGAAAATGTCGTGTATTTGGGAGAAAGCTGGTGTATGTGGGAGAAAAGGCCATTGTGATGGGAGTCAGTGTGATCTTGAGGAGTGGAAAGCAGTATTCTTGAGATGAAACGTGAGGTATTTCTAAGAGTCCTGGTATTTCTGGGAGAAAATGTCTTGTTTTGGAGAGCCAAAGTCCCATTTTGGGGGCAGAAGCTGGTATTTCTGTGACACTGCCATCTTGATGGGGGTAAGTGTGATCTTGAGGAGTGTAAAGCAGCATTTTGGTTAGAAAATGGGAGCTCTTCCTAAGAGCAGTGCTATTTCTGGGAGAAAAGGAGCTCTACTGGGCATAAAAATGGTGTACCTGTGATAAAATGCCACATTTCTGAAAGAAGCTGTCCTCTTGCGGAGTGTAATGCTGTATGTTCCGGAGGAAATGGGAAATATTCAGCAGAGTCCTGGTATTTCTGGGAGAAGAGGTCTGATGTGGGGGGGGGAAGGTGATGTATCTGTGAGAAAGCTGGTGTTTCTGGGAGAAAATGCCAGGTATTGGTGAGGAAACAGATGCTAGAGAGGGAAAAGGCTGGTATTTTGGGGAAAAAAGGCCGTTTTTTAAAGAATAAGCTGGCATTTCTGGGAGAATATGTCCCATCTTTGGGAGAAAACGGGTGTATGTGGGAGAAAATGTCGTGTATTTGGGAGAAAGCTGGTGTATGTGGGAGAAAAGGCCATTGTGATGGGAGTCAGTGTGATCTTGAGGAGTGGAAAGCAGTATTCTTGAGATGAAACGTGAGGTATTTCTAAGAGTCCTGGTATTTCTGGGAGAAAATGTCTTGTTTTGGAGAGCCAAAGTCCCATTTTGGGGGCAGAAGCTGGTATTTCTGTGACACTGCCATCTTGATGGGGGTAAGTGTGATCTTGAGGAGTGTAAAGCAGCATTTTGGTTAGAAAATGGGAGCTCTTCCTAAGAGCAGTGCTATTTCTGGGAGAAAAGGAGCTCTACTGGGCATAAAAATGGTGTATCTGTGATAAAATGCCACATTTCTGAAAGAGACTGTCCTCTTGCGGAGTGTAATGCTGTATGTTCCGGAGGAAATGGGAAATATTCAGCAGAGTCCTGGTATTTCTGGGAGAAGAGGTCTGATGTGGGGGGGGGGAAGGTGATGTATCTGTGAGAAAGCTGGTGTTTCTGGGAGAAAATGCCAGGTATTGGTGAGGAAACAGATGCTAGAGAGGGAAAAGGCTGGTATTTTGGGGAAAAAAGGCCGTTTGTTAAAGAATAAGCTGGCATTTCTGGGAGAATATGTCCCATCTTTGGGAGAAAACGGATGTATGTGGGAGAAAATGTCGTGTATTTGGGAGAAAGCTGGTGTATGTGGGAGAAAAGGCCATTGTGATGGGAGTCAGTGTGATCTTGAGGAGTGGAAAGCAGTATTCTTGAGATGAAACGTGAGGTATTTCTAAGAGTCCTGGTATTTCTGGGAGAAAATGTCTTGTTTTGGAGAGCCAAAGTCCCATTTTGGGGGCAGAAGCTGGTATTTCTGTGACACTGCCATCTTGATGGGGGTAAGTGTGATCTTGAGGAGTGTAAAGCAGCATTTTGGTTAGAAAATGGGAGCTCTTCCTAAGAGCAGTGCTATTTCTGGGAGAAAAGGAGCTCTACTGGGCATAAAAATGGTGTATCTGTGATAAAATGCCACATTTCTGAAAGAAACTGTCCTCTTGCGGAGTGTAATGCTGTATGTTCCGGAGGAAATGGGAAATATTCAGCAGAGTCCTGGTATTTCTGGGAGAAGAGGTCTGATGTGGGGGGGGGAAGGTGATGTATCTGTGAGAAAGCTGGTGTTTCTGGGAGAAAATGCCAGGTATTGGTGAGGAAACAGATGCTAGAGAGGGAAAAGGCTGGTATTTTGGGGAAAAAAGGCCGTTTTTTAAAGAATAAGCTGGCATTTCTGGGAGAATATGTCCCATCTTTGGGAGAAAACGGGTGTATGTGGGAGAAAATGTCGTGTATTTGGGAGAAAGCTGGTGTATGTGGGAGAAAAGGCCATTGTGATGGGAGTCAGTGTGATCTTGAGGAGTGGAAAGCAGTATTCTTGAGATGAAACGTGAGGTATTTCTAAGAGTCCTGGTATTTCTGGGAGAAAATGTCTTGTTTTGGAGAGCCAAAGTCCCATTTTGGGGGCAGAAGCTGGTATTTCTGTGACACTGCCATCTTGATGGGGGTAAGTGTGATCTTGAGGAGTGTAAAGCAGCATTTTGGTTAGAAAATGGGAGCTCTTCCTAAGAGCAGTGCTATTTCTGGGAGAAAAGGAGCTCTACTGGGCATAAAAATGGTGTACCTGTGATAAAATGCCACATTTCTGAAAGAAGCTGTCCTCTTGCGGAGTGTAATGCTGTATGTTCCGGAGGAAATGGGAAATATTCAGCAGAGTCCTGGTATTTCTGGGAGAAGAGGTCTGATGTGGGGGGGGGAAGGTGATGTATCTGTGAGAAAGCTGGTGTTTCTGGGAGAAAATGCCAGGTATTGGTGAGGAAACAGATGCTAGAGAGGGAAAAGGCTGGTATTTTGGGGAAAAAAGGCCGTTTTTTAAAGAATAAGCTGGCATTTCTGGGAGAATATGTCCCATCTTTGGGAGAAAACGGGTGTATGTGGGAGAAAATGTCGTGTATTTGGGAGAAAGCTGGTGTATGTGGGAGAAAAGGCCATTGTGATGGGAGTCAGTGTGATCTTGAGGAGTGGAAAGCAGTATTCTTGAGATGAAACGTGAGGTATTTCTAAGAGTCCTGGTATTTCTGGGAGAAAATGTCTTGTTTTGGAGAGCCAAAGTCCCATTTTGGGGGCAGAAGCTGGTATTTCTCTGACACTGCCATCTTGATGGGGGTAAGTGTGATCTTGAGGAGTGTAAAGCAGCATTTTGGTTAGAAAATGGGAGCTCTTCCTAAGAGCAGTGCTATTTCTGGGAGAAAAGGAGCTCTACTGGGCATAAAAATGGTGTATCTGTGATAAAATGCCACATTTCTGAAAGAAACTGTCCTCTTGCGGAGTGTAATGCTGTATGTTCCGGAGGAAATGGGAAATATTCAGCAGAGTCCTGGTATTTCTGGGAGAAGAGGTCTGATGTGGGGGGGGGAAGGTGATGTATCTGTGAGAAAGCTGGTGTTTCTGGGAGAAAATGCCAGGTATTGGTGAGGAAACAGATGCTAGAGAGGGAAAAGGCTGGTATTTTGGGGAAAAAAGGCCGTTTTTTAAAGAATAAGCTGGCATTTCTGGGAGAATATGTCCCATCTTTGGGAGAAAACGGGTGTATGTGGGAGAAAATGTCGTGTATTTGGGAGAAAGCTGGTGTATGTGGGAGAAAAGGCCATTGTGATGGGAGTCAGTGTGATCTTGAGGAGTGGAAAGCAGTATTCTTGAGATGAAACGTGAGGTATTTCTAAGAGTCCTGGTATTTCTGGGAGAAAATGTCTTGTTTTGGAGAGCCAAAGTCCCATTTTGGGGGCAGAAGCTGGTATTTCTGTGACACTGCCATCTTGATGGGGGTAAGTGTGATCTTGAGGAGTGTAAAGCAGCATTTTGGTTAGAAAATGGGAGCTCTTCCTAAGAGCAGTGCTATTTCTGGGAGAAAAGGAGCTCTACTGGGCATAAAAATGGTGTATCTGTGATAAAATGCCACATTTCTGAAAGAAACTGTCCTCTTGCGGAGTGTAATGCTGTATGTTCCGGAGGAAATGGGAAATATTCAGCAGAGTCCTGGTATTTCTGGGAGAAGAGGTCTGATGTGGGGGGGGGAAGGTGATGTATCTGTGAGAAAGCTGGTGTTTCTGGGAGAAAATGCCAGGTATTGGTGAGGAAACAGATGCTAGAGAGGGAAAAGGCTGGTATTTTGGGGAAAAAAGGCCGTTTTTTAAAGAATAAGCTGGCATTTCTGGGAGAATATGTCCCATCTTTGGGAGAAAACGGGTGTATGTGGGAGAAAATGTCGTGTATTTGGGAGAAAGCTGGTGTATGTGGGAGAAAAGGCCATTGTGATGGGAGTCAGTGTGATCTTGAGGAGTGGAAAGCAGTATTCTTGAGATGAAACGTGAGGTATTTCTAAGAGTCCTGGTATTTCTGGGAGAAAATGTCTTGTTTTGGAGAGCCAAAGTCCCATTTTGGGGGCAGAAGCTGGTATTTCTGTGACACTGCCATCTTGATGGGGGTAAGTGTGATCTTGAGGAGTGTAAAGCAGCATTTTGGTTAGAAAATGGGAGCTCTTCCTAAGAGCAGTGCTATTTCTGGGAGAAAAGGAGCTCTACTGGGCATAAAAATGGTGTATCTGTGATAAAATGCCACATTTCTGAAAGAAACTGTCCTCTTGCGGAGTGTAATGCTGTATGTTCCGGAGGAAATGGGAAATATTCAGCAGAGTCCTGGTATTTCTGGGAGAAGAGGTCTGATGTGGGGGGGGGAAGGTGATGTATCTGTGAGAAAGCTGGTGTTTCTGGGAGAAAATGCCAGGTATTGGTGAGGAAACAGATGCTAGAGAGGGAAAAGGCTGGTATTTTGGGGAAAAAAGGCCGTTTTTTAAAGAATAAGCTGGCATTTCTGGGAGAATATGTCCCATCTTTGGGAGAAAACGGGTGTATGTGGGAGAAAATGTCGTGTATTTGGGAGAAAGCTGGTGTATGTGGGAGAAAAGGCCATTGTGATGGGAGTCAGTGTGATCTTGAGGAGTGGAAAGCAGTATTCTTGAGATGAAACGTGAGGTATTTCTAAGAGTCCTGGTATTTCTGGGAGAAAATGTCTTGTTTTGGAGAGCCAAAGTCCCATTTTGGGGGCAGAAGCTGGTATTTCTGTGACACTGCCATCTTGATGGGGGTAAGTGTGATCTTGAGGAGTGTAAAGCAGCATTTTGGTTAGAAAATGGGAGCTCTTCCTAAGAGCAGTGCTATTTCTGGGAGAAAAGGAGCTCTACTGGGCATAAAAATGGTGTATCTGTGATAAAATGCCACATTTCTGAAAGAAACTGTCCTCTTGCGGAGTGTAATGCTGTATGTTCCGGAGGAAATGGGAAATATTCAGCAGAGTCCTGGTATTTCTGGGAGAAGAGGTCTGATGTGGGGGGGGGAAGGTGATGTATCTGTGAGAAAGCTGGTGTTTCTGGGAGAAAATGCCAGGTATTGGTGAGGAAACAGATGCTAGAGAGGGAAAAGGCTGGTATTTTGGGGAAAAAAGGCCGTTTTTTAAAGAATAAGCTGGCATTTCTGGGAGAATATGTCCCATCTTTGGGAGAAAACGGATGTATGTGGGAGAAAATGTCGTGTATTTGGGAGAAAGCTGGTGTATGTGGGAGAAAAGGCCATTGTGATGGGAGTCAGTGTGATCTTGAGGAGTGGAAAGCAGTATTCTTGAGATGAAACGTGAGGTATTTCTAAGAGTCCTGGTATTTCTGGGAGAAAATGTCTTGTTTTGGAGAGCCAAAGTCCCATTTTGGGGGCAGAAGCTGGTATTTCTGTGACACTGCCATCTTGATGGGGGTAAGTGTGATCTTGAGGAGTGTAAAGCAGCATTTTGGTTAGAAAATGGGAGCTCTTCCTAAGAGCAGTGCTATTTCTGGGAGAAAAGGAGCTCTACTGGGCATAAAAATGGTGTACCTGTGATAAAATGCCACATTTCTGAAAGAAACTGTCCTCTTGCGGAGTGTAATGCTGTATGTTCCGGAGGAAATGGGAAATATTCAGCAGAGTCCTGGTATTTCTGGGAGAAGAGGTCTGATGTGGGGGGGGGAAGGTGATGTATCTGTGAGAAAGCTGGTGTTTCTGGGAGAAAATGCCAGGTATTGGTGAGGAAACAGATGCTAGAGAGGGAAAAGGCTGGTATTTTGGGGAAAAAAGGCCGTTTTTTAAAGAATAAGCTGGCATTTCTGGGAGAATATGTCCCATCTTTGGGAGAAAACGGGTGTATGTGGGAGAAAATGTCGTGTATTTGGGAGAAAGCTGGTGTATGTGGGAGAAAAGGCCATTGTGATGGGAGTCAGTGTGATCTTGAGGAGTGGAAAGCAGTATTCTTGAGATGAAACGTGAGGTATTTCTAAGCGTCCTGGTATTTCTGGGAGAAAATGTCTTGTTTTGGAGAGCCAAAGTCCCATTTTGGGGGCAGAAGCTGGTATTTCTGTGACACTGCCATCTTGATGGGGGTAAGTGTGATCTTGAGGAGTGTAAAGCAGCATTTTGGTTAGAAAATGGGAGCTCTTCCTAAGAGCAGTGCTATTTCTGGGAGAAAAGGAGCTCTACTGGGCATAAAAATGGTGTATCTGTGATAAAATGCCACATTTCTGAAAGAAACTGTCCTCTTGCGGAGTGTAATGCTGTATGTTCCGGAGGAAATGGGAAATATTCAGCAGAGTCCTGGTATTTCTGGGAGAAGAGGTCTGATGTGGGGGGGGGAAGGTGATGTATCTGTGAGAAAGCTGGTGTTTCTGGGAGAAAATGCCAGGTATCGGTGAGGAAACAGATGCTAGAGAGGGAAAAGGCTGGTATTTTGGGGAAAAAAGGCCGTTTTTTAAAGAATAAGCTGGCATTTCTGGGAGAATATGTCCCATCTTTGGGAGAAAACGGGTGTATGTGGGAGAAAATGTCGTGTATTTGGGAGAAAGCTGGTGTATGTGGGAGAAAAGGCCATTGTGATGGGAGTCAGTGTGATCTTGAGGAGTGGAAAGCAGTATTCTTGAGATGAAACGTGAGGTATTTCTAAGAGTCCTGGTATTTCTGGGAGAAAATGTCTTGTTTTGGAGAGCCAAAGTCCCATTTTGGGGGCAGAAGCTGGTATTTCTCTGACACTGCCATCTTGATGGGGGTAAGTGTGATCTTGAGGAGTGTAAAGCAGCATTTTGGTTAGAAAATGGGAGCTCTTCCTAAGAGCAGTGCTATTTCTGGGAGAAAAGGAGCTCTACTGGGCATAAAAATGGTGTATCTGTGATAAAATGCCACATTTCTGAAAGAAACTGTCCTCTTGCGGAGTGTAATGCTGTATGTTCCGGAGGAAATGGGAAATATTCAGCAGAGTCCTGGTATTTCTGGGAGAAGAGGTCGGATGTGGGGGGGGGGAAGGTGATGTATCTGTGAGAAAGCTGGTGTTTCTGGGAGAAAATGCCAGGTATTGGTGAGGAAACAGATGCTAGAGAGGGAAAAGGCTGGTATTTTGGGGAAAAAAGGCCGTTTTTTAAAGAATAAGCTGGCATTTCTGGGAGAATATGTCCCATCTTTGGGAGAAAACGGGTGTATGTGGGAGAAAATGTCGTGTATTTGGGAGAAAGCTGGTGTATGTGGGAGAAAAGGCCATTGTGATGGGAGTCAGTGTGATCTTGAGGAGTGGAAAGCAGTATTCTTGAGATGAAACGTGAGGTATTTCTAAGAGTCCTGGTATTTCTGGGAGAAAATGTCTTGTTTTGGAGAGCCAAAGTCCCATTTTGGGGGCAGAAGCTGGTATTTCTGTGACACTGCCATCTTGATGGGGGTAAGTGTGATCTTGAGGAGTGTAAAGCAGCATTTTGGTTAGAAAATGGGAGCTCTTCCTAAGAGCAGTGCTATTTCTGGGAGAAAAGGAGCTCTACTGGGCATAAAAATGGTGTATCTGTGATAAAATGCCACATTTCTGAAAGAAACTGTCCTCTTGCGGAGTGTAATGCTGTATGTTCCGGAGGAAATGGGAAATATTCAGCAGAGTCCTGGTATTTCTGGGAGAAGAGGTCTGATGTGGGGGGGGGAAGGTGATGTATCTGTGAGAAAGCTGGTGTTTCTGGGAGAAAATGCCAGGTATTGGTGAGGAAACAGATGCTAGAGAGGGAAAAGGCTGGTATTTTGGGGAAAAAAGGCCGTTTTTTAAAGAATAAGCTGGCATTTCTGGGAGAATATGTCCCATCTTTGGGAGAAAACGGGTGTATGTGGGAGAAAATGTCGTGTATTTGGGAGAAAGCTGGTGTATGTGGGAGAAAAGGCCATTGTGATGGGAGTCAGTGTGATCTTGAGGAGTGGAAAGCAGTATTCTTGAGATGAAACGTGAGGTATTTCTAAGAGTCCTGGTATTTCTGGGAGAAAATGTCTTGTTTTGGAGAGCCAAAGTCCCATTTTGGGGGCAGAAGCTGGTATTTCTGTGACACTGCCATCTTGATGGGGGTAAGTGTGATCTTGAGGAGTGAAAAGCAGCATTTTGGTTAGAAAATGGAGCTCTTCCTAAGAGCAGTGCTATTTCTGGGAGAAAAGGAGCTCTACTGGGCATAAAAATGGTGTATCTGTGATAAAATGCCACATTTCTGAAAGAAACTGTCCTCTTGCGGAGTGTAATGCTGTATGTTCCGGAGGAAATGGGAAATATTCAGCAGAGTCCTGGTATTTCTGGGAGAAGAGGTCTGATGTGGGGGGGGGAAGGTGATGTATCTGTGAGAAAGCTGGTGTTTCTGGGAGAAAATGCCAGGTATTGGTGAGGAAACAGATGCTAGAGAGGGAAAAGGCCATCCCTTTGGGAGAGAAGTGGTATTTCTGGGAGAAAATGCCCCAAATCGGGGAGTAAGTGTCATCCTGAGGCGTGTCATGGAGTAGATTTGGGAGGAAATGGAGGTGTTTCACAGAGTAGCGGCACTTCTGGGAGAAAATGTCCTCAGTGGGAAAGACAATGTCCTCTTGAGGGAAGAAAACAGGTCTTTCTTACAGCAAATGTCATCCAATTGGGAGAAAATCTCCTCTCTTGGGGAGAAAAGTGGTCTTTCTGAGAGAAGGTGTCCTCTTCTTGGCTGCAAGTGTCCCAGTTGGCATTGTCATGGAGGCTTTTTGGGGAGAAAGCGTGTGGCAGTTGTAAGAGAAGGGGTATTTCTGGGAGCAAATCTCCTCTTTTTGGAAGAGAAGGTGAAATTTCCAAGGGAAAAGTGGCATTTCTGGGAGGAAATGACATAGCTGGGGGAGAAAAGTGGGAACCGGTGGGAAAGAAGATCTTGTACTGGAGAGCAACGGTGGTCTTTTTGGTGTGCCAAGTGGTCTCTTGGGGAGACAACGTGGTAAATAGGGGAGACAATGTCCTCTGGAGGAGTGTCAAGTAGTATTTGGGAGAGCAAACGTCAGGTATTTCTCGGAAACCGGCTGTTTCTGGGAGATAGTAGCAGACTTGGTTGGAAAATGACAGGTGTTTGTGAGAAAGCTGGTATTTTGGGAAAAAAAGGCCGTTTTTTAAAGAATAAGCTGGCATTTCTGGGAGAATATGTCCCATCTTTGGGAGAAAACGGGTGTATGTGGGAGAAAATGTCGTGTATTTGGGAGAAAGCTGGTGTATGTGGGAGAAAAGGCCATTGTGATGGGAGTCAGTGTGATCTTGAGGAGTGGAAAGCAGTATTCTTGAGATGAAACGTGAGGTATTTCTAAGAGTCCTGGTATTTCTGGGAGAAAATGTCTTGTTTTGTTTTATTGTTTTTAATATTTATATATTTTTTATGTTGCAATTTCAAGGAAACACTTCGATAGAAATTGCTTTTAATTCTTTTGGCATACATAGAAGATGTGAAAATGCACATCATATTTTCACATGAATGTAGTAACACAAAAAAAGTTCAAAGCAGTAACTGATACACTCAATTATAAAAGCTGCCCTTCCTGTGCAAGAAATGTAACTCAGCCCTTGGGCTAGATGCCATTCTGTGTCATTGATGTAAACCTGGCGGACGGTACAAATACTCTGAATTTAAAATGGCATGACTAAAAATGGAGTCTTTCCTCTAGCTTTTAAGTTTTAAGAAACATAAAATATGTACGTATGCTTGGCAACTTTTCCTTTCATTATATACAAAAGTGACTCTCTCTAAAATAACTGTCAAACTAAGAGGGACTGTCAGAAACCTATCACAGGAGGTAATCTATTTGCTCAGGTTGCTGAAGAGCAATGAAAAAGTAGATATTGAGTTTCAGTTTTCAGCACATACATTAAAGTCCCATGCCTGTAATTAGGTCTCCTACCTTCCAAATAGAATTTTAAAAAAGTTTGATACATGATTATTTTAAATTATTTTTCTATAATTGGTTAGTGGTATTGTGGAACACATATTTAAGGATTAATGATGAGAAAGATTAGAAATCCAAAAAGTGTAAAATTCCATGCAAACTCAATTAAGTTTCAAGGACATTTCCATCAGAAAGAATGGAAATGAAGAAAGAACGGAGCCCCCAGGCTGGTTGTTGAGTGAGAATTACTGCTTACCCAGCATCCGTTTGCTTCATCAAATGTCCCCCATCTGCTCACAGAAACCTCTCTAAGATGCTTTTCTGAAGAATATTTGGCAGCATGTTTCCCAGGGCTGATGCCTAGAGGAGAGGGTTACATGGAGACTTGCTGTCTATCTTGATGGCAAACCCCTCCTAAGTAGGAATCCAGAGCTGGTGACTCACTTTGTAGTCTTGTATAGGTCTGGGGCAAGACAACATTATGGCAGTGGGGAGATATTCATGGTCAGGCTGGACAGGCCTCTAAGGTCTCTGACCTCTGTGGGTGTCCCTGTTCATTACTGGGGAACTGGACTCAATGGTCTGTAAGAGTCCCTTCCAACTCAAAAAAAAATTCTATGATTCTATGATTCTATGAATATTCCTGGTTTTATTACAAGTACAAATACTGATAAAGCCTACATTCAAATTGTTTATTCCTTGCTTTTGGAGAAGCTAAAACACTAGCACTAAGAGTTTTAATCAACGTAGATAATAGCTTGTCAGTTGTTATGCACAGTGGTACGTGCACCCAGTTTGAAATTTCAGTGCCATTAATGTTTTTAATTTTTTAAGTGATATGACACAGTACATGCAATCAACAATAACGAACATACCATGGTTCAGGACGCCTGATCTCTCAGCTAGTAATTTAAAATATTTTCATGTGTAGAGACAAGACAAGTATTATGTCCTAAATGGAGTCTAGGTCCCCAGCACTATTTCTCTCTCTATTTGATCCCTAAAAACAACTGTTTTCTTGCCAAAGATTTTGCATCGTTAAATCTCCTTTCTGAAACAATGAATATTGTGTAGTTGCAGGCCACTTTTTCAAACCTGTGGACATTCCCTTTGCTTCTACTTCTTTAAGCAACCTGCAGTTGCAATACACTTTTGCAGTACAGTCTTGAACCTCTTTATTCCTTGTTTTTCAGTCACCATGGGCTGTGTCTGTGCTGTCTTTGTAACCAGGACCAGGGAATGACCTCTTTTCTCCCAGTCAGTTTTCTCAACACATCTACTGGTGTGGATGAAGCAAGCAAAGGCAACAAGAAAAGCAAATACAATTATACTAGCAAGCTAGAGTATCATTTATTATAGATGATAATCACATGTTGGTTTGTCACTAGGTGTGTTTAATCAACAACTTTCTTTTTGAAATAAGAGTGAAGATAAAAGAAAAGTTCAAATAGGATTCCTACATGTCTCGTTTTCATTAAAGATTAGATCTGCTACAACACGATGAACTGAGGATAATATAATGTAACGTCCAAACACTTTTTTTCAAGTAATGTTAACACTGAATGAAAGGTATACAGGCTTCAATGAGATTAGGCAGTTGAGCTGGCATTTCTGGGAGAATATGTCCCATCTTTGGGAGAAAACGGGTGTATGTGGGAGAAAATGTCGTGTATTTGGGAGAAAGCTGGTGTATGTGGGAGAAAAGGCCATTGTGATGGGAGTCAGTGTGATCTTGAGGAGTGGAAAGCAGTATTCTTGAGATGAAACGTGAGGTATTTCTAAGAGTCCTGGTATTTCTGGGAGAAAATGTCTTGTTTTGGAGAGCCAAAGTCCCATTTTGGGGGCAGAAGCTGGTATTTCTCTGACACTGCCATCTTGATGGGGGTAAGTGTGACCTTGAGGAGTGAAAAGCAGCATTTCGGTTAGAAAATGGGAGCTCTTCCTAAGAGCAGTGCTATTTCTGGGAGAAAAGGAGCTCTACTGGGCATAAAAATGGTGTACCTGTGATAAAATGCCACATTTCTGAAAGAAGCTGTCCTCTTGCGGAGTGTAATGCTGTATGTTCCGGAGGAAATGGGAAATATTCAGCAGAGTCCTGGTATTTCTGGGAGAAGAGGTCTGATGTGGGGGGGGGAAGGTGATGTATCTGTGAGAAAGCTGGTGTTTCTGGGAGAAAATGCCAGGTATTGGTGAGGAAACAGATGCTAGAGAGGGAAAAGGCTGGTATTTTGGGGAAAAAAGGCCGTTTTTTAAAGAATAAGCTGGCATTTCTGGGAGAATATGTCCCATCTTTGGGAGAAAACGGGTGTATGTGGGAGAAAATGTCGTGTATTTGGGAGAAAGCTGGTGTATGTGGGAGAAAAGGCCATTGTGATGGGAGTCAGTGTGATCTTGAGGAGTGGAAAGCAGTATTCTTGAGATGAAACGTGAGGTATTTCTAAGAGTCCTGGTATTTCTGGGAGAAAATGTCTTGTTTTGGAGAGCCAAAGTCCCATTTTGGGGGCAGAAGCTGGTATTTCTGTGACACTGCCATCTTGATGGGGGTAAGTGTGATCTTGAGGAGTGTAAAGCAGCATTTTGGTTAGAAAATGGGAGCTCTTCCTAAGAGCAGTGCTATTTCTGGGAGAAAAGGAGCTCTACTGGGCATAAAAATGGTGTATCTGTGATAAAATGCCACATTTCTGAAAGAAACTGTCCTCTTGCGGAGTGTAATGCTGTATGTTCCGGAGGAAATGGGAAATATTCAGCAGAGTCCTGGTATTTCTGGGAGAAGAGGTCTGATGTGGGGGGGGGAAGGTGATGTATCTGTGAGAAAGCTGGTGTTTCTGGGAGAAAATGCCAGGTATTGGTGAGGAAACAGATGCTAGAGAGGGAAAAGGCTGGTATTTTGGGGAAAAAAGGCCGTTTGTTAAAGAATAAGCTGGCATTTCTGGGAGAATATGTCCCATCTTTGGGAGAAAACGGGTGTATGTGGGAGAAAATGTCGTGTATTTGGGAGAAAGCTGGTGTATGTGGGAGAAAAGGCCATTGTGATGGGAGTCAGTGTGATCTTGAGGAGTGGAAAGCAGTATTCTTGAGATGAAACGTGAGGTATTTCTAAGAGTCCTGGTATTTCTGGGAGAAAATGTCTTGTTTTGGAGAGCCAAAGTCCCATTTTGGGGGCAGAAGCTGGTATTTCTGTGACACTGCCATCTTGATGGGGGTAAGTGTGATCTTGAGGAGTGTAAAGCAGCATTTTGGTTAGAAAATGGGAGCTCTTCCTAAGAGCAGTGCTATTTCTGGGAGAAAAGGAGCTCTACTGGGCATAAAAATGGTGTACCTGTGATAAAATGCCACATTTCTGAAAGAAGCTGTCCTCTTGCGGAGTGTAATGCTGTATGTTCCGGAGGAAATGGGAAATATTCAGCAGAGTCCTGGTATTTCTGGGAGAAGAGGTCTGATGTGGGGGGGGGAAGGTGATGTATCTGTGAGAAAGCTGGTGTTTCTGGGAGAAAATGCCAGGTATTGGTGAGGAAACAGATGCTAGAGAGGGAAAAGGCTGGTATTTTGGGGAAAAAAGGCCGTTTTTTAAAGAATAAGCTGGCATTTCTGGGAGAATATGTCCCATCTTTGGGAGAAAACGGGTGTATGTGGGAGAAAATGTCGTGTATTTGGGAGAAAGCTGGTGTATGTGGGAGAAAAGGCCATTGTGATGGGAGTCAGTGTGATCTTGAGGAGTGGAAAGCAGTATTCTTGAGATGAAACGTGAGGTATTTCTAAGAGTCCTGGTATTTCTGGGAGAAAATGTCTTGTTTTGGAGAGCCAAAGTCCCATTTTGGGGGCAGAAGCTGGTATTTCTGTGACACTGCCATCTTGATGGGGGTAAGTGTGATCTTGAGGAGTGTAAAGCAGCATTTTGGTTAGAAAATGGGAGCTCTTCCTAAGAGCAGTGCTATTTCTGGGAGAAAAGGAGCTCTACTGGGCATAAAAATGGTGTATCTGTGATAAAATGCCACATTTCTGAAAGAAACTGTCCTCTTGCGGAGTGTAATGCTGTATGTTCCGGAGGAAATGGGAAATATTCAGCAGAGTCCTGGTATTTCTGGGAGAAGAGGTCTGATGTGGGGGGGGGAAGGTGATGTATCTGTGAGAAAGCTGGTGTTTCTGGGAGAAAATGCCAGGTATTGGTGAGGAAACAGATGCTAGAGAGGGAAAAGGCTGGTATTTTGGGGAAAAAAGGCCGTTTTTTAAAGAATAAGCTGGCATTTCTGGGAGAATATGTCCCATCTTTGGGAGAAAACGGGTGTATGTGGGAGAAAATGTCGTGTATTTGGGAGAAAGCTGTCAGTTGTTATGCACAGTGGTACGTGCACCCAGTTTGAAATTTCAGTGCCATTAATGTTTTTAATTTTTTAAGTGATATGACACAGTACATGCAATCAACAATAACGAACATACCATGGTTCAGGACCCCTGATCTCTCAGCTAGTAATTTAAAATATTTTCATGTGTAGAGACAAGACAAGTATTATGTCCTAAATGGAGTCTAGGTCCCCAGCACTATTTCTCTCTCTATTTGATCCCTAAAAACAACTGTTTTCTTGCCAAAGATTTTGCATCGTTAAATCTCCTTTCTGAAACAATGAATATTGTGTAGTTGCAGGCCACTTTTTCAAACCTGTGGACATTCCCTTTGCTTCTACTTCTTTAAGCAACCTGCAGTTGCAATACACTTTTGCAGTACAGTCTTGAACCTCTTTATTCCTTGTTTTTCAGTCACCATGGGCTGTGTCTGTGCTGTCTTTGTAACCAGGACCAGGGAATGACCTCTTTTCTCCCAGTCAGTTTTCTCAACACATCTACTGGTGTGGATGAAGCAAGCAAAGGCAACAAGAAAAGCAAATACAATTATACTAGCAAGCTAGAGTATCATTTATTATAGATGATAATCACATGTTGGTTTGTCACTAGGTGTGTTTAATCAACAACTTTCTTTTTGAAATAAGAGTGAAGATAAAAGAAAAGTTCAAATAGGATTCCTACATGTCTCGTTTTCATTAAAGATTAGATCTGCTACAACACGATGAACTGAGGATAATATAATGTAACGTCCAAACACTTTTTTTCAAGTAATGTTAACACTGAATGAAAGGTATACAGGCTTCAATGAGATTAGGCAGTTGAGCTGGCATTTCTGGGAGAATATGTCCCATCTTTGGGAGAAAACGGGTGTATGTGGGAGAAAATGTCGTGTATTTGGGAGAAAGCTGGTGTATGTGGGAGAAAAGGCCATTGTGATGGGAGTCAGTGTGATCTTGAGGAGTGGAAAGCAGTATTCTTGAGATGAAACGTGAGGTATTTCTAAGAGTCCTGGTATTTCTGGGAGAAAATGTCTTGTTTTGGAGAGCCAAAGTCCCATTTTGGGGGCAGAAGCTGGTATTTCTGTGACACTGCCATCTTGATGGGGGTAAGTGTGATCTTGAGGAGTGTAAAGCAGCATTTTGGTTAGAAAATGGGAGCTCTTCCTAAGAGCAGTGCTATTTCTGGGAGAAAAGGAGCTCTACTGGGCATAAAAATGGTGTACCTGTGATAAAATGCCACATTTCTGAAAGAAACTGTCCTCTTGCGGAGTGTAATGCTGTATGTTCCGGAGGAAATGGGAAATATTCAGCAGAGTCCTGGTATTTCTGGGAGAAGAGGTCTGATGTGGGGGGGGGAAGGTGATGTATCTGTGAGAAAGCTGGTGTTTCTGGGAGAAAATGCCAGGTATTGGTGAGGAAACAGATGCTAGAGAGGGAAAAGGCTGGTATTTTGGGGAAAAAAGGCCGTTTGTTAAAGAATAAGCTGGCATTTCTGGGAGAATATGTCCCATCTTTGGGAGAAAACGGGTGTATGTGGGAGAAAATGTCGTGTATTTGGGAGAAAGCTGGTGTATGTGGGAGAAAAGGCCATTGTGATGGGAGTCAGTGTGATCTTGAGGAGTGGAAAGCAGTATTCTTGAGATGAAACGTGAGGTATTTCTAAGAGTCCTGGTATTTCTGGGAGAAAATGTCTTGTTTTGGAGAGCCAAAGTCCCATTTTGGGGGCAGAAGCTGGTATTTCTGTGACACTGCCATCTTGATGGGGGTAAGTGTGATCTTGAGGAGTGTAAAGCAGCATTTTGGTTAGAAAATGGGAGCTCTTCCTAAGAGCAGTGCTATTTCTGGGAGAAAAGGAGCTCTACTGGGCATAAAAATGGTGTATCTGTGATAAAATGCCACATTTCTGAAAGAAGCTGTCCTCTTGCGGAGTGTAATGCTGTATGTTCCGGAGGAAATGGGAAATATTCAGCAGAGTCCTGGTATTTCTGGGAGAAGAGGTCTGATGTGGGGGGGGGAAGGTGATGTATCTGTGAGAAAGCTGGTGTTTCTGGGAGAAAATGCCAGGTATTGGTGAGGAAACAGATGCTAGAGAGGGAAAAGGCTGGTATTTTGGGGAAAAAAGGCCGTTTTTTAAAGAATAAGCTGGCATTTCTGGGAGAATATGTCCCATCTTTGGGAGAAAACGGGTGTATGTGGGAGAAAATGTCGTGTATTTGGGAGAAAGCTGGTGTATGTGGGAGAAAAGGCCATTGTGATGGGAGTCAGTGTGATCTTGAGGAGTGGAAAGCAGTATTCTTGAGATGAAACGTGAGGTATTTCTAAGAGTCCTGGTATTTCTGGGAGAAAATGTCTTGTTTTGGAGAGCCAAAGTCCCATTTTGGGGGCAGAAGCTGGTATTTCTGTGACACTGCCATCTTGATGGGGGTAAGTGTGATCTTGAGGAGTGTAAAGCAGCATTTTGGTTAGAAAATGGGAGCTCTTCCTAAGAGCAGTGCTATTTCTGGGAGAAAAGGAGCTCTACTGGGCATAAAAATGGTGTATCTGTGATAAAATGCCACATTTCTGAAAGAAGCTGTCCTCTTGCGGAGTGTAATGCTGTATGTTCCGGAGGAAATGGGAAATATTCAGCAGAGTCCTGGTATTTCTGGGAGAAGAGGTCTGATGTGGGGGGGGGAAGGTGATGTATCTGTGAGAAAGCTGGTGTTTCTGGGAGAAAATGCCAGGTATTGGTGAGGAAACAGATGCTAGAGAGGGAAAAGGCTGGTATTTTGGGGAAAAAAGGCCGTTTGTTAAAGAATAAGCTGGCATTTCTGGGAGAATATGTCCCATCTTTGGGAGAAAACGGGTGTATGTGGGAGAAAATGTCGTGTATTTGGGAGAAAGCTGGTGTATGTGGGAGAAAAGGCCATTGTGATGGGAGTCAGTGTGATCTTGAGGAGTGGAAAGCAGTATTCTTGAGATGAAACGTGAGGTATTTCTAAGAGTCCTGGTATTTCTGGGAGAAAATGTCTTGTTTTGGAGAGCCAAAGTCCCATTTTGGGGGCAGAAGCTGGTATTTCTGTGACACTGCCATCTTGATGGGGGTAAGTGTGATCTTGAGGAGTGTAAAGCAGCATTTTGGTTAGAAAATGGGAGCTCTTCCTAAGAGCAGTGCTATTTCTGGGAGAAAAGGAGCTCTACTGGGCATAAAAATGGTGTATCTGTGATAAAATGCCACATTTCTGAAAGAAACTGTCCTCTTGCGGAGTGTAATGCTGTATGTTCCGGAGGAAATGGGAAATATTCAGCAGAGTCCTGGTATTTCTGGGAGAAGAGGTCTGATGTGGGGGGGGGAAGGTGATGTATCTGTGAGAAAGCTGGTGTTTCTGGGAGAAAATGCCAGGTATTGGTGAGGAAACAGATGCTAGAGAGGGAAAAGGCTGGTATTTTGGGGAAAAAAGGCCGTTTTTTAAAGAATAAGCTGGCATTTCTGGGAGAATATGTCCCATCTTTGGGAGAAAACGGGTGTATGTGGGAGAAAATGTCGTGTATTTGGGAGAAAGCTGGTGTATGTGGGAGAAAAGGCCATTGTGATGGGAGTCAGTGTGATCTTGAGGAGTGGAAAGCAGTATTCTTGAGATGAAACGTGAGGTATTTCTAAGAGTCCTGGTATTTCTGGGAGAAAATGTCTTGTTTTGGAGAGCCAAAGTCCCATTTTGGGGGCAGAAGCTGGTATTTCTGTGACACTGCCATCTTGATGGGGGTAAGTGTGATCTTGAGGAGTGTAAAGCAGCATTTTGGTTAGAAAATGGGAGCTCTTCCTAAGAGCAGTGCTATTTCTGGGAGAAAAGGAGCTCTACTGGGCATAAAAATGGTGTATCTGTGATAAAATGCCACATTTCTGAAAGAAACTGTCCTCTTGCGGAGTGTAATGCTGTATGTTCCGGAGGAAATGGGAAATATTCAGCAGAGTCCTGGTATTTCTGGGAGAAGAGGTCTGATGTGGGGGGGGGAAGGTGATGTATCTGTGAGAAAGCTGGTGTTTCTGGGAGAAAATGCCAGGTATTGGTGAGGAAACAGATGCTAGAGAGGGAAAAGGCTGGTATTTTGGGGAAAAAAGGCCGTTTTTTAAAGAATAAGCTGGCATTTCTGGGAGAATATGTCCCATCTTTGGGAGAAAACGGGTGTATGTGGGAGAAAATGTCGTGTATTTGGGAGAAAGCTGGTGTATGTGGGAGAAAAGGCCATTGTGATGGGAGTCAGTGTGATCTTGAGGAGTGGAAAGCAGTATTCTTGAGATGAAACGTGAGGTATTTCTAAGAGTCCTGGTATTTCTGGGAGAAAATGTCTTGTTTTGGAGAGCCAAAGTCCCATTTTGGGGGCAGAAGCTGGTATTTCTGTGACACTGCCATCTTGATGGGGGTAAGTGTGATCTTGAGGAGTGTAAAGCAGCATTTTGGTTAGAAAATGGGAGCTCTTCCTAAGAGCAGTGCTATTTCTGGGAGAAAAGGAGCTCTACTGGGCATAAAAATGGTGTACCTGTGATAAAATGCCACATTTCTGAAAGAAGCTGTCCTCTTGCGGAGTGTAATGCTGTATGTTCCGGAGGAAATGGGAAATATTCAGCAGAGTCCTGGTATTTCTGGGAGAAGAGGTCTGATGTGGGGGGGGGAAGGTGATGTATCTGTGAGAAAGCTGGTGTTTCTGGGAGAAAATGCCAGGTATTGGTGAGGAAACAGATGCTAGAGAGGGAAAAGGCTGGTATTTTGGGGAAAAAAGGCCGTTTTTTAAAGAATAAGCTGGCATTTCTGGGAGAATATGTCCCATCTTTGGGAGAAAACGGGTGTATGTGGGAGAAAATGTCGTGTATTTGGGAGAAAGCTGGTGTATGTGGGAGAAAAGGCCATTGTGATGGGAGTCAGTGTGATCTTGAGGAGTGGAAAGCAGTATTCTTGAGATGAAACGTGAGGTATTTCTAAGAGTCCTGGTATTTCTGGGAGAAAATGTCTTGTTTTGGAGAGCCAAAGTCCCATTTTGGGGGCAGAAGCTGGTATTTCTGTGACACTGCCATCTTGATGGGGGTAAGTGTGATCTTGAGGAGTGTAAAGCAGCATTTTGGTTAGAAAATGGGAGCTCTTCCTAAGAGCAGTGCTATTTCTGGGAGAAAAGGAGCTCTACTGGGCATAAAAATGGTGTACCTGTGATAAAATGCCACATTTCTGAAAGAAACTGTCCTCTTGCGGAGTGTAATGCTGTATGTTCCGGAGGAAATGGGAAATATTCAGCAGAGTCCTGGTATTTCTGGGAGAAGAGGTCTGATGTGGGGGGGGGAAGGTGATGTATCTGTGAGAAAGCTGGTGTTTCTGGGAGAAAATGCCAGGTATTGGTGAGGAAACAGATGCTAGAGAGGGAAAAGGCTGGTATTTTGGGGAAAAAAGGCCGTTTTTTAAAGAATAAGCTGGCATTTCTGGGAGAATATGTCCCATCTTTGGGAGAAAACGGGTGTATGTGGGAGAAAATGTCGTGTATTTGGGAGAAAGCTGTCAGTTGTTATGCACAGTGGTACGTGCACCCAGTTTGAAATTTCAGTGCCATTAATGTTTTTAATTTTTTAAGTGATATGACACAGTACATGCAATCAACAATAACGAACATACCATGGTTCAGGACCCCTGATCTCTCAGCTAGTAATTTAAAATATTTTCATGTGTAGAGACAAGACAAGTATTATGTCCTAAATGGAGTCTAGGTCCCCAGCACTATTTCTCTCTCTATTTGATCCCTAAAAACAACTGTTTTCTTGCCAAAGATTTTGCATCGTTAAATCTCCTTTCTGAAACAATGAATATTGTGTAGTTGCAGGCCACTTTTTCAAACCTGTGGACATTCCCTTTGCTTCTACTTCTTTAAGCAACCTGCAGTTGCAATACACTTTTGCAGTACAGTCTTGAACCTCTTTATTCCTTGTTTTTCAGTCACCATGGGCTGTGTCTGTGCTGTCTTTGTAACCAGGACCAGGGAATGACCTCTTTTCTCCCAGTCAGTTTTCTCAACACATCTACTGGTGTGGATGAAGCAAGCAAAGGCAACAAGAAAAGCAAATACAATTATACTAGCAAGCTAGAGTATCATTTATTATAGATGATAATCACATGTTGGTTTGTCACTAGGTGTGTTTAATCAACAACTTTCTTTTTGAAATAAGAGTGAAGATAAAAGAAAAGTTCAAGTAGGATTCCTACATGTCTCGTTTTCATTAAAGATTAGATCTGCTACAACACGATGAACTGAGGATAATATAATGTAACGTCCAAACACTTTTTTTCAAGTAATGTTAACACTGAATGAAAGGTATACAGGCTTCAATGAGATTAGGCAGTTGAGCTGGCATTTCTGGGAGAATATGTCCCATCTTTGGGAGAAAACGGGTGTATGTGGGAGAAAATGTCATGTATTTGGGAGAAAGCTGGTGTATGTGGGAGAAAAGGCCATTGTGATGGGAGTCAGTGTGATCTTGAGGAGTGGAAAGCAGTATTCTTGAGATGAAACGTGAGGTATTTCTAAGAGTCCTGGTATTTCTGGGAGAAAATGTCTTGTTTTGGAGAGCCAAAGTCCCATTTTGGGGGCAGAAGCTGGTATTTCTGTGACACTGCCATCTTGATGGGGGTAAGTGTGATCTTGAGGAGTGTAAAGCAGCATTTTGGTTAGAAAATGGGAGCTCTTCCTAAGAGCAGTGCTATTTCTGGGAGAAAAGGAGCTCTACTGGGCATAAAAATGGTGTATCTGTGATAAAATGCCACATTTCTGAAAGAAACTGTCCTCTTGCGGAGTGTAATGCTGTATGTTCCGGAGGAAATGGGAAATATTCAGCAGAGTCCTGGTATTTCTGGGAGAAGAGGTCTGATGTGGGGGGGGGGAAGGTGATGTATCTGTGAGAAAGCTGGTGTTTCTGGGAGAAAATGCCAGGTATTGGTGAGGAAACAGATGCTAGAGAGGGAAAAGGCTGGTATTTTGGGGAAAAAAGGCCGTTTTTTAAAGAATAAGCTGGCATTTCTGGGAGAATATGTCCCATCTTTGGGAGAAAACGGGTGTATGTGGGAGAAAATGTCGTGTATTTGGGAGAAAGCTGGTGTATGTGGGAGAAAAGGCCATTGTGATGGGAGTCAGTGTGATCTTGAGGAGTGGAAAGCAGTATTCTTGAGATGAAACGTGAGGTATTTCTAAGAGTCCTGGTATTTCTGGGAGAAAATGTCTTGTTTTGGAGAGCCAAAGTCCCATTTTGGGGGCAGAAGCTGGTATTTCTGTGACACTGCCATCTTGATGGGGGTAAGTGTGATCTTGAGGAGTGTAAAGCAGCATTTTGGTTAGAAAATGGGAGCTCTTCCTAAGAGCAGTGCTATTTCTGGGAGAAAAGGAGCTCTACTGGGCATAAAAATGGTGTACCTGTGATAAAATGCCACATTTCTGAAAGAAGCTGTCCTCTTGCGGAGTGTAATGCTGTATGTTCCGGAGGAAATGGGAAATATTCAGCAGAGTCCTGGTATTTCTGGGAGAAGAGGTCTGATGTGGGGGGGGGAAGGTGATGTATCTGTGAGAAAGCTGGTGTTTCTGGGAGAAAATGCCAGGTATTGGTGAGGAAACAGATGCTAGAGAGGGAAAAGGCTGGTATTTTGGGGAAAAAAGGCCGTTTTTTAAAGAATAAGCTGGCATTTCTGGGAGAATATGTCCCATCTTTGGGAGAAAACGGGTGTATGTGGGAGAAAATGTCGTGTATTTGGGAGAAAGCTGGTGTATGTGGGAGAAAAGGCCATTGTGATGGGAGTCAGTGTGATCTTGAGGAGTGGAAAGCAGTATTCTTGAGATGAAACGTGAGGTATTTCTAAGAGTCCTGGTATTTCTGGGAGAAAATGTCTTGTTTTGGAGAGCCAAAGTCCCATTTTGGGGGCAGAAGCTGGTATTTCTGTGACACTGCCATCTTGATGGGGGTAAGTGTGATCTTGAGGAGTGTAAAGCAGCATTTTGGTTAGAAAATGGGAGCTCTTCCTAAGAGCAGTGCTATTTCTGGGAGAAAAGGAGCTCTACTGGGCATAAAAATGGTGTACCTGTGATAAAATGCCACATTTCTGAAAGAAACTGTCCTCTTGCGGAGTGTAATGCTGTATGTTCCGGAGGAAATGGGAAATATTCAGCAGAGTCCTGGTATTTCTGGGAGAAGAGGTCTGATGTGGGGGGGGGAAGGTGATGTATCTGTGAGAAAGCTGGTGTTTCTGGGAGAAAATGCCAGGTATTGGTGAGGAAACAGATGCTAGAGAGGGAAAAGGCTGGTATTTTGGGGAAAAAAGGCCGTTTTTTAAAGAATAAGCTGGCATTTCTGGGAGAATATGTCCCATCTTTGGGAGAAAACGGGTGTATGTGGGAGAAAATGTCGTGTATTTGGGAGAAAGCTGTCAGTTGTTATGCACAGTGGTACGTGCACCCAGTTTGAAATTTCAGTGCCATTAATGTTTTTAATTTTTTAAGTGATATGACACAGTACATGCAATCAACAATAACGAACATACCATGGTTCAGGACCCCTGATCTCTCAGCTAGTAATTTAAAATATTTTCATGTGTAGAGACAAGACAAGTATTATGTCCTAAATGGAGTCTAGGTCCCCAGCACTATTTCTCTCTCTATTTGATCCCTAAAAACAACTGTTTTCTTGCCAAAGATTTTGCATCGTTAAATCTCCTTTCTGAAACAATGAATATTGTGTAGTTGCAGGCCACTTTTTCAAACCTGTGGACATTCCCTTTGCTTCTACTTCTTTAAGCAACCTGCAGTTGCAATACACTTTTGCAGTACAGTCTTGAACCTCTTTATTCCTTGTTTTTCAGTCACCATGGGCTGTGTCTGTGCTGTCTTTGTAACCAGGACCAGGGAATGACCTCTTTTCTCCCAGTCAGTTTTCTCAACACATCTACTGGTGTGGATGAAGCAAGCAAAGGCAACAAGAAAAGCAAATACAATTATACTAGCAAGCTAGAGTATCATTTATTATAGATGATAATCACATGTTGGTTTGTCACTAGGTGTGTTTAATCAACAACTTTCTTTTTGAAATAAGAGTGAAGATAAAAGAAAAGTTCAAGTAGGATTCCTACATGTCTCGTTTTCATTAAAGATTAGATCTGCTACAACACGATGAACTGAGGATAATATAATGTAACGTCCAAACACTTTTTTTCAAGTAATGTTAACACTGAATGAAAGGTATACAGGCTTCAATGAGATTAGGCAGTTGAGCTGGCATTTCTGGGAGAATATGTCCCATCTTTGGGAGAAAACGGGTGTATGTGGGAGAAAATGTCATGTATTTGGGAGAAAGCTGGTGTATGTGGGAGAAAAGGCCATTGTGATGGGAGTCAGTGTGATCTTGAGGAGTGGAAAGCAGTATTCTTGAGATGAAACGTGAGGTATTTCTAAGAGTCCTGGTATTTCTGGGAGAAAATGTCTTGTTTTGGAGAGCCAAAGTCCCATTTTGGGGGCAGAAGCTGGTATTTCTGTGACACTGCCATCTTGATGGGGGTAAGTGTGATCTTGAGGAGTGTAAAGCAGCATTTTGGTTAGAAAATGGGAGCTCTTCCTAAGAGCAGTGCTATTTCTGGGAGAAAAGGAGCTCTACTGGGCATAAAAATGGTGTATCTGTGATAAAATGCCACATTTCTGAAAGAAACTGTCCTCTTGCGGAGTGTAATGCTGTATGTTCCGGAGGAAATGGGAAATATTCAGCAGAGTCCTGGTATTTCTGGGAGAAGAGGTCTGATGTGGGGGGGGGAAGGTGATGTATCTGTGAGAAAGCTGGTGTTTCTGGGAGAAAATGCCAGGTATTGGTGAGGAAACAGATGCTAGAGAGGGAAAAGGCTGGTATTTTGGGGAAAAAAGGCCGTTTTTTAAAGAATAAGCTGGCATTTCTGGGAGAATATGTCCCATCTTTGGGAGAAAACGGGTGTATGTGGGAGAAAATGTCGTGTATTTGGGAGAAAGCTGGTGTATGTGGGAGAAAAGGCCATTGTGATGGGAGTCAGTGTGATCTTGAGGAGTGGAAAGCAGTATTCTTGAGATGAAACGTGAGGTATTTCTAAGAGTCCTGGTATTTCTGGGAGAAAATGTCTTGTTTTGGAGAGCCAAAGTCCCATTTTGGGGGCAGAAGCTGGTATTTCTGTGACACTGCCATCTTGATGGGGGTAAGTGTGATCTTGAGGAGTGTAAAGCAGCATTTTGGTTAGAAAATGGGAGCTCTTCCTAAGAGCAGTGCTATTTCTGGGAGAAAAGGAGCTCTACTGGGCATAAAAATGGTGTACCTGTGATAAAATGCCACATTTCTGAAAGAAGCTGTCCTCTTGCGGAGTGTAATGCTGTATGTTCCGGAGGAAATGGGAAATATTCAGCAGAGTCCTGGTATTTCTGGGAGAAGAGGTCTGATGTGGGGGGGGGAAGGTGATGTATCTGTGAGAAAGCTGGTGTTTCTGGGAGAAAATGCCAGGTATTGGTGAGGAAACAGATGCTAGAGAGGGAAAAGGCTGGTATTTTGGGGAAAAAAGGCCGTTTTTTAAAGAATAAGCTGGCATTTCTGGGAGAATATGTCCCATCTTTGGGAGAAAACGGGTGTATGTGGGAGAAAATGTCGTGTATTTGGGAGAAAGCTGGTGTATGTGGGAGAAAAGGCCATTGTGATGGGAGTCAGTGTGATCTTGAGGAGTGGAAAGCAGTATTCTTGAGATGAAACGTGAGGTATTTCTAAGAGTCCTGGTATTTCTGGGAGAAAATGTCTTGTTTTGGAGAGCCAAAGTCCCATTTTGGGGGCAGAAGCTGGTATTTCTGTGACACTGCCATCTTGATGGGGGTAAGTGTGATCTTGAGGAGTGTAAAGCAGCATTTTGGTTAGAAAATGGGAGCTCTTCCTAAGAGCAGTGCTATTTCTGGGAGAAAAGGAGCTCTACTGGGCATAAAAATGGTGTACCTGTGATAAAATGCCACATTTCTGAAAGAAACTGTCCTCTTGCGGAGTGTAATGCTGTATGTTCCGGAGGAAATGGGAAATATTCAGCAGAGTCCTGGTATTTCTGGGAGAAGAGGTCTGATGTGGGGGGGGGAAGGTGATGTATCTGTGAGAAAGCTGGTGTTTCTGGGAGAAAATGCCAGGTATTGGTGAGGAAACAGATGCTAGAGAGGGAAAAGGCTGGTATTTTGGGGAAAAAAGGCCGTTTTTTAAAGAATAAGCTGGCATTTCTGGGAGAATATGTCCCATCTTTGGGAGAAAACGGGTGTATGTGGGAGAAAATGTCGTGTATTTGGGAGAAAGCTGTCAGTTGTTATGCACAGTGGTACGTGCACCCAGTTTGAAATTTCAGTGCCATTAATGTTTTTAATTTTTTAAGTGATATGACACAGTACATGCAATCAACAATAACGAACATACCATGGTTCAGGACCCCTGATCTCTCAGCTAGTAATTTAAAATATTTTCATGTGTAGAGACAAGACAAGTATTATGTCCTAAATGGAGTCTAGGTCCCCAGCACTATTTCTCTCTCTATTTGATCCCTAAAAACAACTGTTTTCTTGCCAAAGATTTTGCATCGTTAAATCTCCTTTCTGAAACAATGAATATTGTGTAGTTGCAGGCCACTTTTTCAAACCTGTGGACATTCCCTTTGCTTCTACTTCTTTAAGCAACCTGCAGTTGCAATACACTTTTGCAGTACAGTCTTGAACCTCTTTATTCCTTGTTTTTCAGTCACCATGGGCTGTGTCTGTGCTGTCTTTGTAACCAGGACCAGGGAATGACCTCTTTTCTCCCAGTCAGTTTTCTCAACACATCTACTGGTGTGGATGAAGCAAGCAAAGGCAACAAGAAAAGCAAATACAATTATACTAGCAAGCTAGAGTATCATTTATTATAGATGATAATCACATGTTGGTTTGTCACTAGGTGTGTTTAATCAACAACTTTCTTTTTGAAATAAGAGTGAAGATAAAAGAAAAGTTCAAGTAGGATTCCTACATGTCTCGTTTTCATTAAAGATTAGATCTGCTACAACACGATGAACTGAGGATAATATAATGTAACGTCCAAACACTTTTTTTCAAGTAATGTTAACACTGAATGAAAGGTATACAGGCTTCAATGAGATTAGGCAGTTGAGCTGGCATTTCTGGGAGAATATGTCCCATCTTTGGGAGAAAACGGGTGTATGTGGGAGAAAATGTCATGTATTTGGGAGAAAGCTGGTGTATGTGGGAGAAAAGGCCATTGTGATGGGAGTCAGTGTGATCTTGAGGAGTGGAAAGCAGTATTCTTGAGATGAAACGTGAGGTATTTCTAAGAGTCCTGGTATTTCTGGGAGAAAATGTCTTGTTTTGGAGAGCCAAAGTCCCATTTTGGGGGCAGAAGCTGGTATTTCTGTGACACTGCCATCTTGATGGGGGTAAGTGTGATCTTGAGGAGTGTAAAGCAGCATTTTGGTTAGAAAATGGGAGCTCTTCCTAAGAGCAGTGCTATTTCTGGGAGAAAAGGAGCTCTACTGGGCATAAAAATGGTGTATCTGTGATAAAATGCCACATTTCTGAAAGAAACTGTCCTCTTGCGGAGTGTAATGCTGTATGTTCCGGAGGAAATGGGAAATATTCAGCAGAGTCCTGGTATTTCTGGGAGAAGAGGTCTGATGTGGGGGGGGGAAGGTGATGTATCTGTGAGAAAGCTGGTGTTTCTGGGAGAAAATGCCAGGTATTGGTGAGGAAACAGATGCTAGAGAGGGAAAAGGCTGGTATTTTGGGGAAAAAAGGCCGTTTTTTAAAGAATAAGCTGGCATTTCTGGGAGAATATGTCCCATCTTTGGGAGAAAACGGGTGTATGTGGGAGAAAATGTCGTGTATTTGGGAGAAAGCTGGTGTATGTGGGAGAAAAGGCCATTGTGATGGGAGTCAGTGTGATCTTGAGGAGTGGAAAGCAGTATTCTTGAGATGAAACGTGAGGTATTTCTAAGAGTCCTGGTATTTCTGGGAGAAAATGTCTTGTTTTGGAGAGCCAAAGTCCCATTTTGGGGGCAGAAGCTGGTATTTCTCTGACACTGCCATCTTGATGGGGGTAAGTGTGATCTTGAGGAGTGTAAAGCAGCATTTTGGTTAGAAAATGGGAGCTCTTCCTAAGAGCAGTGCTATTTCTGGGAGAAAAGGAGCTCTACTGGGCATAAAAATGGTGTATCTGTGATAAAATGCCACATTTCTGAAAGAAACTGTCCTCTTGCGGAGTGTAATGCTGTATGTTCCGGAGGAAATGGGAAATATTCAGCAGAGTCCTGGTATTTCTGGGAGAAGAGGTCTGATGTGGGGGGGGGAAGGTGATGTATCTGTGAGAAAGCTGGTGTTTCTGGGAGAAAATGCCAGGTATTGGTGAGGAAACAGATGCTAGAGAGGGAAAAGGCTGGTATTTTGGGGAAAAAAGGCCGTTTTTTAAAGAATAAGCTGGCATTTCTGGGAGAATATGTCCCATCTTTGGGAGAAAACGGGTGTATGTGGGAGAAAATGTCGTGTATTTGGGAGAAAGCTGGTGTATGTGGGAGAAAAGGCCATTGTGATGGGAGTCAGTGTGATCTTGAGGAGTGGAAAGCAGTATTCTTGAGATGAAACGTGAGGTATTTCTAAGAGTCCTGGTATTTCTGGGAGAAAATGTCTTGTTTTGGAGAGCCAAAGTCCCATTTTGGGGGCAGAAGCTGGTATTTCTCTGACACTGCCATCTTGATGGGGGTAAGTGTGATCTTGAGGAGTGTAAAGCAGCATTTTGGTTAGAAAATGGGAGCTCTTCCTAAGAGCAGTGCTATTTCTGGGAGAAAAGGAGCTCTACTGGGCATAAAAATGGTGTACCTGTGATAAAATGCCACATTTCTGAAAGAAGCTGTCCTCTTGCGGAGTGTAATGCTGTATGTTCCGGAGGAAATGGGAAATATTCAGCAGAGTCCTGGTATTTCTGGGAGAAGAGGTCTGATGTGGGGGGGGGAAGGTGATGTATCTGTGAGAAAGCTGGTGTTTCTGGGAGAAAATGCCAGGTATTGGTGAGGAAACAGATGCTAGAGAGGGAAAAGGCTGGTATTTTGGGGAAAAAAGGCCGTTTTTTAAAGAATAAGCTGGCATTTCTGGGAGAATATGTCCCATCTTTGGGAGAAAACGGGTGTATGTGGGAGAAAATGTCGTGTATTTGGGAGAAAGCTGTCAGTTGTTATGCACAGTGGTACGTGCACCCAGTTTGAAATTTCAGTGCCATTAATGTTTTTAATTTTTTAAGTGATATGACACAGTACATGCAATCAACAATAACGAACATACCATGGTTCAGGACCCCTGATCTCTCAGCTAGTAATTTAAAATATTTTCATGTGTAGAGACAAGACAAGTATTATGTCCTAAATGGAGTCTAGGTCCCCAGCACTATTTCTCTCTCTATTTGATCCCTAAAAACAACTGTTTTCTTGCCAAAGATTTTGCATCGTTAAATCTCCTTTCTGAAACAATGAATATTGTGTAGTTGCAGGCCACTTTTTCAAACCTGTGGACATTCCCTTTGCTTCTACTTCTTTAAGCAACCTGCAGTTGCAATACACTTTTGCAGTACAGTCTTGAACCTCTTTATTCCTTGTTTTTCAGTCACCATGGGCTGTGTCTGTGCTGTCTTTGTAACCAGGACCAGGGAATGACCTCTTTTCTCCCAGTCAGTTTTCTCAACACATCTACTGGTGTGGATGAAGCAAGCAAAGGCAACAAGAAAAGCAAATACAATTATACTAGCAAGCTAGAGTATCATTTATTATAGATGATAATCACATGTTGGTTTGTCACTAGGTGTGTTTAATCAACAACTTTCTTTTTGAAATAAGAGTGAAGATAAAAGAAAAGTTCAAGTAGGATTCCTACATGTCTCGTTTTCATTAAAGATTAGATCTGCTACAACACGATGAACTGAGGATAATATAATGTAACGTCCAAACACTTTTTTTCAAGTAATGTTAACACTGAATGAAAGGTATACAGGCTTCAATGAGATTAGGCAGTTGAGCTGGCATTTCTGGGAGAATATGTCCCATCTTTGGGAGAAAACGGGTGTATGTGGGAGAAAATGTCATGTATTTGGGAGAAAGCTGGTGTATGTGGGAGAAAAGGCCATTGTGATGGGAGTCAGTGTGATCTTGAGGAGTGGAAAGCAGTATTCTTGAGATGAAACGTGAGGTATTTCTAAGAGTCCTGGTATTTCTGGGAGAAAATGTCTTGTTTTGGAGAGCCAAAGTCCCATTTTGGGGGCAGAAGCTGGTATTTCTGTGACACTGCCATCTTGATGGGGGTAAGTGTGATCTTGAGGAGTGTAAAGCAGCATTTTGGTTAGAAAATGGGAGCTCTTCCTAAGAGCAGTGCTATTTCTGGGAGAAAAGGAGCTCTACTGGGCATAAAAATGGTGTATCTGTGATAAAATGCCACATTTCTGAAAGAAACTGTCCTCTTGCGGAGTGTAATGCTGTATGTTCCGGAGGAAATGGGAAATATTCAGCAGAGTCCTGGTATTTCTGGGAGAAGAGGTCTGATGTGGGGGGGGGGAAGGTGATGTATCTGTGAGAAAGCTGGTGTTTCTGGGAGAAAATGCCAGGTATTGGTGAGGAAACAGATGCTAGAGAGGGAAAAGGCTGGTATTTTGGGGAAAAAAGGCCGTTTTTTAAAGAATAAGCTGGCATTTCTGGGAGAATATGTCCCATCTTTGGGAGAAAACGGGTGTATGTGGGAGAAAATGTCGTGTATTTGGGAGAAAGCTGGTGTATGTGGGAGAAAAGGCCATTGTGATGGGAGTCAGTGTGATCTTGAGGAGTGGAAAGCAGTATTCTTGAGATGAAACGTGAGGTATTTCTAAGAGTCCTGGTATTTCTGGGAGAAAATGTCTTGTTTTGGAGAGCCAAAGTCCCATTTTGGGGGCAGAAGCTGGTATTTCTCTGACACTGCCATCTTGATGGGGGTAAGTGTGATCTTGAGGAGTGTAAAGCAGCATTTTGGTTAGAAAATGGGAGCTCTTCCTAAGAGCAGTGCTATTTCTGGGAGAAAAGGAGCTCTACTGGGCATAAAAATGGTGTATCTGTGATAAAATGCCACATTTCTGAAAGAAACTGTCCTCTTGCGGAGTGTAATGCTGTATGTTCCGGAGGAAATGGGAAATATTCAGCAGAGTCCTGGTATTTCTGGGAGAAGAGGTCTGATGTGGGGGGGGGAAGGTGATGTATCTGTGAGAAAGCTGGTGTTTCTGGGAGAAAATGCCAGGTATTGGTGAGGAAACAGATGCTAGAGAGGGAAAAGGCTGGTATTTTGGGGAAAAAAGGCCGTTTTTTAAAGAATAAGCTGGCATTTCTGGGAGAATATGTCCCATCTTTGGGAGAAAACGGGTGTATGTGGGAGAAAATGTCGTGTATTTGGGAGAAAGCTGGTGTATGTGGGAGAAAAGGCCATTGTGATGGGAGTCAGTGTGATCTTGAGGAGTGGAAAGCAGTATTCTTGAGATGAAACGTGAGGTATTTCTAAGAGTCCTGGTATTTCTGGGAGAAAATGTCTTGTTTTGGAGAGCCAAAGTCCCATTTTGGGGGCAGAAGCTGGTATTTCTGTGACACTGCCATCTTGATGGGGGTAAGTGTGATCTTGAGGAGTGTAAAGCAGCATTTTGGTTAGAAAATGGGAGCTCTTCCTAAGAGCAGTGCTATTTCTGGGAGAAAAGGAGCTCTACTGGGCATAAAAATGGTGTATCTGTGATAAAATGCCACATTTCTGAAAGAAACTGTCCTCTTGCGGAGTGTAATGCTGTATGTTCCGGAGGAAATGGGAAATATTCAGCAGAGTCCTGGTATTTCTGGGAGAAGAGGTCTGATGTGGGGGGGGGAAGGTGATGTATCTGTGAGAAAGCTGGTGTTTCTGGGAGAAAATGCCAGGTATTGGTGAGGAAACAGATGCTAGAGAGGGAAAAGGCTGGTATTTTGGGGAAAAAAGGCCGTTTTTTAAAGAATAAGCTGGCATTTCTGGGAGAATATGTCCCATCTTTGGGAGAAAACGGGTGTATGTGGGAGAAAATGTCGTGTATTTGGGAGAAAGCTGGTGTATGTGGGAGAAAAGGCCATTGTGATGGGAGTCAGTGTGATCTTGAGGAGTGGAAAGCAGTATTCTTGAGATGAAACGTGAGGTATTTCTAAGAGTCCTGGTATTTCTGGGAGAAAATGTCTTGTTTTGGAGAGCCAAAGTCCCATTTTGGGGGCAGAAGCTGGTATTTCTCTGACACTGCCATCTTGATGGGGGTAAGTGTGATCTTGAGGAGTGTAAAGCAGCATTTTGGTTAGAAAATGGGAGCTCTTCCTAAGAGCAGTGCTATTTCTGGGAGAAAAGGAGCTCTACTGGGCATAAAAATGGTGTACCTGTGATAAAATGCCACATTTCTGAAAGAAGCTGTCCTCTTGCGGAGTGTAATGCTGTATGTTCCGGAGGAAATGGGAAATATTCAGCAGAGTCCTGGTATTTCTGGGAGAAGAGGTCTGATGTGGGGGGGGGAAGGTGATGTATCTGTGAGAAAGCTGGTGTTTCTGGGAGAAAATGCCAGGTATTGGTGAGGAAACAGATGCTAGAGAGGGAAAAGGCTGGTATTTTGGGGAAAAAAGGCCGTTTGTTAAAGAATAAGCTGGCATTTCTGGGAGAATATGTCCCATCTTTGGGAGAAAACGGGTGTATGTGGGAGAAAATGTCGTGTATTTGGGAGAAAGCTGGTGTATGTGGGAGAAAAGGCCATTGTGATGGGAGTCAGTGTGATCTTGAGGAGTGGAAAGCAGTATTCTTGAGATGAAACGTGAGGTATTTCTAAGAGTCCTGGTATTTCTGGGAGAAAATGTCTTGTTTTGGAGAGCCAAAGTCCCATTTTGGGGGCAGAAGCTGGTATTTCTGTGACACTGCCATCTTGATGGGGGTAAGTGTGATCTTGAGGAGTGTAAAGCAGCATTTTGGTTAGAAAATGGGAGCTCTTCCTAAGAGCAGTGCTATTTCTGGGAGAAAAGGAGCTCTACTGGGCATAAAAATGGTGTATCTGTGATAAAATGCCACATTTCTGAAAGAAACTGTCCTCTTGCGGAGTGTAATGCTGTATGTTCCGGAGGAAATGGGAAATATTCAGCAGAGTCCTGGTATTTCTGGGAGAAGAGGTCTGATGTGGGGGGGGGAAGGTGATGTATCTGTGAGAAAGCTGGTGTTTCTGGGAGAAAATGCCAGGTATTGGTGAGGAAACAGATGCTAGAGAGGGAAAAGGCCATCCCTTTGGGAGAGAAGTGGTATTTCTGGGAGAAAATGCCCCAAATCGGGGAGTAAGTGTCATCCTGAGGCGTGTCATGGAGTAGATTTGGGAGGAAATGGAGGTGTTTCACAGAGTAGCGGCACTTCTGGGAGAAAATGTCCTCAGTGGGAAAGACAATGTCCTCTTGAGGGAAGAAAACAGGTCTTTCTTACAGCAAATGTCATGCAATTGGGAGAAAATCGCCTCTCTTGGGGAGAAAAGTGGTCTTTCTGAGAGAAGGTGTCCTCTTCTTGGCTGCAAGTGTCCCATTTGGCATTGTCATGGAGGCTTTTTGGGGAGAAAGCGTGTGGCAGTTGTAAGAGAAGGGGTATTTCTGGGAGCAAATCTCCTCTTTTTGGAAGAGAAGGTGAAATTTCCAAGGGAAAAGTGGCATTTCTGGGAGGAAATGACATAGCTGGGGGAGAAAAGTGGGAACCGGTGGGAAAGAAGATCTTGTACTGGAGAGCAACGGTGGTCTTTTTGGTGTGCCAAGTGGTCTCTTGGGGAGACAACGTGGTAAATAGGGGAGACAATGTCCTCTGGAGGAGTGTCAAGTAGTATTTGGGAGAGCAAACGTCAGGTATTTCTCGGAAACCGGCTGTTTCTGGGAGATAGTAGCAGACTTGGTTGGAAAATGACAGGTGTTTGTGAGAAAGCTGGTATTTTGGGAAAAAAAGGCCGTTTTTTAAAGAATAAGCTGGCATTTCTGGGAGAATATGTCCCATCTTTGGGAGAAAACGGGTGTATGTGGGAGAAAATGTCGTGTATTTGGGAGAAAGCTGGTGTATGTGGGAGAAAAGGCCATTGTGATGGGAGTCAGTGTGATCTTGAGGAGTGGAAAGCAGTATTCTTGAGATGAAACGTGAGGTATTTCTAAGAGTCCTGGTATTTCTGGGAGAAAATGTCTTGTTTTGTTTTATTGTTTTTAATATTTATATATTTTTTATGTTGCAATTTCAAGGAAACACTTCGATAGAAATTGCTTTTAATTCTTTTGGCATACATAGAAGATGTGAAAATGCACATCATATTTTCACATGAATGTAGTAACACAAAAAAAGTTCAAAGCAGTAACTGATACACTCAATTATAAAAGCTGCCCTTCCTGTGCAAGAAATGTAACTCAGCCCTTGGGCTAGATGCCATTCTGTGTCATTGATGTAAACCTGGCGGACGGTACAAATACTCTGAATTTAAAATGGCATGACTAAAAATGGAGTCTTTCCTCTAGCTTTTAAGTTTTAAGAAACATAAAATATGTACGTATGCTTGGCAACTTTTCCTTTCATTATATACAAAAGTGACTCTCTCTAAAATAACTGTCAAACTAAGAGGGACTGTCAGAAACCTATCACAGGAGGTAATCTATTTGCTCAGGTTGCTGAAGAGCAATGAAAAAGTAGATATTGAGTTTCAGTTTTCAGCACATACATTAAAGTCCCATGCCTGTAATTAGGTCTCCTACCTTCCAAATAGAATTTTAAAAAAGTTTGATACATGATTATTTTAAATTATTTTTCTATAATTGGTTAGTGGTATTGTGGAACACATATTTAAGGATTAATGATGAGAAAGATTAGAAATCCAAAAAGTGTAAAATTCCATGCAAACTCAATTAAGTTTCAAGGACATTTCCATCAGAAAGAATGGAAATGAAGAAAGAACGGAGCCCCCAGGCTGGTTGTTGAGTGAGAATTACTGCTTACCCAGCATCCGTTTGCTTCATCAAATGTCCCCCATCTGCTCACAGAAACCTCTCTAAGATGCTTTTCTGAAGAATATTTGGCAGCATGTTTCCCAGGGCTGATGCCTAGAGGAGAGGGTTACATGGAGACTTGCTGTCTATCTTGATGGCAAACCCCTCCTAAGTAGGAATCCAGAGCTGGTGACTCACTTTGTAGTCTTGTATAGGTCTGGGGCAAGACAACATTATGGCAGTGGGGAGATATTCATGGTCAGGCTGGATAGGCCTCTGAGGTCTCTGACCTCTGTGGGTGTCCCTGTTCATTACTGGGGAACTGGACTCAATGGTCTGTAAGAGTCCCTTCCAACTCAAAAAAAAATTCTATGATTCTATGATTCTATGAATATTCCTGGTTTTATTACAAGTACAAATACTGATAAAGCCTACATTCAAATTGTTTATTCCTTGCTTTTGGAGAAGCTAAAACACTAGCACTAAGAGTTTTAATCAACGTAGATAATAGCTTGTCAGTTGTTATGCACAGTGGTACGTGCACCCAGTTTGAAATTTCAGTGCCATTAATGTTTTTAATTTTTTAAGTGATATGACACAGTACATGCAATCAACAATAACGAACATACCATGGTTCAGGACGCCTGATCTCTCAGCTAGTAATTTAAAATATTTTCATGTGTAGAGACAAGACAAGTATTATGTCCTAAATGGAGTCTAGGTCCCCAGCACTATTTCTCTCTCTATTTGATCCCTAAAAACAACTGTTTTCTTGCCAAAGATTTTGCATCGTTAAATCTCCTTTCTGAAACAATGAATATTGTGTAGTTGCAGGCCACTTTTTCAAACCTGTGGACATTCCCTTTGCTTCTACTTCTTTAAGCAACCTGCAGTTGCAATACACTTTTGCAGTACAGTCTTGAACCTCTTTATTCCTTGTTTTTCAGTCACCATGGGCTGTGTCTGTGCTGTCTTTGTAACCAGGACCAGGGAATGACCTCTTTTCTCCCAGTCAGTTTTCTCAACACATCTACTGGTGTGGATGAAGCAAGCAAAGGCAACAAGAAAAGCAAATACAATTATACTAGCAAGCTAGAGTATCATTTATTATAGATGATAATCACATGTTGGTTTGTCACTAGGTGTGTTTAATCAACAACTTTCTTTTTGAAATAAGAGTGAAGATAAAAGAAAAGTTCAAATAGGATTCCTACATGTCTCGTTTTCATTAAAGATTAGATCTGCTACAACACGATGAACTGAGGATAATATAATGTAACGTCCAAACACTTTTTTTCAAGTAATGTTAACACTGAATGAAAGGTATACAGGCTTCAATGAAATTAGGCAGTTGAGGCCTAGTTGAATGCTATTTGTTGTTGAATGGTATTTGTGACAGTGTTGAAAGAAATGGCTGATGTTATTGTAAAGTTACTGTCTGTCATCTATGAAAAACGGTGTTCTGCACAGGTCTGTGAGTGTTAGAAATGGGCTTTCTTGAAGAGCTGTCTTTATGGAAAAGGAGGCATTGCTTGCAAACTGGTAAATTGGGAAAAAAAAAAAAAAGTAACATTTCTGATTTCCAATTTAGTTATTAGAAAATCCCCATCATCTCTCTTTATATTATATGAATACTCCATGGTGTCCTTGGGATGACAAGATGCCTGTACTGCTATTTAGATATGCACAAATACAACAAATCCATGGGCAGATCTTTCCCCTACTGCATTTTTTTAATGTATTTCTTTATTGCTAAACTAAAAGGAAAATAATAGTAGAAAAAATTCAATCACCTTAATCAGCACATGCAAGTCTTAAAAATCTTTTTCTTGCTCTGTAATACTGAAAAGACCTGATGGGAAATGTTACCTTCCAAATTTTGCTCTGTGTATATGCATTTCCTATTTAAACCCTCACTCAGCAAGAGAAGGAAAAACACTTCTCAGTTTCAGTGTAAGTGCCCCATGGAATTTTCTACAGGAAAAATATCACTTTAGATCTGTCAGACAATAACATTTTATTACCTCAAGGATGTTATCTGAACCTGAGGTCTAATATCTAAATGAACTGCAGTTCAGATTATTTGAGATTTAGCAGAAAGACAGAGGGATGGAAAGTTTCATAGAAAGATTCTATGGGGAGAAGTCTCATTCATTTATTGTGGATAAATATGATGAAAAGGTATTCATATACCAAGTTTTAATAACTGTATGGTTAACAGGAGGAACAGTAGACAGCTTTGAGCAGTAGCTGACATACAGAACAGGAGAGTTGGAAGAGTAATATTTCCAAGAAGATTAATTTAATTTAAAGGCAGAATGTTTTTTGGCTATTGGAAAGTTCTCTGTTGTGTTGAGCAAAAGGATAGATATACTGGCTGAAAATAAACCTGTAAAAGTGAGGTAATGCATTTACTAAAACAACAGTAATTGCTATATCAGGATGGATCATATATTAAAGGCAATAAAACTCTGATTAATAGCTGTCAGGTTATTTCTTTATTTTCTCAAATATTTATTTGAGCGCAACATACTATAAATACTTTAAAGAAAATGTTTATCTTATATTTGTACATGATTGCACTCAGTAATACATGGAAGAGCAGCCACTGAAGTGGGAGGATCATAAGCCCAATGTATGTGAAGAGAGAGAGCAATAAATTTGATTCTTCTCAGCATTTTTCTGTTACTGGTTTTGAGAAACTTGTTAGATTTTAGTACCTGCAAATGTAAATGAAACCAACATAAAATACCATACATAACCTTATTACTTTAAATAACATAGAAAATATGGATTGGAAGACTCGTGTGCATGTTCTTTTTTTCTGTCTTAGACCTGAATAAAGCCGTAAAGAAGAAATTAATGCTCTAGTAAGTCACTGTCAACTCTTGCAAGTCCATTTGGGAGAAAATTTGACACTCCATTTTTTTTTTCTTGTTGTCCTTCTATCTCCTACTCTCCTTTCTGTGTATGTTTATTATTTGCCTCATTTCTGTGAAAACAAATCAGGCTCCATTAATAAAAGCAAAAACTGTTTAAGGCCATCCATCTTACTCTTTCTCCTCAAAGGTTTGCTGCCACTTGTTCTATCACAGAGGACTGCAAAACTTTTTTGCTCCACATTGTTACCCTCTAAAGATAAAATGAATAAATTGCTTAAGATGATGTTGAAAGACTCTTAATGGTGCATTTATGATCATAACATACGTATTTGTGAGACCTAAGGATTTTTATTCATTCTATTTTTGTTCAATGTAAAATCAAGATTAACTTCTTAGATTTTCTGGACATCCTCGTTGTATAAATTTAATTTTTTACTCCTTTTCCTTGTACAACTTCTGAAATCTGACAGTAAGAACATTTTTATTTTTGTCTCAAACCTCTTTTTTATTCTTTGTCCATCTATTTTTTTTTTCCCCCTATGATGCTTCTTATAACTTTACCAATTACTTTGTGTTCCATTTCATTACGTTATTTATTTTTGCTTTTTCTTTAGGGCAGGATATGTCTACTGCTATGCATCTGCACAGTTCCTACAATGGAGCTTTGATCCTGGTTGGATTGCTTAAGTGCCATTAACATAAACGTGGTTAACAAAAATAGTAGTTTCAGCTTAGTATTTTTCATGCTAAATCAGGTTCAAAACTAGAAGAATAAAAGTTTTTTTGTAAGAAACATAAACATCCATGTTGATTTCATAAGTGAAACTGATTCTGTTTTTGAAGAGCGGAAGAAATTTAAATAATTCACCTGAAAGCAAAGTTCACTTCTGTTTCTATATTCTCAGAAGTGAATCATCAGATTAAACTAGCATGCCACAGTTTAGTGGTAAACCTCTAACACTACCAAATCTACATATGTAGATTTTGCTTTAATGTCACAGGCAACAGAATGTAATCAACTAACAAACAAAACAAGCAAACAGAAAATTCACATCCAAATAAACCAGAAAGAGGAGTTTATAGACACTCTACAGAACTGTTAGCTGTGCTATGCTTTTCAAAAGCTGGAATTTGTCCTACAGACATCTCAGAAGTTGCACATCTGTCCAAGAAGAATCATTGCACTTTATTTCTACTGTACATGTTTATCTTATATCTTATTCTTCATTACTGTTATGTACTATGCAAAATACATAAAGAAAAAAAGCAGTAATCAAACTATACATACTGTGAGCAGGGCTTTGTGAAGGCTGCAGTACTGTACAGAAGAAAGCCTTGAACAGATCTATCTCAAATTCAGGGTAATAATACATTTATTTCCTACCCACATTGCTCATGTAATCCACCAACTATTTTAGGAACGCCTAGATTCTTAAAAATACAGAAATTAAAGTGATTTCCTGATCAACCCTTACAGAAAGACACAAGTTTAAACATGAAAGCAACTATGAATGCTTTGGAGAGAAAAAAATAGAATGTAATGTTAATAATCCCTGTAATGTTAATAAGCTAAATAACAGTTTCAAAGTTTAGTATCTTGATGCTTTACGGAGCTCCCATAAAATGGCTCTGAGCCTTCCCTTTCTAATGATTTTGCACACCCACGCAACTTGCTCTGTGGGGATGGAAGATAACAGGATTTAGATCCTTGACACACTGCAATTGATTTAACAATAAATATTGTCCATCCTAGTTTTGGGTTACTATAAGATGAAAGCAAAAATGTATATACTGATCTACTGGTTTTCTTTTAAAAAACATTCACCTGATGCTGAAGGCTAATTCTGTAAAGCTGAAACTTAAATCCCAGCAGAAACAGGTTCCCAGATATTAAAAACAAACAAACAAACAAACAAACAAAAATCATAAAAGTATGTATAATGAAATCTTTAGGCATGTGACAAACTTTGTTTTATATATTATATGATTTCAGAACATCTGTCACACACACTCACAAACTTTCCTTAGAAGGAGAAGCAGAAGTTTAGATGATGATAAAGTTATGTTCTTACCACATTAGACGGTTCCAATTTCTTCCTTCTAGCAAGGTCAGTGATATTATTGCCATTGTAGTTGATGCTCTCCATACAGCCTTTGAAAATTTTTTCTGCTGTTAGAACTTGGCTTCCCAGAAAAAGGCATGCCTCCAAAGGTTATCTTTGAATGTATCAGAAAATGAAAGACAGTTACTGGAGGACAAGGGCTTAGAATTTTTGCTTACTAGAAAAAGAAAGTATCAAACAAGTACTGGAAAAGTAGGAAAAAGTCTATGATGAAGTCATGACTGCAAATATTTTTGGTGGTAAATTGTATCTATTATTAGGTTTTCCCAAATACAGAGAAAATATGTATCACAGTTACATATAGACTGTAACGAAGAGAAGGTCTCTAAAAGGAATGCACTTTTAAATGCTTGGCAGAGCAAAATGTCAGTATTGTTAAGAAACAAGAATTTGTTGGCCAAAGAATGTGCTGTCTGTCTGATCTTGGAGAAGAAAAGTCTGCCTTTCTTTACAAACCTGAATGCAGAAAGTTTGAGAAGTAAAGGTGCCCAGTAAAACCTATTTCAATATGTAGACTGAAACAAACATTAAAATAAAAAAAAATCTACTAAATCAAAAGGGAAGAAGGAAAGCATTGCTTTATGTAGAACATCCATCAGTTTGGTAGAGTGTCAGAAGTGAGAAGTGGTTGGTGGCAAGTAAGTATTATTCATTCTTTGTCATATATTAAAATAAAGGATGTTTTATTTTCTTTCATGTACCAAACCGTAATACCAAACAGTTCCATTTGTCTTAAATACTCTATACAACTGCAGATAATTACAGCAACATAAAAACCAGCATTATGACATACCTAGAGGGATTAGTTTGACTTGTGTTTGGTTCCCAGGTCCCAAGATGCCAGTATCTGGGAAAGTGGCAAATGGAAATTCAACTGTGCAGAGGAACAGGAAAAAACCCTATATCTGTATATCAGCAATACAGAAATAATTGATAAAATGCTCAGGAAACAAGCTGTGTTTAACCAGCACTGTCCAATCCAGCCTGTTGCAGGGTCCACGACAGCAGTGAGAGGAAAGAGCAGCAGACAAGACTCCTCTGGCTTGTACCATGGTATTAGTTCTAGCACGTTCTGCTAGAAGTTCTGCATTTGAAGTTACATTAGCAAGCCTGATGTGCTTGGCAACAGCACAACATCTCACTCCATATGTAACGTATTTTCTGTGGCAAAGAACTTCTTTGTTCATAACTCACGGACTTTTGATTTCCATGCATCTCATGGGCCTGAGATAAAAGACAATTTAAAAGGAAAGAAAGAAAAAAAAAAGGGGGGGGGGGATGCTATGATGGTAATGTTTAATATTCGTGTGGGGGGTGAAAGGTGTACTTGAGTTGCCTAAGCACAAGCTTCTACTGCTATTGGTGATACCTGGGGTAGTGTGCCTTAGTAACCTCTGCTTTCTGCTTGAGGAGGTATGCATCTCTATAAATTCTCTGCCATTTCTGCCAACACCATGGGAGTGCTACAGATATCTAGGGGATATATGTATATAAGCTGCTCATTCAGTTTACGTGTTTGTCTTTTTCTTGGATGAGAAATAGTTGCTGTTTATTATTTCCTTAAATGCAACACAAGCATTTACTCATAATATCCAATCTGAGAACACCGTTCTTGTAACTGCTTATGAAAATCATAGATACAGAAATCAAAAGAAACTGTTTCAATCTGCTTGCATTTAAGGAAATAGGAAGTCTCTTTCCACCCTTGCGCATATTTAAGACTGTTTTCTGACAAACTGCTAGCTAAAGGCTTCAGTCTTTCTTTTTGTGCTTACTCCCTCAATGGAATAGCTGAGCTTTTGTAACTGTCCCTACTTTGAAGTTTTCTAGTGGATCCAGGTTGGTTTAAGTATCCTCTATTCCTCACTTCTGTCTTTTCTACCATTTTCTTCAAAAAGGAGCATGTTAAGAACATAAATTTCTATTCTGTTAAGAGTCTTCTCCTGCAGTTAGCTGGTTAGTAAATAATACTTTGCTCACTCACCTCACTCAACCTGCTGGCCACATTCTTTTTAATGCATCCCAGGATACCATTGGCCTTCTTGACCACAAGGCCACATTGCTGGTTTGTGGTCACCCTGCTGTCTACAGGGACACCCAGGCCCTGTTTGTAAGAGAATGTGATTGACTTCACTTCTTCCAGCAAAAAAAGAGAAGCAGGTCTAAGACATCTGTTTATCTCCAATTTAAACAACTTAATTTAGGTAGAATTATGTGTTTTACAGCTATTCACGTTGCTGTGAAAAGAAGCGCGGCTATACGAATAAGAAGTCGCGCGGCTCTGCCCTCGCAACTCCCCCCGCCCCGCGCACGGAGGCGGCCCCCAGCCGCAGCCCCCAGCCGCTCCCCCCCTCGCGCAGCGCCACTCCGAGGTGCCGCCTGCCGCAGCGACGGCGGCGGGGAGCCCTCGCGCCCAGAGGCGGCCTTCCCGGGGTCTGCCCTCTCCGCCCCCCTCCCACCTACCTGAGGGCAGCCGGCATCCGTCCGCGCAGCGGCGCACAGCCGGTGGCACCGCGCGCACAGCCTGCCTGCCTGCCTGCCGCCCTCCCTCGGACGAGGGTCCCCTTAGACGAAAGCACAGCCCCAGCCCGGCCGCTACCGCGAGGGACCGCGCCCGCGGCCGGAGCCCGGGGGCCGCGAGGAGGGAGGGCTGAGCGCCCGGTGACAGGTGAGGACGGCCCCCGCGCCGCTCCCTACCTCGCGCCGCTCTCCTCGCAGCCGGCGGCTCGCTTACCCTCGACCGCCGCCGCCCCCTCGCTCCGTTCCCCCGCCCTAACGCGGAGTTCAACGCGACCCCGCTAGCCGCGAGGCCCCGCCCCCCGCCCCGCACTGACGGCTCTCTCCGCCAATAGCGAAGAAGACGGCCGTCCTCGAGCTCCGCCCTCACCTCCTTCGACCAATAGGAGCTATCCGTGGTGCTGCCCCTCCGCCTTCCCGGCAGGCTCGGTTGGCTCGCAGCTGCCGAGCAACGGGCGCGGGGCTGCGGGTGGGGCCGCTGAGGGCGGTGGCCGGGCCCCCGCTGCGGGCCGGGGTTGGTGCCGCGGGATTGTGCCCGGGGCTTCTCGTTCGGGAGCTTTCGCCTCATAGATGGACGTTTTTTGTTCCCCTCCCCTTTTTCCCTCTTGGCTCAGCCATCAGGAGGATGGAAATATCTCCCGCACTCTCAAAGCTGTAATCTCGGCTTGCAGAAATGATAACTGGTATGTGAAGATGTTTCTAATTTTTTTGTTTCTTCACTTGTTTGTGAACCTAGGGTAGGGAGAAAGAACTGAAGTAACCTGCAGTGAGATTCTATCACTTTTGTAACTCCTTAAGCATAGTCAAGAATGTATGTTTGTGAACTACTTTATTAAGATAGTCCTGGTGGAGTATACTTTATATCACTGGGAGTCCAGGATTTTCTGAACAGTTCTTAAATCAGAGTCTAGCAATAGCAAAGTTGAATTACATGTACACTGTACAGTTAGGTTGTTGGTAATAAGCAGAGCTTGTGCATCTCAACAGCTGCAGCTATACAAGCTATACATTTGTCAAGTAAGCTCAGTATGAGTGGAGTATCAGCTTTATTAATTCAAGTCATTCTCATAATCTTATCCATACATAATGTTTGTGTTCTTAATACCTTAACCAAGTGAGTGAAAAGTTTCCAGCTAATCTGTTTAGCTTCCAGGCAAGTGATTCCACATGTTAAATTTGCTGCTTCCTCCTTTCTCCCATTCCCTGGTCTCTTAGGTCAGTGTTCGTTCTCTTATGTCCTCTATTAAGGAATAGGTTTAGTTCTGCTACATATTAATGCCATGCCTACAGATAAATTATCCTTACATCTCAAACTGAATAGCTGCTGCTTGAGGTTTTTTTTTTTCCTTCTAGGCTAGGAAGTCTCTGTATGGCATGCCAGCAACGTTTTGTTGCAACGTTCTTAAAAGAAGAAATCTTTTACAGCGTGCAAGTTCTTTAAGATATGGTGATGCATTGGGGTTTAACCCAGCAGATCACTGAGCGTCACGTGGCTGTTCATTCACTGCCCCCATCTCAGTGAGATGGAGAGGAGAAATGAGGGAAAAAATGAGATAGAGAAAAAGAAAAGCATAATAATTATGGCATGTATATCTACATATACACACAGATACTTGTAATCTAGATTTATAACAACGGATGCGCAAGCAATTGCTCATCTCCTCTTGAGGTCTTGAAACAGTAAACGTTCGGTGCAGAAAGTCTATACCAAATTAACTTGAAAAACGGATGCTTTCCAGCTTCAGGTGAGACAATTATTCATTGATCTTTTGTACATTTCAAGTGTGCAAAAACTCACCTCTGGAAGACTGATATTTGTAGATAAAATTGATATGGCTTACTGGGCTCTGTTAGTGGCTCTTAGATGTAGTAAATTTGATGTTGTTAATGATCTTCTGCATATGGAAGTTCTACTTCTGCTGAATTTACCTGTCATTAACAGCTTGCTGCATTGTGAAATCATTAAATAGCAGCCTTTAACATATTTAACTCTGGTTTTTGAAAAGCTGAACTTCCTAATTGGGACTCATACATGTATGAAGCCTTGGTGTCTGGTGCTGACTTGAGAATAAAACTTCAGTTATTACTTACAGGGCCTGCCTTACAGCATAAGATCACATGGCAGTGCCTTCTGCTTTCAGTATTTTACCAGTGCTGTGGTACAACTGGGTCTGGTTAATACCTGTTCAGATACAAGACAGAGTAAGGAAAATGTGTTTATTATTTCAGATCAGCCCTTTTTTACAAGGCATCGATTGGTTACTTGGTGGTGAATGTTGGGTTCTATTGCAGATGTGATGCCATCCATGCAGTAATGGATGGAAATACATTAAAGGAGCAGCATAACAATTTATTTCACAGGGCAAAGGTCAAGAGAGTGCTGATTCCATATTACAAATCTAACAAAACTGAAGTGGCAGAAGCATTCTTTGAAGGCTTAAGCAGATGAGGGATGTTCAGTTTTCTGTTACAAAACCTAAATCAGAGAGCATTGAAATCTGTTGAATTTTGGAATAGTTGAGAGTAAGAATGTGAATTCTGTTTGTAACAGAAAAAAACTTGTTCTCATTCCATCCCTCTACTACTCGCATCTGCTCCACATGTCGAAGTAGGAAAAGAGTCATTTGTTGCTCCGTTAATTGCAAAACTGTATTTGTCAGACACCAATTCTGAATCAGCTCTCATACCTGTTACCGTGCTTTCGATAACAAGACTGCAGTTGGGGTTGGTTTGTAGGGAGGCTAGATGAATTGAAAGGGAGTGGATTGGGATAGTATAGCTGCTGGACAGAAACACCTATTTTAAAAGATGATCATCCTATGAAGTATGCCAGTTTTCCCACCTTGTGTATGTGACCTGAGGAGCTATGTTAAGATAAGCTTAAGATAATGGCAGGACAAGGGGAAATGGCTTTAAGTTGAGGGAGGGAGGATTTAGGTTGAGTATCAGGGGAAGTTCTTTACAGAGTGAATGGTGAGGTGCTGGAACAGGCTGCCCAGAGAGGCTGTGGACACCCCTCTTCCTGGAGGTGTTCAAGGCCAGTTGGATGAGGTCCTGGGCAGCCTGGTCTAATATTTAATAGGGAGGTTGGTGGCCCTGCATATGGTGGAGGGGTTGGAGCTTCATGATCTTTGAGGGTCCCTTCCAACCCAAGCCATTCTATGATTTTCTGATTCTAAGCTCAAATGCTAGTGTCTTGGGAATCAAAGCAGAGTTTCTCTTTGCCATCCCTATTTACAGTTGCTTAACTAGGATCTGTAGTATCAGAAAGAAACCTGGGATATAATTGGAGTAAATGCAATTAAATTCTTCTGTAAAATAGTCAATTTAAAACCCTTTATGTCTTGAGCGATCATGGAAAGAGTGACATAAAATGATTATTTAACGGATGTATTTGGGATCTCTGCTTGATTACTATAAAAAGATTCCTTCATAAGACATTGTATGGAGTTGGCTGATATTTGCTGAAATACTCCTGTTGAAACTTTCTGGTGTGGAATATTGCTTCCAGTATTTCATCATACCTTTAAAAACTTACGAAGTTTCAATCTACAAGTTTTGGACTCCTTCATAGTGCTTTTCTGTAGCCATTTGAAGTATTACTTCTGCCTTTCAGTCTTGCACTGAGACTTCATTTGGTGGTCTCATTCTCTACTGATCTAATTTTCTCATTTGTTTCCTTTAATATTATAGTGCTTATCATTGATTGTGTCTGTTAGTACCTCTGAAATTCTATAGAAAGATGGCTATTGCTTTCCTTTTAGCAAGTTGCTGCAGCTACTTCAAGCCGACAAATAAAAGTTTGCTTTCTCCGAAAACCTCAGTAGCCACTGCTTTGCTTTTTTGGTACAGATCAAACTAGAAAGTTTATCATTATTGTCTTGAGGATTGTGTACTTGAAAGAGAAGGGCTTGTGGACTTAAAAGCTTCTTTTTGCCACAAGTGTTGTGTTTAATAGAAGATGTTATGGTGGATTGCATGTCTTGCTTTACTGAATTCACTAAGTAGGGAACCGGTTCTCTGGGTGTCTTTGTTCCACTTTGGGATAATGTTGCCTGAAGATCATAACTGTGAAATACACCTCAAGTTCTTCACTAAACTCCAGTTTTATACAGACTTCAGGAGAGAGAACGTAATTGCTAATAGAACAAGTTAAACGTGCTTAAAAAGCTCTCTGTGTGTTTTTTGTTGCTGTTGTTTGTTTGTTTGTGGAAAATACTCTTCCTTTATTTAATTCTGGAATTTCCCCAAGAAATTATTGGAAGTTGTCATATAAGAAGAGTAATAAAGAGCATATTCTAGGAACTTGTTTCACAGATTGTACCAGTTACCCCCAAGAATATGCTGCTCCACTAGCATATGTTTTATAACTTTCATAGAGTAATTTTCAAGATGGTAATGTGGAGTTTACACTTCTGTGAACCTGTTAGCTATATTTTCCAGCTCTTAAGTCTCTTGCCAAAGCAGCATTTGTTTCATGCAGATTTTTGCATCAGGCTTCCAACTTCTTCCTCAGGAGAGCATCGCTTTTCTGAGGACTCTATGGATTCTGCACTTAATTCAGTAAATCTGTCAAGCCCAGCCCGTCAAAATTCCACTGAATATCGTACTTCGGGGAGTGCAGCATATTACAGGAATTCCTTTCAGCCAGTGACTGCTACCTCAAATTCAGCCCCGATCCTGCGCCGGCTGTCATTGAGCTCTGCTGGGAACAGCAGTTACTATGAAGTCAGTAGGAATCGAATACAGAGGAGGATTGAAGGTATGCCTGAACTTTCCAAAGTATGTAACAGCTTTTATGAACATGCAAAGTCCGTGAGTTATGAACAAAACAAAAGCATCAATCAATGATAAGCACTATAATATTAAAGGAAACAAATGAGAAAATTAGATCAGTAGAGAATGAGACCACCAAATGAAGTCTCAGTGCAAGACTGAAAGGCAGAAGTAATACTTCAAATGGCTACAGAAAAGCACTATGAAGGAGTCCAAAACTTGTAGATTGAAACTTCCTAAGTTTTTAAAGGTATGATGAAATACTGGAAGCAATATTCCACACCAGAAAGTTTCAACAGGAGTATTTCAGCAAATATCAGCCAACTCCATACAATGTCTTATGAAGGAATCTTTTTATAGTAATCAAGCAGAGATCCCAAATACATCCGTTAAATAATCATTTTATGTCACTCTTTCCATGATCGCTCAAGACATAAAGGGTTTTAAATTGACTATTTTACAGAAGAATTTAATTGCATTTACTCCAATTATATCCCAGGTTTCTTTCTGATACTACAGATCCTAGTTAAGCAACTGTAAATAGGGATGGCAAAGAGAAACTCTGCTTTGATTCCCAAGACACTAGCATTTGAGCTTAGAATCAGAAAATCATAGAATGGCTTGGGTTGGAAGGGACCCTCAAAGATCATGAAGCTCCAACCCCTCCACCATATGCAGGGCCACCAACCTCCCTATTAAATATTAGACCAGGCTGCCCAGGACCTCATCCAACTGGCCTTGAACACCTCCAGGAAGAGGGGTGTCCACAGCCTCTCTGGGCAGCCTGTTCCAGCACCTCACCATTCACTCTGTAAAGAACTTCCCCTGATACTCAACCTAAATCCTCCCTCCCTCAACTTAAAGCCATTTCCCCTTGTCCTGCCATTATCTTAAGCTTATCTTAACATAGCTCCTCAGGTCACATACACAAGGTGGGAAAACTGGCATACTTCATAGGATGATCATCTTTTAAAATAGGTGTTTCTGTCCAGCAGCTATACTATCCCAATCCACTCCCTTTCAATTCATCTAGCCTCCCTACAAACCAACCCCAACTGCAGTCTTGTTATCGAAAGCACGGTAACAGGTATGAGAGCTGATTCAGAATTGGTGTCTGACAAATACAGTTTTGCAATTAACGGAGCAACAAATGACTCTTTTCCTACTTCGACATGTGGAGCAGATGCGAGTAGTAGAGGGATGGAATGAGAACAAGTTTTTTTCTGTTACAAACAGAATTCACATTCTTACTCTCAACTATTCCAAAATTCAACAGATTTCAATGCTCTCTGATTTAGGTTTTGTAACAGAAAACTGAACATCCCTCATCTGCTTAAGCCTTCAAAGAATGCTTCTGCCACTTCAGTTTTGTTAGATTTGTAATATGGAATCAGCACTCTCTTGACCTTTGCCCTGTGAAATAAATTGTTATGCTGCTCCTTTAATGTATTTCCATCCATTACTGCATGGATGGCATCACATCTGCAATAGAACCCAACATTCACCACCAAGTAACCAATCGATGCCTTGTAAAAAAGGGCTGATCTGAAATAATAAACACATTTTCCTTACTCTGTCTTGTATCTGAACAGGTATTAACCAGACCCAGTTGTACCACAGCACTGGTAAAATACTGAAAGCAGAAGGCACTGCCATGTGATCTTATGCTGTAAGGCAGGCCCTGTAAGTAATAACTGAAGTTTTATTCTCAAGTCAGCACCAGACACCAAGGCTTCATACATGTATGAGTCCCAATTAGGAAGTTCAGCTTTTCAAAAACCAGAGTTAAATATGTTAAAGGCTGCTATTTAATGATTTCACAATGCAGCAAGCTGTTAATGACAGGTAAATTCAGCAGAAGTAGAACTTCCATATGCAGAAGATCATTAACAACATCAAATTTACTACATCTAAGAGCCACTAACAGAGCCCAGTAAGCCATATCAATTTTATCTACAAATATCAGTCTTCCAGAGGTGAGTTTTTGCACACTTGAAATGTACAAAAGATCAATGAATAATTGTCTCACCTGAAGCTGGAAAGCATCCGTTTTTCAAGTTAATTTGGTATAGACTTTCTGCACCGAACGTTTACTGTTTCAAGACCTCAAGAGGAGATGAGCAATTGCTTGCGCATCCGTTGTTATAAATCTAGATTACAAGTATCTGTGTGTATATGTAGATATACATGCCATAATTATTATGCTTTTCTTTTTCTCTATCTCATTTTTTCCCTCATTTCTCCTCTCCATCTCACTGAGATGGGGGCAGTGAATGAACAGCCACGTGACGCTCAGTGATCTGCTGGGTTAAACCCCAATGCATCACCATATCTTAAAGAACTTGCACGCTGTAAAAGATTTCTTCTTTTAAGAACGTTGCAACAAAACGTTGCTGGCATGCCATACAGAGACTTCCTAGCCTAGAAGGAAAAAAAAAACCTCAAGCAGCAGCTATTCAGTTTGAGATGTAAGGATAATTTATCTGTAGGCATGGCATTAATATGTAGCAGAACTAAACCTATTCCTTAATAGAGGACATAAGAGAACGAACACTGACCTAAGAGACCAGGGAATGGGAGAAAGGAGGAAGCAGCAAATTTAACATGTGGAATCACTTGCCTGGAAGCTAAACAGATTAGCTGGAAACTTTTCACTCACTTGGTTAAGGTATTAAGAACACAAACATTATGTATGGATAAGATTATGAGAATGACTTGAATTAATAAAGCTGATACTCCACTCATACTGAGCTTACTTGACAAATGTATAGCTTGTATAGCTGCAGCTGTTGAGATGCACAAGCTCTGCTTATTACCAACAACCTAACTGTACAGTGTACATGTAATTCAACTTTGCTATTGCTAGACTCTGATTTAAGAACTGTTCAGAAAATCCTGGACTCCCAGTGATATAAAGTATACTCCACCAGGACTATCTTAATAAAGTAGTTCACAAACATACATTCTTGACTATGCTTAAGGAGTTACAAAAGTGATAGAATCTCACTGCAGGTTACTTCAGTTCTTTCTCCCTACCCTAGGTTCACAAACAAGTGAAGAAACAAAAAAATTAGAAACATCTTCACATACCAGTTATCATTTCTGCAAGCCGAGATTACAGCTTTGAGAGTGCGGGAGATATTTCCATCCTCCTGATGGCTGAGCCAAGAGGGAAAAAGGGGAGGGGAACAAAAAACGTCCATCTATGAGGCGAAAGCTCCCGAACGAGAAGCCCCGGGCACAATCCCGCGGCACCAACCCCGGCCCGCAGCGGGGGCCCGGCCACCGCCCTCAGCGGCCCCACCCGCAGCCCCGCGCCCGTTGCTCGGCAGCTGCGAGCCAACCGAGCCTGCCGGGAAGGCGGAGGGGCAGCACCACGGATAGCTCCTATTGGTCGAAGGAGGTGACGGCGGAGCTCGAGGACGGCCGTCTTCTTCGCTATTGGCGGAGAGAGCCGTCAGTGCGGGGCGGGGGGCGGGGCCTCGCGGCTAGCGGGGTCGCGTTGAACTCCGCGTTAGGGCGGGGGAACGGAGCGAGGGGGCGGCGGCGGTCGAGGGTAAGCGAGCCGCCGGCTGCGAGGAGAGCGGCGCGAGGTAGGGAGCGGCGCGGGGGCCGTCCTCACCTGTCACCGGGCGCTCAGCCCTCCCTCCTCGCGGCCCCCGGGCTCCGGCCGCGGGCGCGGTCCCTCGCGGTAGCGGCCGGGCTGGGGCTGTGCTTTCGTCTAAGGGGACCCTCGTCCGAGGGAGGGCGGCAGGCAGGCAGGCAGGCTGTGCGCGCGGTGCCACCGGCTGTGCGCCGCTGCGCGGACGGATGCCGGCTGCCCTCAGGTAGGTGGGAGGGGGGCGGAGAGGGCAGACCCCGGGAAGGCCGCCTCTGGGCGCGAGGGCTCCCCGCCGCCGTCGCTGCGGCAGGCGGCACCTCGGAGTGGCGCTGCGCGAGGGGGGGAGCGGCTGGGGGCTGCGGCTGGGGGCCGCCTCCGTGCGCGGGGCGGGGGGAGTTGCGAGGGCAGAGCCGCGCGACTTCTTATTCGTATAGCCGCGCTTCTTTTCACAGCAACGTGAATAGCTGTAAAACACATAATTCTACCTAAATTAAGTTGTTTAAATTGGAGATAAACAGATGTCTTAGACCTGCTTCTCTTTTTTTGCTGGAAGAAGTGAAGTCAATCACATTCTCTTACAAACAGGGCCTGGGTGTCCCTGTAGACAGCAGGGTGACCACAAACCAGCAATGTGGCCTTGTGGTCAAGAAGGCCAATGGTATCCTGGGATGCATTAAAAAGAATGTGGCCAGCAGGTTGAGTGAGGTGAGTGAGCAAAGTATTATTTACTAACCAGCTAACTGCAGGAGAAGACTCTTAACAGAATAGAAATTTATGTTCTTAACATGCTCCTTTTTGAAGAAAATGGTAGAAAAGACAGAAGTGAGGAATAGAGGATACTTAAACCAACCTGGATCCACTAGAAAACTTCAAAGTAGGGACAGTTACAAAAGCTCAGCTATTCCATTGAGGGAGTAAGCACAAAAAGAAAGACTGAAGCCTTTAGCTAGCAGTTTGTCAGAAAACAGTCTTAAATATGCGCAAGGGTGGAAAGAGACTTCCTATTTCCTTAAATGCAAGCAGATTGAAACAGTTTCTTTTGATTTCTGTATCTATGATTTTCATAAGCAGTTACAAGAACGGTGTTCTCAGATTGGATATTATGAGTAAATGCTTGTGTTGCATTTAAGGAAATAATAAACAGCAACTATTTCTCATCCAAGAAAAAGACAAACACGTAAACTGAATGAGCAGCTTATATACATATATCCCCTAGATATCTGTAGCACTCCCATGGTGTTGGCAGAAATGGCAGAGAATTTATAGAGATGCATACCTCCTCAAGCAGAAAGCAGAGGTTACTAAGGCACACTACCCCAGGTATCACCAATAGCAGTAGAAGCTTGTGCTTAGGCAACTCAAGTACACCTTTCACCCCCCACACGAATATTAAACATTACCATCATAGCATCCCCCCCCCCCTTTTTTTTTTTCTTTCTTTCCTTTTAAATTGTCTTTTATCTCAGGCCCACGAGATGCATGGAAATCAAAAGTCCGTGAGTTATGAACAAAGAAGTTCTTTGCCACAGAAAATACGTTACATATGGAGTGAGATGTTGTGCTGTTGCCAAGCACATCAGGCTTGCTAATGTAACTTCAAATGCAGAACTTCTAGCAGAACGTGCTAGAACTAATACCATGGTACAAGCCAGAGGAGTCTTGTCTGCTGCTCTTTCCTCTCACTGCTGTCGTGGACCCTGCAACAGGCTGGATTGGACAGTGCTGGTTAAACACAGCTTGTTTCCTGAGCATTTTATCAATTATTTCTGTATTGCTGATATACAGATATAGGGTTTTTTCCTGTTCCTCTGCACAGTTGAATTTCCATTTGCCACTTTCCCAGATACTGGCATCTTGGGACCTGGGAACCAAACACAAGTCAAACTAATCCCTCTAGGTATGTCATAATGCTGGTTTTTATGTTGCTGTAATTATCTGCAGTTGTATAGAGTATTTAAGACAAATGGAACTGTTTGGTATTACGGTTTGGTACATGAAAGAAAATAAAACATCCTTTATTTTAATATATGACAAAGAATGAATAATACTTACTTGCCACCAACCACTTCTCACTTCTGACACTCTACCAAACTGATGGATGTTCTACATAAAGCAACGCTTTCCTTCTTCCCTTTTGATTTAGTAGATTTTTTTTTATTTTAATGTTTGTTTCAGTCTACATATTGAAATAGGTTTTACTGGGCACCTTTACTTCTCAAACTTTCTGCATTCAGGTTTGTAAAGAAAGGCAGACTTTTCTTCTCCAAGATCAGACAGACAGCACATTCTTTGGCCAACAAATTCTTGTTTCTTAACAATACTGACATTTTGCTCTGCCAAGCATTTAAAAGTGCATTCCTTTTAGAGACCTTCTCTTCGTTACAGTCTATAAGTAACTGTGATACATATTTTCTCTGTATTTGGGAAAACCTAATAATAGATACAATTTACCACCAAAAATATTTGCAGTCATGACTTCATCATAGACTTTTTCCTACTTTTCCAGTACTTGTTTGATACTTTCTTTTTCTAGTAAGCAAAAATTCTAAGCCCTTGTCCTCCAGTAACTGTCTTTCATTTTCTGATACATTCAAAGATAACCTTTGGAGGCATGCCTTTTTCTGGGAAGCCAAGTTCTAACAGCAGAAAAAATTTTCAAAGGCTGTATGGAGAGCATCAACTACAATGGCAATAATATCACTGACCTTGCTAGAAGGAAGAAATTGGAACCGTCTAATGTGGTAAGAACATAACTTTATCATCATCTAAACTTCTGCTTCTCCTTCTGAGGAAAGTTTGTGAGTGTGTGTGACAGATGTTCTGAAATCATATAATATATAAAACAAAGTTTGTCACATGCCTAAAGATTTCATTATACATACTTTTATGATTTTTGTTTGTTTGTTTGTTTGTTTGTTTTTAATATCTGGGAACCTGTTTCTGCTGGGATTTAAGTTTCAGCTTTACAGAATTAGCCTTCAGCATCAGGTGAATGTTTTTTAAAAGAAAACCAGTAGATCAGTATATACATTTTTGCTTTCATCTTATAGTAACCCAAAACTAGGATGGACAATATTTATTGTTAAATCAATTGCAGTGTGTCAAGGATCTAAATCCTGTTATCTTCCATCCCCACAGAGCAAGTTGCGTGGGTGTGCAAAATCATTAGAAAGGGAAGGCTCAGAGCCATTTTATGGGAGCTCCGTAAAGCATCAAGATACTAAACTTTGAAACTGTTATTTAGCTTATTAACATTACAGGGATTATTAACATTACATTCTATTTTTTTCTCTCCAAAGCATTCATAGTTGCTTTCATGTTTAAACTTGTGTCTTTCTGTAAGGGTTGATCAGGAAATCACTTTAATTTCTGTATTTTTAAGAATCTAGGCGTTCCTAAAATAGTTGGTGGATTACATGAGCAATGTGGGTAGGAAATAAATGTATTATTACCCTGAATTTGAGATAGATCTGTTCAAGGCTTTCTTCTGTACAGTACTGCAGCCTTCACAAAGCCCTGCTCACAGTATGTATAGTTTGATTACTGCTTTTTTTCTTTATGTATTTTGCATAGTACATAACAGTAATGAAGAATAAGATATAAGATAAACATGTACAGTAGAAATAAAGTGCAATGATTCTTCTTGGACAGATGTGCAACTTCTGAGATGTCTGTAGGACAAATTCCAGCTTTTGAAAAGCATAGCACAGCTAACAGTTCTGTAGAGTGTCTATAAACTCCTCTTTCTGGTTTATTTGGATGTGAATTTTCTGTTTGCTTGTTTTGTTTGTTAGTTGATTACATTCTGTTGCCTGTGACATTAAAGCAAAATCTACATATGTAGATTTGGTAGTGTTAGAGGTTTACCACTAAACTGTGGCATGCTAGTTTAATCTGATGATTCACTTCTGAGAATATAGAAACAGAAGTGAACTTTGCTTTCAGGTGAATTATTTAAATTTCTTCCGCTCTTCAAAAACAGAATCAGTTTCACTTATGAAATCAACATGGATGTTTATGTTTCTTACAAAAAAACTTTTATTCTTCTAGTTTTGAACCTGATTTAGCATGAAAAATACTAAGCTGAAACTACTATTTTTGTTAACCACGTTTATGTTAATGGCACTTAAGCAATCCAACCAGGATCAAAGCTCCATTGTAGGAACTGTGCAGATGCATAGCAGTAGACATATCCTGCCCTAAAGAAAAAGCAAAAATAAATAACGTAATGAAATGGAACACAAAGTAATTGGTAAAGTTATAAGAAGCATCATAGGGGGAAAAAAAAAATAGATGGACAAAGAATAAAAAAGAGGTTTGAGACAAAAATAAAAATGTTCTTACTGTCAGATTTCAGAAGTTGTACAAGGAAAAGGAGTAAAAAATTAAATTTATACAACGAGGATGTCCAGAAAATCTAAGAAGTTAATCTTGATTTTACATTGAACAAAAATAGAATGAATAAAAATCCTTAGGTCTCACAAATACGTATGTTATGATCATAAATGCACCATTAAGAGTCTTTCAACATCATCTTAAGCAATTTATTCATTTTATCTTTAGAGGGTAACAATGTGGAGCAAAAAAGTTTTGCAGTCCTCTGTGATAGAACAAGTGGCAGCAAACCTTTGAGGAGAAAGAGTAAGATGGATGGCCTTAAACAGTTTTTGCTTTTATTAATGGAGCCTGATTTGTTTTCACAGAAATGAGGCAAATAATAAACATACACAGAAAGGAGAGTAGGAGATAGAAGGACAACAAGAAAAAAAAAATGGAGTGTCAAATTTTCTCCCAAATGGACTTGCAAGAGTTGACAGTGACTTACTAGAGCATTAATTTCTTCTTTACAGCTTTATTCAGGTCTAAGACAGAAAAAAAGAACATGCACACGAGTCTTCCAATCCATATTTTCTATGTTATTTAAAGTAATAAGGTTATGTATGGTATTTTATGTTGGTTTCATTTACATTTGCAGGTACTAAAATCTAACAAGTTTCTCAAAACCTGTAACAGAAAAATGCTGAGAAGAATCAAATTTATTGCTCTCTCTCTTCACATACATTGGGCTTATGATCCTCCCACTTCAGTGGCTGCTCTTCCATGTATTACTGAGTGCAATCATGTACAAATATAAGATAAACATTTTCTTTAAAGTATTTATAGTATGTTGCGCTCAAATAAATATTTGAGAAAATAAAGAAATAACCTGACAGCTATTAATCAGAGTTTTATTGCCTTTAATATATGATCCATCCTGATATAGCAATTATTGTTGTTTTAGTAAATGCATTACCTCACTTTTACAGGTTTATTTTCAGCCAGTATATCTATCCTTTTGCTCAACACAGCAGAGGACTTTCCAATAGCCAAAAAACATTCTGCCTTTAAATTAAATTAATCTTCTTGGAAATATTACTCTTCCAACTCTCCTGTTCTGTATGTCAGCTACTGCTCAAAGCTGTCTACTGTTCCTCCTGTTAACCATACAGTTATTAAAACTTGGTATATGAATACCTTTTCATCATATTTATCCACAATAAATGAATGAGACTTCTCCCCATAGAATCTTTCTATGAAACTTTCCATCCCTCTGTCTTTCTGCTAAATCTCAAATAATCTGAACTGCAGTTCATTTAGATATTAGACCTCAGGTTCAGATAACATCCTTGAGGTAATAAAATGTTATTGTCTGACAGATCTAAAGTGATATTTTTCCTGTAGAAAATTCCATGGGGCACTTACACTGAAACTGAGAAGTGTTTTTCCTTCTCTTGCTGAGTGAGGGTTTAAATAGGAAATGCATATACACAGAGCAAAATTTGGAAGGTAACATTTCCCATCAGGTCTTTTCAGTATTACAGAGCAAGAAAAAGATTTTTAAGACTTGCATGTGCTGATTAAGGTGATTGAATTTTTTCTACTATTATTTTCCTTTTAGTTTAGCAATAAAGAAATACATTAAAAAAATGCAGTAGGGGAAAGATCTGCCCATGGATTTGTTGTATTTGTGCATATCTAAATAGCAGTACAGGCATCTTGTCATCCCAAGGACACCATGGAGTATTCATATAATATAAAGAGAGATGATGGGGATTTTCTAATAACTAAATTGGAAATCAGAAATGTTACTTTTTTTTTTTTTTTTCCCAATTTACCAGTTTGCAAGCAATGCCTCCTTTTCCATAAAGACAGCTCTTCAAGAAAGCCCATTTCTAACACTCACAGACCTGTGCAGAACACCGTTTTTCATAGATGACAGACAGTAACTTTACAATAACATCAGCCATTTCTTTCAACACTGTCACAAATACCATTCAACAACAAATAGCATTCAACTAGGCCTCAACTGCCTAATTTCATTGAAGCCTGTATACCTTTCATTCAGTGTTAACATTACTTGAAAAAAAGTGTTTGGACGTTACATTATATTATCCTCAGTTCATCGTGTTGTAGCAGATCTAATCTTTAATGAAAACGAGACATGTAGGAATCCTATTTGAACTTTTCTTTTATCTTCACTCTTATTTCAAAAAGAAAGTTGTTGATTAAACACACCTAGTGACAAACCAACATGTGATTATCATCTATAATAAATGATACTCTAGCTTGCTAGTATAATTGTATTTGCTTTTCTTGTTGCCTTTGCTTGCTTCATCCACACCAGTAGATGTGTTGAGAAAACTGACTGGGAGAAAAGAGGTCATTCCCTGGTCCTGGTTACAAAGACAGCACAGACACAGCCCATGGTGACTGAAAAACAAGGAATAAAGAGGTTCAAGACTGTACTGCAAAAGTGTATTGCAACTGCAGGTTGCTTAAAGAAGTAGAAGCAAAGGGAATGTCCACAGGTTTGAAAAAGTGGCCTGCAACTACACAATATTCATTGTTTCAGAAAGGAGATTTAACGATGCAAAATCTTTGGCAAGAAAACAGTTGTTTTTAGGGATCAAATAGAGAGAGAAATAGTGCTGGGGACCTAGACTCCATTTAGGACATAATACTTGTCTTGTCTCTACACATGAAAATATTTTAAATTACTAGCTGAGAGATCAGGGGTCCTGAACCATGGTATGTTCGTTATTGTTGATTGCATGTACTGTGTCATATCACTTAAAAAATTAAAAACATTAATGGCACTGAAATTTCAAACTGGGTGCACGTACCACTGTGCATAACAACTGACAAGCTATTATCTACGTTGATTAAAACTCTTAGTGCTAGTGTTTTAGCTTCTCCAAAAGCAAGGAATAAACAATTTGAATGTAGGCTTTATCAGTATTTGTACTTGTAATAAAACCAGGAATATTCATAGAATCATAGAATCATAGAATTTTTTTTTGAGTTGGAAGGGACTCTTACAGACCATTGAGTCCAGTTCCCCAGTAATGAACAGGGACACCCACAGAGGTCAGAGACCTCAGAGGCCTGTCCAGCCTGACCATGAATATCTCCCCACTGCCATAATGTTGTCTTGCCCCAGACCTATACAAGACTACAAAGTGAGTCACCAGCTCTGGATTCCTACTTAGGAGGGGTTTGCCATCAAGATAGACAGCAAGTCTCCATGTAACCCTCTCCTCTAGGCATCAGCCCTGGGAAACATGCTGCCAAATATTCTTCAGAAAAGCATCTTAGAGAGGTTTCTGTGAGCAGATGGGGGACATTTGATGAAGCAAACGGATGCTGGGTAAGCAGTAATTCTCACTCAACAACCAGCCTGGGGGCTCCGTTCTTTCTTCATTTCCATTCTTTCTGATGGAAATGTCCTTGAAACTTAATTGAGTTTGCATGGAATTTTACACTTTTTGGATTTCTAATCTTTCTCATCATTAATCCTTAAATATGTGTTCCACAATACCACTAACCAATTATAGAAAAATAATTTAAAATAATCATGTATCAAACTTTTTTAAAATTCTATTTGGAAGGTAGGAGACCTAATTACAGGCATGGGACTTTAATGTATGTGCTGAAAACTGAAACTCAATATCTACTTTTTCATTGCTCTTCAGCAACCTGAGCAAATAGATTACCTCCTGTGATAGGTTTCTGACAGTCCCTCTTAGTTTGACAGTTATTTTAGAGAGAGTCACTTTTGTATATAATGAAAGGAAAAGTTGCCAAGCATACGTACATATTTTATGTTTCTTAAAACTTAAAAGCTAGAGGAAAGACTCCAATTTTAGTCATGCCATTTTAAATTCAGAGTATTTGTACCGTCCGCCAGGTTTACATCAATGACACAGAATGGCATCTAGCCCAAGGGCTGAGTTACATTTCTTGCACAGGAAGGGCAGCTTTTATAATTGAGTGTATCAGTTACTGCTTTGAACTTTTTTTGTGTTACTACATTCATGTGAAAATATGATGTGCATTTTCACATCTTCTATGTATGCCAAAAGAATTAAAAGCAATTTCTATCGAAGTGTTTCCTTGAAATTGCAACATAAAAAATATATAAATATTAAAAACAATAAAACAAAACAAGACATTTTCTCCCAGAAATACCAGGACTCTTAGAAATACCTCACGTTTCATCTCAAGAATACTGCTTTCCACTCCTCAAGATCACACTGACTCCCATCACAATGGCCTTTTCTCCCACATACACCAGCTTTCTCCCAAATACACGACATTTTCTCCCACATACACCCGTTTTCTCCCAAAGATGGGACATATTCTCCCAGAAATGCCAGCTTATTCTTTAAAAAACGGCCTTTTTTTCCCAAAATACCAGCTTTCTCACAAACACCTGTCATTTTCCAACCAAGTCTGCTACTATCTCCCAGAAACAGCCGGTTTCCGAGAAATACCTGACGTTTGCTCTCCCAAATACTACTTGACACTCCTCCAGAGGACATTGTCTCCCCTATTTACCACGTTGTCTCCCCAAGAGACCACTTGGCACACCAAAAAGACCACCGTTGCTCTCCAGTACAAGATCTTCTTTCCCACCGGTTCCCACTTTTCTCCCCCAGCTATGTCATTTCCTCCCAGAAATGCCACTTTTCCCTTGGAAATTTCACCTTCTCTTCCAAAAAGAGGAGATTTGCTCCCAGAAATACCCCTTCTCTTACGACTGCCACACGCTTTCTCCCCAAAAAGCCTCCATGACAATGCCAACTGGGACACTTGCAGCCAAGAAGAGGACACCTTCTCTCAGAAAGACCACTTTTCTCCCCAAGAGAGGAGATTTTCTCCCAATTGGATGACATTTGCTGTAAGAAAGACCTCTTTTCTTCCCTCAAGAGGACATTGTCTTTCCCACTGAGGACATTTTCTCCCAGAAGTGCCGCTACTCTGTGAAACACCTCCATTTCCTCCCAAATCTACTCCATGACACGCCTCAGGATGACACTTACTCCCCGATTTGGGGCATTTTCTCCCAGAAATACCACTTCTCTCCCAAAGGGATGGCCTTTTCCCTCTCTAGCATCTGTTTCCTCACCAATACCTGGCATTTTCTCCCAGAAACACCAGCTTTCTCACAGATACATCACCTTCCCCCCCCCACATCAGACCTCTTCTCCCAGAAATACCAGGACTCTGCTGAATATTTCCCATTTCCTCCGGAACATACAGCATTACACTCCGCAAGAGGACAGTTTCTTTCAGAAATGTGGCATTTTATCACAGATACACCATTTTTATGCCCAGTAGAGCTCCTTTTCTCCCAGAAATAGCACTGCTCTTAGGAAGAGCTCCCATTTTCTAACCAAAATGCTGCTTTACACTCCTCAAGATCACACTTACCCCCATCAAGATGGCAGTGTCAGAGAAATACCAGCTTCTGCCCCCAAAATGGGACTTTGGCTCTCCAAAACAAGACATTTTCTCCCAGAAATACCAGGACTCTTAGAAATACCTCACGTTTCATCTCAAGAATACTGCTTTCCACTCCTCAAGATCACACTGACTCCCATCACAATGGCCTTTTCTCCCACATACACCAGCTTTCTCCCAAATACACGACATTTTCTCCCACATACACCCGTTTTCTCCCAAAGATGGGACATATTCTCCCAGAAATGCCAGCTTATTCTTTAAAAAACGGCCTTTTTTCCCCAAAATACCAGCCTTTTCCCTCTCTAGCATCTGTTTCCTCACCAATACCTGGCATTTTCTCCCAGAAACACCAGCTTTCTCACAGATACATCACCTTCCCCCCCCCACATCAGACCTCTTCTCCCAGAAATACCAGGACTCTGCTGAATATTTCCCATTTCCTCCGGAACATACAGCATTACACTCCGCAAGAGGACAGTTTCTTTCAGAAATGTGGCATTTTATCACAGATACACCATTTTTATGCCCAGTAGAGCTCCTTTTCTCCCAGAAATAGCACTGCTCTTAGGAAGAGCTCCCATTTTCTAACCAAAATGCTGCTTTACACTCCTCAAGATCACACTTACCCCCATCAAGATGGCAGTGTCACAGAAATACCAGCTTCTGCCCCCAAAATGGGACTTTGGCTCTCCAAAACAAGACATTTTCTCCCAGAAATACCAGGACTCTTAGAAATACCTCACGTTTCATCTCAAGAATACTGCTTTCCACTCCTCAAGATCACACTGACTCCCATCACAATGGCCTTTTCTCCCACATACACCAGCTTTCTCCCAAATACACGACATTTTCTCCCACATACACCCGTTTTCTCCCAAAGATGGGACATATTCTCCCAGAAATGCCAGCTTATTCTTTAAAAAACGGCCTTTTTTCCCCAAAATACCAGCCTTTTCCCTCTCTAGCATCTGTTTCCTCACCAATACCTGGCATTTTCTCCCAGAAACACCAGCTTTCTCACAGATACATCACCTTCCCCCCCCCCACATCAGACCTCTTCTCCCAGAAATACCAGGACTCTGCTGAATATTTCCCATTTCCTCCGGAACATACAGCATTACACTCCGCAAGAGGACAGTTTCTTTCAGAAATGTGGCATTTTATCACAGATACACCATTTTTATGCCCAGTAGAGCTCCTTTTCTCCCAGAAATAGCACTGCTCTTAGGAAGAGCTCCCATTTTCTAACCAAAATGCTGCTTTACACTCCTCAAGATCACACTTACCCCCATCAAGATGGCAGTGTCACAGAAATACCAGCTTCTGCCCCCAAAATGGGACTTTGGCTCTCCAAAACAAGACATTTTCTCCCAGAAATACCAGGACTCTTAGAAATACCTCACGTTTCATCTCAAGAATACTGCTTTCCACTCCTCAAGATCACACTGACTCCCATCACAATGGCCTTTTCTCCCACATACACCAGCTTTCTCCCAAATACACGACATTTTCTCCCACATACACCCGTTTTCTCCCAAAGATGGGACATATTCTCCCAGAAATGCCAGCTTATTCTTTAAAAAACGGCCTTTTTTCCCCAAAATACCAGCCTTTTCCCTCTCTAGCATCTGTTTCCTCACCAATACCTGGCATTTTCTCCCAGAAACACCAGCTTTCTCACAGATACATCACCTTCCCCCCCCCACATCAGACCTCTTCTCCCAGAAATACCAGGACTCTGCTGAATATTTCCCATTTCCTCCGGAACATACAGCATTACACTCCGCAAGAGGACAGTTTCTTTCAGAAATGTGGCATTTTATCACAGATACACCATTTTTATGCCCAGTAGAGCTCCTTTTCTCCCAGAAATAGCACTGCTCTTAGGAAGAGCTCCCATTTTCTAACCAAAATGCTGCTTTTCACTCCTCAAGATCACACTTACCCCCATCAAGATGGCAGTGTCACAGAAATACCAGCTTCTGCCCCCAAAATGGGACTTTGGCTCTCCAAAACAAGACATTTTCTCCCAGAAATACCAGGACTCTTAGAAATACCTCACGTTTCATCTCAAGAATACTGCTTTCCACTCCTCAAGATCACACTGACTCCCATCACAATGGCCTTTTCTCCCACATACACCAGCTTTCTCCCAAATACACGACATTTTCTCCCACATACACACGTTTTCTCCCAACGATGGGACATATTCTCCCAGAAATGCCAGCTTATTCTTTAAAAAACGGCCTTTTTTTCCCAAAATACCAGCTTTCTCACAAACACCTGTCATTTTCCAACCAGTTTTCTCCCAATTGGATGACATTTGCTGTAAGAAAGACCTCTTTTCTTCCCTCAAGAGGACATTGTCTTTCCCACTGAGGACATTTTCTCCCAGAAGTGCCGCTACTCTGTGAAACACCTCCATTTCCTCCCAAATCTACTCCATGACACGCCTCAGGATGACACTTACTCCCCGATTTGGGGCATTTTCTCCCAGAAATACCACTTCTCTCCCAAAGGGGAGAAACCACTTCTCTCACTTTTCCCTCTCTAGCATCTGTTTCCTCACCAATACCTGGCATTTTCTCCCAGAAACACCAGCTTTCTCACACATACATCACCTTCTCCCCCCCACATCAGATGTTCCCTCCCAGAAATATGGCATTTGATCACAGATATACTCTTTCAAGGGAATACCAGGTTTCATAAAAATACCTCATAATTTCTCCATGAAGTTCGTTAGCAAGATGACACTTTCACCCTAAATAGGAGATTTTCTCTCAGAAATGCATGCTTCCCCCTCACAGAACGGCATCTTCTCCCCAAATTAGGACATTATCTCCCCGAAATACCACATTTCTCCAATCCAATGACATTATCTCTACGGAGAGTTTGCAGTTGCTGCCCGTTAAATCTCTTTTCTCCCCGAATACCACTTTCAGACTTCAACAGCGGTCTTGTCGGATGCCGAGAAAGGGCGACTTCAGCCGGATGCTTTTCTCGGACGAGCGGCTTCTTCTGCGCACATCCCAAAGGAGTGGTTCTGACTTCTCCTTGTGTCCATGCATTCTGCACTACGCTTCTCTCTCATTCTTAACCCTTGATTCCTAGGGACATTTCGTTTTTCTCTGTTTTTCCGATGCTACACTTCAGCATTCTGTGACGAACATAGTAGAAGGGAAAAGCCCCTCTAATAAGGTAGCTAGAAGTTCCAGGAGAGACACACGTTGTGCTTTCAGAGAGGACGTTACAGAAAGTCGAGAGATGTGGATTCTTTCCTGCGGAGAAAAAACCCCCTGTTTTCAGGCAATGCAGTATTCTGAAATCGCACGTTCTCGGCATAGCAATTTCGCTATTTCGCTCTCGTGGGTGGACGGCGCCACTCTCTGTTAACCGCTTCAGAGAGTTTGCAGTTGCTGCCCGTTAAATCGCTTTTCTCCCCGAATGCCGCTTTGTGCCTTCAGCAGCGGTCTCGTCTCTCTCGCATGCCGAGAAAGAGCGACTTCAGCCGGATGCTTTTCTCGGACGAGCGGCTTCTTCTGCGCACATCGCAAAGGAGCGGTTCTTGTCTTCTCCTTGTGTCCATGCATTCTGCACTACGCTTCTCTCTCATTCTTAACCCTTGATTCCTAGGGACATTTCGTTTTTCTCTGTTTTTCCGATGCTACACTTCAGCATTCTGTGACGAACAGAGTGGAAGGGAAAAGCCCCTCTAATAAGGCAGCTAGAAGTTCCAGGAGCGACACACGTTGTGCTTTCAGAGAGGACGTTACAGAAAGTCGAGAGATGTGGATTCTTTCCTGCGGAGAAAAAACCCCCTGTTTTCAGGCAATGCAGTATGCAGAATTCACACGTTCTTGGCATCACAGTTCCGTTATTTCGCTCACGCACGTCTAAATCGGCTCTCGCGTTGAACCGCTTCGGAGAGTTTGCAGTTGCTGGTCGAGAAATCGCGGTTCTCCCCGAATGCCGCTGTGTGCCTTCAGCAGCGGTCTCGTCTCTCTCGCATGCCGAGAAAGAGCGACTTCAGCCGGATGCTTTTCTCGGACGAGCGGCTTCTTCTGCGCACATCGCAAAGGAGCGGTTCTTGTCTTCTCCTTGTGTCCATGCATTCTGCACTACGCTTCTCTCTCATTCTTATGCCTTTCCGTTAATTCCTAGGGACATTTCGTTTTTCTCTGTTTTTCCGATGCTACACTTCAGCATTCTGTGACGAACAGAGTGGAAGGGAAAAGCCCCTCTAATAAGGCAGCTAGAAGTTCCAGGAGCGACACAGGTTGTGCTTTCAGAGAGGACGTTACAGAAAGTCGAGAGATGTGGATTCTTTCCTGCGGAGAAAAAACCCCCTGTTTTCAGGCAATGCAGTATTCTGAAATCGCACGTTCTCGGCATAGCAATTTCGCTATTTCGCTCTCGTGGGTGGACGGCGCCACTCTCTGTTAACCGCTTCGGAGAGTTTGCAGTTGCTGGTCGAGAAATCGCGGTTCTCCCCGAATGCCGCTGTGTGCCTTCAGCAGCGGTCTCGTCTCTCTCGCATGCCGAGAAAGAGCGACTTCAGCCGGATGCTTTTCTCGGACGAGCGGCTTCTTCTGCGCACATCGCAAAGGAGCGCTTCTTGTCTTCTCCTTGTGTCCATGCATTCTGCACTACGCTTCTCTCTCATTCTTATGCCTTTCCGTTAATTCCTAGGGACATTTCGTTTTTCTCTGTTTTTCCGATGCTACACTTCAGCATTCTGTGACGAACAGAGTGGAAGGGAAAAGCCCCTCTAATAAGGCAGCTAGAAGTTCCAGGAGCGACACACGTTGTGCTTTCAGAGAGGACGTTACAGAAAGTCGAGAGATGTGGATTCTTTCCTGCGGAGAAAAAACCCCCTGTTTTCAGGCAATGCAGTATTCTGAAATCGCACGTTCTCGGCATAGCAATTTCGCTATTTCGCTCTCGTGGGTGGACGGCGCCACTCTCTGTTAACCGCTTCGGAGAGTTTGCAGTTGCTGGCCGAGAAATCGCGGTTCTCCCCGAATGCCGCTGTGTGCCTTCAGCAGCGGTCTCGTCTCTCTCGCATGCCGAGAAAGAGCGACTTCAGCCGGATGCTTTTCTCGGACGAGCGGCTTCTTCTGCGCACATCGCAAAGGAGCGGTTCTTGTCTTCTCCTTGTGTCCATGCATTCTGCACTACGCTTCTCTCTCATTCTTAACCCTTGATTCCTAGGGACATTTCGTTTTTCTCTGTTTTTCCGATGCTACACTTCAGCATTCTGTGACGAACAGAGTGGAAGGGAAAAGCCCCTCTAATAAGGCAGCTAGAAGTTCCAGGAGCGACACACGTTGTGCTTTCAGAGAGGACGTTACAGAAAGTCGAGAGATGTGGATTCTTTCCTGCGGAGAAAAAACCCCCTGTTTTCAGGAAATGCAGTATTCTGAAATCGCACGTTCTCGGCATAGCAATTTCGCTATTTCGCTCTCGTGGGTGGACGGCGCCACTCTCTGTTAACCGCTTCGGAGAGTTTGCAGTTGCTGGCCGTTAAATCGCGGTTCTCCCCGAATGCCGCTGTGTGCCTTCAGCAGCGGTCTCGTCTCTCTCGCATGCCGAGAAAGAGCGACTTCAGCCGGATGCTTTTCTCGGACGAGCGGCTTCTTCTGCGCACATCGCAAAGGAGCGGTTCTTGTCTTCTCCTTGTGTCCATGCATTCTGCACTACGCTTCTCTCTCATTCTTAACGCTTGATTCCTAGGGACATTTCGTTTTTCTCTGTTTTTCCGATGCTACACTTCAGCATTCTGTGACGAACAGAGTGGAAGGGAAAAGCCCCTCTAATAAGGCAGCTAGAAGTTCCAGGAGCGACACACGTTGTGCTTTCAGAGAGGACGTTACAGAAAGTCGAGAGATGTGGATTCTTTCCTGCGGAGAAAAAACCCCCTGTTTTCAGGCAATGCAGTATTCTGAAATCGCACGTTCTCGGCATAGCAATTTCGCTATTTCGCTCTCGTGGGTGGACGGCGCCACTCTCTGTTAAGCGCTTCGGAGAGTTTGCAGTTGCTGGCCGAGAAATCGCGGTTCTCCCCGAATGCCGCTGTGTGCCTTCAGCAGCGGTCTCGTCTCTCTCGCATGCCGAGAAAGAGCGACTTCAGCCGGATGCTTTTCTCGGACGAGCGGCTTCTTCTGCGCACATCGCAAAGGAGCGGTTCTTGTCTTCTCCTTGTGTCCATGCATTCTGCACTACGCTTCTCTCTCATTCTTAACCCTTGATTCCTAGGGACATTTCGTTTTTCTCTGTTTTTCCGATGCTACACTTCAGCATTCTGTGACGAACAGAGTGGAAGGGAAAAGCCCCTCTAATAAGGCAGCTAGAAGTTCCAGGAGCGACACACGTTGCGCTTTCAGAGAGGACGTTACAGGAAGTCGAGAGATGTGGATTCTTTCCTGCGGAGAAAAAACCCCCTGTTTTCAGGCAATGCAGTATGCAGAATTCACACGTTCTTGGCATCACAGTTCCGTTATTTCGCTCACGCACGTCTAAATCGGCTCTCGCGTTGAACAGCTTCGGAGAGTTTGCAGTTGCTGGTCGAGAAATCGCGGTTCTCCCCGAATGCCGCTGTGTGCCTTCAGCAGCGGTCTCGTCTCTCTCGCATGCCGAGAAAGAGCGACTTCAGCCGGATGCTTTTCTCGGACGAGCGGCTTCTTCTGCGCACATCGCAAAGGAGCGCTTCTTGTCTTCTCCTTGTGTCCATGCATTCTGCACTACGCTTCTCTCTCATTCTTATGCCTTTCCGTTAATTCCTAGGGACATTTCGTTTTTCTCTGTTTTTCCGATGCTACACTTCAGCATTCTGTGACGAACAGAGTGGAAGGGAAAAGCCCCTCTAATAAGGCAGCTAGAAGTTCCAGGAGCGACACACGTTGTGCTTTCAGAGAGGACGTTACAGAAAGTCGAGAGATGTGGATTCTTTCCTGCGGAGAAAAAACCCCCTGTTTTCAGGCAATGCAGTATGCAGAATTCACACGTTCTTGGCATCACAGTTCCGTTATTTCGCTCACGCACGTCTAAATCGGCTCTCGCGTTGAACCGCTTCGGAGAGTTTGCAGTTGCTGGTCGAGAAATCGCGGTTCTCCCCGAATGCCGCTGTGTGCCTTCAGCAGCGGTCTCGTCTCTCTCGCATGCCGAGAAAGAGCGACTTCAGCCGGATGCTTTTCTCGGACGAGCGACTTCTTCTGCGCACATCGCAAAGGAGCGGTTCTTGTCTTCTCCTTGTGTCCATGCATTCTGCACTACGCTTCTCTCTCATTCTTATGCCTTTCCGTTAATTCCTAGGGACATTTCGTTTTTCTCTGTTTTTCCGATGCTACACTTCAGCATTCTGTGACGAACAGAGTGGAAGGGAAAAGCCCCTCTAATAAGGCAGCTAGAAGTTCCAGGAGCGACACACGTTGTGCTTTCAGAGAGGACGTTACAGAAAGTCGAGAGATGTGGATTCTTTCCTGCGGAGAAAAAACCCCCTGTTTTCAGGCAATGCAGTATTCTGAAATCGCACGTTCTCGGCATAGCAATTTCGCTATTTCGCTCTCGTGGGTGGACGGCGCCACTCTCTGTTAACCGCTTCGGAGAGTTTGCAGTTGCTGGTCGAGAAATCGCGGTTCTCCCCGAATGCCGCTGTGTGCCTTCAGCAGCGGTCTCGTCTCTCTCGCATGCCGAGAAAGAGCGACTTCAGCCGGATGCTTTTCTCGGACGAGCGGCTTCTTCTGCGCACATCGCAAAGGAGCGGTTCTTGTCTTCTCCTTGTGTCCATGCATTCTGCACTACGCTTCTCTCTCATTCTTAACCCTTGATTCCTAGGGACATTTCGTTTTTCTCTGTTTTTCCGATGCTACACTTCAGCATTCTGTGACGAACAGAGTGGAAGGGAAAAGCCCCTCTAATAAGGCAGCTAGAAGTTCCAGGAGCGACACACGTTGTGCTTTCAGAGAGGACGTTACAGAAAGTCGAGAGATGTGGATTCTTTCCTGCGGAGAAAAAACCCCCTGTTTTCAGGCAATGCAGTATTCTGAAATCGCACGTTCTCGGCATAGCAATTTCGCTATTTCGCTCTCGTGGGTGGACGGCGCCACTCTCTGTTAACCGCTTCGGAGAGTTTGCAGTTGCTGGCCGAGAAATCGCGGTTCTCCCCGAATGCCGCTGTGTGCCTTCAGCAGCGGTCTCGTCTCTCTCGCATGCCGAGAAAGAGCGACTTCAGCCGGATGCTTTTCTCGGACGAGCGGCTTCTTCTGCGCACATCGCAAAGGAGCGGTTCTTGTCTTCTCCTTGTGTCCATGCATTCTGCACTACGCTTCTCTCTCATTCTTAACGCTTGATTCCTAGGGACATTTCGTTTTTCTCTGTTTTTCCGATGCTACACTTCAGCATTCTGTGACGAACAGAGTGGAAGGGAAAAGCCCCTCTAATAAGGCAGCTAGAAGTTCCAGGAGAGACACACGTTGTGCTTTCAGACAGGACGTTACAGAAAGTCGAGAGATGTGGATTCTTTCCTGCGGAGAAAAAAACCCCTGTTTTCAGGAAATGCAGTATTCTGAAATCGCACGTTCTCGGCATAGCAATTTCGCTATTTCGCTCTCGTGGGTGGACGGCGCCACTCTCTGTTAAGCGCTTCGGAGAGTTTGCAGTTGCTGGCCGAGAAATCGCGTTTCTCCCCGAATGCCGCTGTGTGCCTTCAGCAGCGGTCTCGTCTCTCTCGCATGCCGAGAAAGAGCGACTTCAGCCGGATGCTTTTCTCGGACGAGCGGCTTCTTCTGCGCACATCGCAAAGGAGCGGTTCTTGTCTTCTCCTTGTGTCCATGCATTCTGCACTACGCTTCTCTCTCATTCTTAACCCTTGATTCCTAGGGACATTTCGTTTTTCTCTGTTTTTCCGATGCTACACTTCAGCATTCTGTGACGAACAGAGTGGAAGGGAAAAGCCCCTCTAATAAGGCAGCTAGAAGTTCCAGGAGCGACACACGTTGTGCTTTCAGAGAGGACGTTACAGAAAGTCGAGAGATGTGGATTCTTTCCTGCGGAGAAAAAACCCCCTGTTTTCAGGCAATGCAGTATTCTGAAATCGCACGTTCTCGGCATAGCAATTTCGCTATTTCGCTCTCGTGGGTGGACGGCGCCACTCTCTGTTAACCGCTTCGGAGAGTTTGCAGTTGCTGGCCGAGAAATCGCGGTTCTCCCCGAATGCCGCTGTGTGCCTTCAGCAGCGGTCTCGTCTCTCTCGCATGCCGAGAAAGAGCGACTTCAGCCGGATGCTTTTCTCGGACGAGCGGCTTCTTCTGCGCACATCGCAAAGGAGCGGTTCTTGTCTTCTCCTTGTGTCCATGCATTCTGCACTACGCTTCTCTCTCATTCTTATGCCTTTCCGTTTATTCCTAGGGACATTTCGTTTTTCTCTGTTTTTCCGATGCTACACTTCAGCATTCTGTGACGAACAGAGTGGAAGGGAAAAGCCCCTCTAATAAGGCAGCTAGAAGTTCCAGGAGCGACACACGTTGTGCTTTCAGAGAGGACATTACAGAAAGTCGAGAGATGTGGATTCTTTCCTGCGGAGAAAAAACCCCCTGTTTTCAGGCAATGCAGTATGCAGAATTCACACGTTCTTGGCATCACAGTTCCGTTATTTCGCTCACGCACGTCTAAATCGGCTCTCGCGTTGAACCGCTTCGGAGAGTTTGCAGTTGCTGGTCGAGAAATCGCGGTTCTCCCCGAATGCCGCTGTGTGCCTTCAGCAGCGGTCTCGTCTCTCTCGCATGCCGAGAAAGAGCGACTTCAGCCGGATGCTTTTCTCGGACGAGCGACTTCTTCTGCGCACATCGCAAAGGAGCGGTTCTTGTCTTCTCCTTGTGTCCATGCATTCTGCACTACGCTTCTCTCTCATTCTTATGCCTTTCCGTTAATTCCTAGGGACATTTCGTTTTTCTCTGTTTTTCCGATGCTACACTTCAGCATTCTGTGACGAACAGAGTGGAAGGGAAAAGCCCCTCTAATAAGGCAGCTAGAAGTTCCAGGAGCGACACACGTTGTGCTTTCAGAGAGGACGTTACAGAAAGTCGAGAGATGTGGATTCTTTCCTGCGGAGAAAAAACCCCCTGTTTTCAGGCAATGCAGTATTCTGAAATCGCACGTTCTCGGCATAGCAATTTCGCTATTTCGCTCTCGTGGGTGGACGGCGCCACTCTCTGTTAACCGCTTCGGAGAGTTTGCAGTTGCTGGCCGAGAAATCGCGGTTCTCCCCGAATGCCGCTGTGTGCCTTCAGCAGCGGTCTCGTCTCTCTCGCATGCCGAGAAAGAGCGACTTCAGCCGGATGCTTTTCTCGGACGAGCGGCTTCTTCTGCGCACATCGCAAAGGAGCGGTTCTTGTCTTCTCCTTGTGTCCATGCATTCTGCACTACGCTTCTCTCTCATTCTTAACCCTTGATTCCTAGGGACATTTCGTTTTTCTCTGTTTTTCCGATGCTACACTTCAGCATTCTGTGACGAACAGAGTGGAAGGGAAAAGCCCCTCTAATAAGGCAGCTAGAAGTTCCAGGAGCGACACACGTTGTGCTTTCAGAGAGGACGTTACAGAAAGTCGAGAGATGTGGATTCTTTCCTGCGGAGAAAAAACCCCCTGTTTTCAGGCAATGCAGTATTCTGAAATCGCACGTTCTCGGCATAGCAATTTCGCTATTTCGCTCTCGTGGGTGGACGGCGCCACTCTCTGTTAACCGCTTCGGAGAGTTTGCAGTTGCTGGCCGAGAAATCGCGGTTCTCCCCGAATGCCGCTGTGTGCCTTCAGCAGCGGTCTCGTCTCTCTCGCATGCCGAGAAAGAGCGACTTCAGCCGGATGCTTTTCTCGGACGAGCGGCTTCTTCTGCGCACATCGCAAAGGAGCGGTTCTTGTCTTCTCCTTGTGTCCATGCATTCTGCACTACGCTTCTCTCTCATTCTTAACGCTTGATTCCTAGGGACATTTCGTTTTTCTCTGTTTTTCCGATGCTACACTTCAGCATTCTGTGACGAACAGAGTGGAAGGGAAAAGCCCCTCTAATAAGGCAGCTAGAAGTTCCAGGAGAGACACACGTTGTGCTTTCAGACAGGACGTTACAGAAAGTCGAGAGATGTGGATTCTTTCCTGCGGAGAAAAAAACCCCTGTTTTCAGGAAATGCAGTATTCTGAAATCGCACGTTCTCGGCATAGCAATTTCGCTATTTCGCTCTCGTGGGTGGACGGCGCCACTCTCTGTTAAGCGCTTCGGAGAGTTTGCAGTTGCTGGCCGAGAAATCGCGTTTCTCCCCGAATGCCGCTGTGTGCCTTCAGCAGCGGTCTCGTCTCTCTCGCATGCCGAGAAAGAGCGACTTCAGCCGGATGCTTTTCTCGGACGAGCGGCTTCTTCTGCGCACATCGCAAAGGAGCGGTTCTTGTCTTCTCCTTGTGTCCATGCATTCTGCACTACGCTTCTCTCTCATTCTTAACCCTTGATTCCTAGGGACATTTCGTTTTTCTCTGTTTTTCCGATGCTACACTTCAGCATTCTGTGACGAACAGAGTGGAAGGGAAAAGCCCCTCTAATAAGGCAGCTAGAAGTTCCAGGAGCGACACACGTTGTGCTTTCAGAGAGGACGTTACAGAAAGTCGAGAGATGTGGATTCTTTCCTGCGGAGAAAAAACCCCCTGTTTTCAGGCAATGCAGTATTCTGAAATCGCACGTTCTCGGCATAGCAATTTCGCTATTTCGCTCTCGTGGGTGGACGGCGCCACTCTCTGTTAACCGCTTCGGAGAGTTTGCAGTTGCTGGCCGAGAAATCGCGGTTCTCCCCGAATGCCGCTGTGTGCCTTCAGCAGCGGTCTCGTCTCTCTCGCATGCCGAGAAAGAGCGACTTCAGCCGGATGCTTTTCTCGGACGAGCGGCTTCTTCTGCGCACATCGCAAAGGAGCGGTTCTTGTCTTCTCCTTGTGTCCATGCATTCTGCACTACGCTTCTCTCTCATTCTTATGCCTTTCCGTTTATTCCTAGGGACATTTCGTTTTTCTCTGTTTTTCCGATGCTACACTTCAGCATTCTGTGACGAACAGAGTGGAAGGGAAAAGCCCCTCTAATAAGGCAGCTAGAAGTTCCAGGAGCGACACACGTTGTGCTTTCAGAGAGGACATTACAGAAAGTCGAGAGATGTGGATTCTTTCCTGCGGAGAAAAAACCCCCTGTTTTCAGGCAATGCAGTATGCAGAATTCACACGTTCTTGGCATCACAGTTCCGTTATTTCGCTCACGCACGTCTAAATCGGCTCTCGCGTTGAACCGCTTCGGAGAGTTTGCAGTTGCTGGTCGAGAAATCGCGGTTCTCCCCGAATGCCGCTGTGTGCCTTCAGCAGCGGTCTCGTCTCTCTCGCATGCCGAGAAAGAGCGACTTCAGCCGGATGCTTTTCTCGGACGAGCGGCTTCTTCTGCGCACATCGCAAAGGAGCGCTTCTTGTCTTCTCCTTGTGTCCATGCATTCTGCACTACGCTTCTCTCTCATTCTTATGCCTTTCCGTTAATTCCTAGGGACATTTCGTTTTTCTCTGTTTTTCCGATGCTACACTTCAGCATTCTGTGACGAACAGAGTGGAAGGGAAAAGCCCCTCTAATAAGGCAGCTAGAAGTTCCAGGAGCGACACACGTTGTGCTTTCAGAGAGGACGTTACAGAAAGTCGAGAGATGTGGATTCTTTCCTGCGGAGAAAAAACCCCCTGTTTTCAGGCAATGCAGTATTCTGAAATCGCACGTTCTCGGCATAGCAATTTCGCTATTTCGCTCTCGTGGGTGGACGGCGCCACTCTCTGTTAACCGCTTCGGAGAGTTTGCAGTTGCTGGCCGAGAAATCGCGGTTCTCCCCGAATGCCGCTGTGTGCCTTCAGCAGCGGTCTCGTCTCTCTCGCATGCCGAGAAAGAGCGACTTCAGCCGGATGCTTTTCTCGGACGAGCGGCTTCTTCTGCGCACATCGCAAAGGAGCGGTTCTTGTCTTCTCCTTGTGTCCATGCATTCTGCACTACGCTTCTCTCTCATTCTTAACCCTTGATTCCTAGGGACATTTCGTTTTTCTCTGTTTTTCCGATGCTACACTTCAGCATTCTGTGACGAACAGAGTGGAAGGGAAAAGCCCCTCTAATAAGGCAGCTAGAAGTTCCAGGAGCGACACACGTTGCGCTTTCAGAGAGGACGTTACAGAAAGTCGAGAGATGTGGATTCTTTCCTGCGGAGAAAAAACCCCCTGTTTTCAGGCAATGCAGTATGCAGAATTCACACGTTCTTGGCATCACAGTTCCGTTATTTCGCTCACGCACGTCTAAATCGGCTCTCGCGTTGAACAGCTTCGGAGAGTTTGCAGTTGCTGGTCGAGAAATCGCGGTTCTCCCCGAATGCCGCTGTGTGCCTTCAGCAGCGGTCTCGTCTCTCTCGCATGCCGAGAAAGAGCGACTTCAGCCGGATGCTTTTCTCGGACGAGCGGCTTCTTCTGCGCACATCGCAAAGGAGCGGTTCTTGTCTTCTCCTTGTGTCCATGCATTCTGCACTACGCTTCTCTCTCATTCTTATGCCTTTCCGTTTATTCCTAGGGACATTTCGTTTTTCTCTGTTTTTCCGATGCTACACTTCAGCATTCTGTGACGAACAGAGTGGAAGGGAAAAGCCCCTCTAATAAGGCAGCTAGAAGTTCCAGGAGCGACACACGTTGTGCTTTCAGAGAGGACGTTACAGAAAGTCGAGAGATGTGGATTCTTTCCTGCGGAGAAAAAACCCCCTGTTTTCAGGCAATGCAGTATGCAGAATTCACACGTTCTTGGCATCACAGTTCCGTTATTTCGCTCACGCACGTCTAAATCGGCTCTCGCGTTGAACCGCTTCGGAGAGTTTGCAGTTGCTGGTCGAGAAATCGCGGTTCTCCCCGAATGCCGCTGTGTGCCTTCAGCAGCGGTCTCGTCTCTCTCGCATGCCGAGAAAGAGCGACTTCAGCCGGATGCTTTTCTCGGACGAGCGGCTTCTTCTGCGCACATCGCAAAGGAGCGGTTCTTGTCTTCTCCTTGTGTCCATGCATTCTGCACTACGCTTCTCTCTCATTCTTATGCCTTTCCGTTTATTCCTAGGGACATTTCGTTTTTCTCTGTTTTTCCGATGCTACACTTCAGCATTCTGTGACGAACAGAGTGGAAGGGAAAAGCCCCTCTAATAAGGCAGCTAGAAGTTCCAGGAGCGACACACGTTGTGCTTTCAGAGAGGACGTTACAGAAAGTCGAGAGATGTGGATTCTTTCCTGCGGAGAAAAAACCCCCTGTTTTCAGGCAATGCAGTATGCAGAATTCACACGTTCTTGGCATCACAGTTCCGTTATTTCGCTCACGCACGTCTAAATCGTCTCTCGCGTTGAACCGCTTCGGAGAGTTTGCAGTTGCTGGTCGAGAAATCGCGGTTCTCCCCGAATGCCGCTGTGTGCCTTCAGCAGCGGTCTCGTCTCTCTCGCATGCCGAGAAAGAGCGACTTCAGCCGGATGCTTTTCTCGGACGAGCGGCTTCTTCTGCGCACATCGCAAAGGAGCGGTTCTTGTCTTCTCCTTGTGTCCATGCATTCTGCACTACGCTTCTCTCTCATTCTTAACGCTTGATTCCTAGGGACATTTCGTTTTTCTCTGTTTTTCCGATGCTACACTTCAGCATTCTGTGACGAACAGAGTGGAAGGGAAAAGCCCCTCTAATAAGGCAGCTAGAAGTTCCAGGAGCGACACACGTTGTGCTTTCAGAGAGGACGTTACAGAAAGTCGAGAGATGTGGATTCTTTCCTGCGGAGAAAAAACCCCCTGTTTTCAGGCAATGCAGTATGCAGAATTCACACGTTCTTGGCATCACAGTTCCGTTATTTCGCTCACGCACGTCTAAATCGGCTCTCGCGTTGAACCGCTTCGGAGAGTTTGCAGTTGCTGGTCGAGAAATCGCGGTTCTCCCCGAATGCCGCTGTGTGCCTTCAGCAGCGGTCTCGTCTCTCTCGCATGCCGAGAAAGAGCGACTTCAGCCGGATGCTTTTCTCGGACGAGCGGCTTCTTCTGCGCACATCGCAAAGGAGCGGTTCTTGTCTTCTCCTTGTGTCCATGCATTCTGCACTACGCTTCTCTCTCATTCTTATGCCTTTCCGTTTATTCCTAGGGACATTTCGTTTTTCTCTGTTTTTCCGATGCTACACTTCAGCATTCTGTGACGAACAGAGTGGAAGGGAAAAGCCCCTCTAATAAGGCAGCTAGAAGTTCCAGGAGCGACACACGTTGTGCTTTCAGAGAGGACGTTACAGAAAGTCGAGAGATGTGGATTCTTTCCTGCGGAGAAAAAACCCCCTGTTTTCAGGCAATGCAGTATGCAGAATTCACACGTTCTTGGCATCACAGTTCCGTTATTTCGCTCACGCACGTCTAAATCGTCTCTCGCGTTGAACCGCTTCGGAGAGTTTGCAGTTGCTGGTCGAGAAATCGCGGTTCTCCCCGAATGCCGCTGTGTGCCTTCAGCAGCGGTCTCGTCTCTCTCGCATGCCGAGAAAGAGCGACTTCAGCCGGATGCTTTTCTCGGACGAGCGGCTTCTTCTGCGCACATCGCAAAGGAGCGGTTCTTGTCTTCTCCTTGTGTCCATGCATTCTGCACTACGCTTCTCTCTCATTCTTAACGCTTGATTCCTAGGGACATTTCGTTTTTCTCTGTTTTTCCGATGCTACACTTCAGCATTCTGTGACGAACAGAGTGGAAGGGAAAAGCCCCTCTAATAAGGCAGCTAGAAGTTCCAGGAGAGACACACGTTGTGCTTTCAGACAGGACGTTACAGAAAGTCGAGAGATGTGGATTCTTTCCTGCGGAGAAAAAACCCCCTGTTTTCAGGAAATGCAGTATTCTGAAATCGCACGTTCTCGGCATAGCAATTTCGCTATTTCGCTCTCGTGGGTGGACGGCGCCACTCTCTGTTAAGCGCTTCGGAGAGTTTGCAGTTGCTGGCCGAGAAATCGCGGTTCTCCCCGAATGCCGCTGTGTGCCTTCAGCAGCGGTCTCGTCTCTCTCGCATGCCGAGAAAGAGCGACTTCAGCCGGATGCTTTTCTCGGACGAGCGGCTTCTTCTGCGCACATCGCAAAGGAGCGGTTCTTGTCTTCTCCTTGTGTCCATGCATTCTGCACTACGCTTCTCTCTCATTCTTATGCCTTTCCGTTTATTCCTAGGGACATTTCGTTTTTCTCTGTTTTTCCGATGCTACACTTCAGCATTCTGTGACGAACAGAGTGGAAGGGAAAAGCCCCTCTAATAAGGCAGCTAGAAGTTCCAGGAGCGACACACGTTGTGCTTTCAGAGAGGACATTACAGAAAGTCGAGAGATGTGGATTCTTTCCTGCGGAGAAAAAACCCCCTGTTTTCAGGCAATGCAGTATGCAGAATTCACACGTTCTTGGCATCACAGTTCCGTTATTTCGCTCACGCACGTCTAAATCGGCTCTCGCGTTGAACCGCTTCGGAGAGTTTGCAGTTGCTGGTCGAGAAATCGCGGTTCTCCCCGAATGCCGCTGTGTGCCTTCAGCAGCGGTCTCGTCTCTCTCGCATGCCGAGAAAGAGCGACTTCAGCCGGATGCTTTTCTCGGACGAGCGGCTTCTTCTGCGCACATCGCAAAGGAGCGGTTCTTGTCTTCTCCTTGTGTCCATGCATTCTGCACTACGCTTCTCTCTCATTCTTAACCCTTGATTCCTAGGGACATTTCGTTTTTCTCTGTTTTTCCGATGCTACACTTCAGCATTCTGTGACGAACAGAGTGGAAGGGAAAAGCCCCTCTAATAAGGCAGCTAGAAGTTCCAGGAGCGACACACGTTGTGCTTTCAGAGAGGACGTTACAGAAAGTCGAGAGATGTGGATTCTTTCCTGCGGAGAAAAAACCCCCTGTTTTCAGGCAATGCAGTATTCTGAAATCGCACGTTCTCGGCATAGCAATTTCGCTATTTCGCTCTCGTGGGTGGACGGCGCCACTCTCTGTTAACCGCTTCGGAGAGTTTGCAGTTGCTGGCCGAGAAATCGCGGTTCTCCCCGAATGCCGCTGTGTGCCTTCAGCAGCGGTCTCGTCTCTCTCGCATGCCGAGAAAGAGCGACTTCAGCCGGATGCTTTTCTCGGACGAGCGGCTTCTTCTGCGCACATCGCAAAGGAGCGGTTCTTGTCTTCTCCTTGTGTCCATGCATTCTGCACTACGCTTCTCTCTCATTCTTAACCCTTGATTCCTAGGGACATTTCGTTTTTCTCTGTTTTTCCGATGCTACACTTCAGCATTCTGTGACGAACAGAGTGGAAGGGAAAAGCCCCTCTAATAAGGCAGCTAGAAGTTCCAGGAGCGACACACGTTGTGCTTTCAGAGAGGACGTTACAGAAAGTCGAGAGATGTGGATTCTTTCCTGCGGAGAAAAAACCCCCTGTTTTCAGGCAATGCAGTATGCAGAATTCACACGTTCTTGGCATCACAGTTCCGTTATTTCGCTCACGCACGTCTAAATCGGCTCTCGCGTTGAACCGCTTCGGAGAGTTTGCAGTTGCTGGTCGAGAAATCGCGGTTCTCCCCGAATGCCGCTGTGTGCCTTCAGCAGCGGTCTCGTCTCTCTCGCATGCCGAGAAAGAGCGACTTCAGCCGGATGCTTTTCTCGGACGAGCGGCTTCTTCTGCGCACATCGCAAAGGAGCGGTTCTTGTCTTCTCCTTGTGTCCATGCATTCTGCACTACGCTTCTCTCTCATTCTTATGCCTTTCCGTTTATTCCTAGGGACATTTCGTTTTTCTCTGTTTTTCCGATGCTACACTTCAGCATTCTGTGACGAACAGAGTGGAAGGGAAAAGCCCCTCTAATAAGGCAGCTAGAAGTTCCAGGAGCGACACACGTTGTGCTTTCAGAGAGGACGTTACAGAAAGTCGAGAGATGTGGATTCTTTCCTGCGGAGAAAAAACCCCCTGTTTTCAGGCAATGCAGTATTCTGAAATCGCACGTTCTCGGCATAGCAATTTCGCTATTTCGCTCTCGTGGGTGGACGGCGCCACTCTCTGTTAAGCGCTTCGGAGAGTTTGCAGTTGCTGGCCGAGAAATCGCGGTTCTCCCCGAATGCCGCTGTGTGCCTTCAGCAGCGGTCTCGTCTCTCTCGCATGCCGAGAAAGAGCGACTTCAGCCGGATGCTTTTCTCGGACGAGCGGCTTCTTCTGCGCACATCGCAAAGGAGCGGTTCTTGTCTTCTCCTTGTGTCCATGCATTCTGCACTACGCTTCTCTCTCATTCTTAACGCTTGATTCCTAGGGACATTTCGTTTTTCTCTGTTTTTCCGATGCTACACTTCAGCATTCTGTGACGAACAGAGTGGAAGGGAAAAGCCCCTCTAATAAGGCAGCTAGAAGTTCCAGGAGAGACACACGTTGTGCTTTCAGAGAGGACGTTACAGAAAGTCGAGAGATGTGGATTCTTTCCTGCGGAGAAAAAACCCCCTGTTTTCAGGCAATGCAGTATTCTGAAATCGCACGTTCTCGGCATAGCAATTTCGCTATTTCGCTCTCGTGGGTGGACGGCGCTACTCTCTGTTAACCGCTTCGGAGAGTTTGCAGTTGCTGGCCGAGAAATCGCGGTTCTCCCCGAATGCCGCTGTGTGCCTTCAGCAGCGGTCTCGTCTCTCTCGCATGCCGAGAAAGAGCGACTTCAGCCGGATGCTTTTCTCGGACGAGCGGCTTCTTCTGCGCACATCGCAAAGGAGCGGTTCTTGTCTTCTCCTTGTGTCCATGCATTCTGCACTACGCTTCTCTCTCATTCTTATGCCTTTCCGTTTATTCCTAGGGACATTTCGTTTTTCTCTGTTTTTCCGATGCTACACTTCAGCATTCTGTGACGAACAGAGTGGAAGGGAAAAGCCCCTCTAATAAGGCAGCTAGAAGTTCCAGGAGCGACACACGTTGTGCTTTCAGAGAGGACGTTACAGAAAGTCGAGAGATGTGGATTCTTTCCTGCGGAGAAAAAACCCCCTGTTTTCAGGAAATGCAGTATTCTGAAATCGCACGTTCTCGGCATAGCAATTTCGCTATTTCGCTCTCGTGGGTGGACGGCGCCACTCTCTGTTAACCGCTTCGGAGAGTTTGCAGTTGCTGGCCGAGAAATCGCGGTTCTCCCCGAATGCCGCTGTGTGCCTTCAGCAGCGGTCTCGTCTCTCTCGCATGCCGAGAAAGAGCGACTTCAGCCGGATGCTTTTCTCGGACGAGCGGCTTCTTCTGCGCACATCGCAAAGGAGCGCTTCTTGTCTTCTCCTTGTGTCCATGCATTCTGCACTACGCTTCTCTCTCATTCTTATGCCTTTCCGTTTATTCCTAGGGACATTTCGTTTTTCTCTGTTTTTCCGATGCTACACTTCAGCATTCTGTGACGAACAGAGTGGAAGGGAAAAGCCCCTCTAATAAGGCAGCTAGAAGTTCCAGGAGCGACACACGTTGTGCTTTCAGAGAGGACGTTACAGAAAGTCGAGAGATGTGGATTCTTTCCTGCGGAGAAAAAACCCCCTGTTTTCAGGCAATGCAGTATTCTGAAATCGCACGTTCTCGGCATAGCAATTTCGCTATTTCGCTCTCGTGGGTGGACGGCGCCACTCTCTGTTAACCGCTTCGGAGAGTTTGCAGTTGCTGGCCGTTAAATCGCGGTTCTCCCCGAATGCCGCTGTGTGCCTTCAGCAGCGGTCTCGTCTCTCTCGCATGCCGAGAAAGAGCGACTTCAGCCGGATGCTTTTCTCGGACGAGCGGCTTCTTCTGCGCACATCGCAAAGGAGCGGTTCTTGTCTTCTCCTTGTGTCCATGCATTCTGCACTACGCTTCTCTCTCATTCTTAACCCTTGATTCCTAGGGACATTTCGTTTTTCTCTGTTTTTCCGATGCTACACTTCAGCATTCTGTGACGAACAGAGTGGAAGGGAAAAGCCCCTCTAATAAGGCAGCTAGAAGTTCCAGGAGCGACACACGTTGTGCTTTCAGAGAGGACGTTACAGAAAGTCGAGAGATGTGGATTCTTTCCTGCGGAGAAAAAACCCCCTGTTTTCAGGAAATGCAGTATTCTGAAATCGCACGTTCTCGGCATAGCAATTTCGCTATTTCGCTCTCGTGGGTGGACGGCGCCACTCTCTGTTAACCGCTTCGGAGAGTTTGCAGTTGCTGGCCGAGAAATCGCGGTTCTCCCCGAATGCCGCTGTGTGCCTTCAGCAGCGGTCTCGTCTCTCTCGCATGCCGAGAAAGAGCGACTTCAGCCGGATGCTTTTCTCGGACGAGCGGCTTCTTCTGCGCACATCGCAAAGGAGCGGTTCTTGTCTTCTCCTTGTGTCCATGCATTCTGCACTACGCTTCTCTCTCATTCTTATGCCTTTCCGTTTATTCCTAGGGACATTTCGTTTTTCTCTGTTTTTCCGATGCTACACTTCAGCATTCTGTGACGAACAGAGTGGAAGGGAAAAGCCCCTCTAATAAGGCAGCTAGAAGTTCCAGGAGCGACACACGTTGTGCTTTCAGAGAGGACGTTACAGAAAGTCGAGAGATGTGGATTCTTTCCTGCGGAGAAAAAACCCCCTGTTTTCAGGCAATGCAGTATTCTGAAATCGCACGTTCTCGGCATAGCAATTTCGCTATTTCGCTCTCGTGGGTGGACGGCGCCACTCTCTGTTAACCGCTTCGGAGAGTTTGCAGTTGCTGGCCGTTAAATCGCGGTTCTCCCCGAATGCCGCTGTGTGCCTTCAGCAGCGGTCTCGTCTCTCTCGCATGCCGAGAAAGAGCGACTTCAGCCGGATGCTTTTCTCGGACGAGCGGCTTCTTCTGCGCACATCGCAAAGGAGCGGTTCTTGTCTTCTCCTTGTGTCCATGCATTCTGCACTACGCTTCTCTCTCATTCTTAACCCTTGATTCCTAGGGACATTTCGTTTTTCTCTGTTTTTCCGATGCTACACTTCAGCATTCTGTGACGAACAGAGTGGAAGGGAAAAGCCCCTCTAATAAGGCAGCTAGAAGTTCCAGGAGCGACACACGTTGTGCTTTCAGAGAGGACGTTACAGAAAGTCGAGAGATGTGGATTCTTTCCTGCGGAGAAAAAACCCCCTGTTTTCAGGAAATGCAGTATTCTGAAATCGCACGTTCTCGGCATAACAATTTCGCTATTTCGCTCCCGTGGGTGGACAGGCAGTATGCAGAATTCAAACGTTGCCTGAAGAAGAAGCCGCTCGTCCGAGAAAAGCATCCGGCTGAAGTCGCCCTTTCTCGGCATCCGACAAGACCGCTGTTGAAGTCTGAAAGTGGTATTCGGGGAGAAAAGAGATTTAACGGGCAGCAACTGCAAACTCTCCGTAGAGATAATGTCATTGGATTGGAGAAATGTGGTATTTCGGGGAGATAATGTCCTAATTTGGGGAGAAGATGCCGTTCTGTGAGGGGGAAGCATGCATTTCTGAGAGAAAATCTCCTATTTAGGGTGAAAGTGTCATCTTGCTAACGAACTTCATGGAGAAATTATGAGGTATTTTTATGAAACCTGGTATTCCCTTGAAAGAGTATATCTGTGATCAAATGCCATATTTCTGGGAGGGAACATCTGATGTGGGGGGGAGAAGGTGATGTATGTGTGAGAAAGCTGGTGTTTCTGGGAGAAAATGTCAGGTATTGGTGAGGGAACAGATGCTAGAGAGGGAAAAGGGAGAGAAGTGGTTTCTCCCCTTTGGGAGAGAAGTGGTATTTCTGGGAGAAAATGCCCCAAATCGGGGAGTAAGTGTCATCCTGAGGCGTGTCATGGAGTAGATTTGGGAGGAAATGGAGGTGTTTCACAGAGTAGCGGCACTTCTGGGAGAAAATGTCCTCAGTGGGAAAGACAATGTCCTCTTGAGGGAAGAAAAGAGGTCTTTCTTACAGCAAATGTCATCCAATTGGGAGAAAATCTCCTCTCTTGGGGAGAAAAGTGGTCTTTCTGAGAGAAGGTGTCCTCTTCTTGGCTGCAAGTGTCCCAGTTGGCATTGTCATGGAGGCTTTTTGGGGAGAAAGCGTGTGGCAGTTGTAAGAGAAGGGGTATTTCTGGGAGCAAATCTCCTCTTTTTGGAAGAGAAGGTGAAATTTCCAAGGGAAAAGTGGCATTTCTGGGAGGAAATGACATAGCTGGGGGAGAAAAGTGGGAACCGGTGGGAAAGAAGATCTTGTACTGGAGAGCAACGGTGGTCTTTTTGGTGTGCCAAGTGGTCTCTTGGGGAGACAACGTGGTAAATAGGGGAGACAATGTCCTCTGAAGAAGTGTCAAGTAGTATTTGGGAGAGCAAACGTCAGGTATTTCTCGGAAACCGGCTGTTTCTGGGAGATAGTAGCAGACTTGGTTGGAAAATGACAGGTGTTTGTGAGAAAGCTGGTATTTTGGGAAAAAAAGGCCGTTTTTTAAAGAATAAGCTGGCATTTCTGGGAGAATATGTCCCATCTTTGGGAGAAAACGGGTGTATGTGGGAGAAAATGTCGTGTATTTGGGAGAAAGCTGGTGTATGTGGGAGAAAAGGCCATTGTGATGGGAGTCAGTGTGATCTTGAGGAGTGGAAAGCAGTATTCTTGAGATGAAACGTGAGGTATTTCTAAGAGTCCTGGTATTTCTGGGAGAAAATGTCTTGTTTTGGAGAGCCAAAGTCCCATTTTGGGGGCAGAAGCTGGTATTTCTGTGACACTGCCATCTTGATGGGGGTAAGTGTGATCTTGAGGAGTGTAAAGCAGCATTTTGGTTAGAAAATGGGAGCTCTTCCTAAGAGCAGTGCTATTTCTGGGAGAAAAGGAGCTCTACTGGGCATAAAAATGGTGTATCTGTGATAAAATGCCACATTTCTGAAAGAAACTGTCCTCTTGCGGAGTGTAATGCTGTATGTTCCGGAGGAAATGGGAAATATTCAGCAGAGTCCTGGTATTTCTGGGAGAAGAGGTCTGATGTGGGGGGGGGAAGGTGATGTATCTGTGAGAAAGCTGGTGTTTCTGGGAGAAAATGCCAGGTATTGGTGAGGAAACAGATGCTAGAGAGGGAAAAGGCTGGTATTTTGGGGAAAAAAGGCCGTTTTTTAAAGAATAAGCTGGCATTTCTGGGAGAATATGTCCCATCTTTGGGAGAAAACGGGTGTATGTGGGAGAAAATGTCGTGTATTTGGGAGAAAGCTGGTGTATGTGGGAGAAAAGGCCATTGTGATGGGAGTCAGTGTGATCTTGAGGAGTGGAAAGCAGTATTCTTGAGATGAAACGTGAGGTATTTCTAAGAGTCCTGGTATTTCTGGGAGAAAATGTCTTGTTTTGGAGAGCCAAAGTCCCATTTTGGGGGCAGAAGCTGGTATTTCTGTGACACTGCCATCTTGATGGGGGTAAGTGTGATCTTGAGGAGTGTAAAGCAGCATTTTGGTTAGAAAATGGGAGCTCTTCCTAAGAGCAGTGCTATTTCTGGGAGAAAAGGAGCTCTACTGGGCATAAAAATGGTGTACCTGTGATAAAATGCCACACTTCTGAAAGAAACTGTCCTCTTGCGGAGTGTAATGCTGTATGTTCCGGAGGAAATGGGAAATATTCAGCAGAGTCCTGGTATTTCTGGGAGAAGAGGTCTGATGTGGGGGGGGAAGGTGATGTATCTGTGAGAAAGCTGGTGTTTCTGGGAGAAAATGCCAGGTATTGGTGAGGAAACAGATGCTAGAGAGGGAAAAGGCTGGTATTTTGGGGAAAAAAGGCCGTTTTTTAAAGAATAAGCTGGCATTTCTGGGAGAATATGTCCCATCTTTGGGAGAAAACGGGTGTATGTGGGAGAAAATGTCGTGTATTTGGGAGAAAGCTGGTGTATGTGGGAGAAAAGGCCATTGTGATGGGAGTCAGTGTGATCTTGAGGAGTGGAAAGCAGTATTCTTGAGATGAAACGTGAGGTATTTCTAAGAGTCCTGGTATTTCTGGGAGAAAATGTCTTGTTTTGGAGAGCCAAAGTCCCATTTTGGGGGCAGAAGCTGGGTTAAGAATAAGAGAGAAGCGTAGTGCAGAATGCATGGACACAAGGAGAAGACAAGAACCGCTCCTTTGCGATGTGCGCAGAAGAAGCCGCTCGTCCGAGAAAAGCATCCGGCTGAAGTCGCTCTTTCTCGGCATGCGAGAGAGACGAGACCGCTGCTGAAGGCACACAGCGGCATTCGGGGAGAACCGCGATTTCTCGACCAGCAACTGCAAACTCTCCGAAGCGGTTCAACGCGAGAGCCGATTTAGACGTGCGTGAGCGAAATAACGGAACTGTGATGCCAAGAACGTGTGAATTCTGCATACTGCATTGCCTGAAAACAGGGGGTTTTTTCTCCGCAGGAAAGAATCCACATCTCTCGACTTTCTGTAATGTCCTCTCTGAAAGCACAACGTGTGTCGCTCCTGGAACTTCTAGCTGCCTTATTAGAGGGGCTTTTCCCTTCCACTCTGTTCGTCACAGAATGCTGAAGTGTAGCATCGGAAAAACAGAGAAAAACGAAATGTCCCTAGGAATAAACGGAAAGGCATAAGAATGAGAGAGAAGCGTAGTGCAGAATGCATGGACACAAGGAGAAGACAAGAACCGCTCCTTTGCGATGTGCGCAGAAGAAGCCGCTCGTCCGAGAAAAGCATCCGGCTGAAGTCGCTCTTTCTCGGCATGCGAGAGAGACGAGACCGCTGCTGAAGGCACACAGCGGCATTCGGGGAGAACCGCGATTTCTCGGCCAGCAACTGCAAACTCTCCGAAGCGGTTAACAGAGAGTGGCGCCGTCCACCCACGAGAGCGAAATAGCGAAATTGCTATGCCGAGAACGTGCGATTTCAGAATACTGCATTTCCTGAAAACAGGGGGTTTTTTCTCCGCAGGAAAGAATCCACATCTCTCGACTTTCTGTAACGTCCTCTCTGAAAGCACAACGTGTGTCTCTCCTGGAACTTCTAGCTGCCTTATTAGAGGGGCTTTTCCCTTCCACTCTGTTCGTCACAGAATGCTGAAGTGTAGCATCGGAAAAACAGAGAAAAACGAAATGTCCCTAGGAATCAAGGGTTAAGAATGAGAGAGAAGCGTAGTGCAGAATGCATGGACACAAGGAGAAGACAAGAACCGCTCCTTTGCGATGTGCGCAGAAGAAGCCGCTCGTCCGAGAAAAGCATCCGGCTGAAGTCGCTCTTTCTCGGCATGCGAGAGAGACGAGACCGCTGCTGAAGGCACACAGCGGCATTCGGGGAGAACCGCGATTTCTCGGCCAGCAACTGCAAACTCTCCGAAGCGGTTCAACGCGAGAGCCGATTTAGACGTGCGTGAACGAAATAACGGAACTGTGATGCCAAGAACGTGTGAATTCTGCATACTGCATTGCCTGAAAACAGGGGGTTTTTTCTCCGCAGGAAAGAATCCACATCTCTCGACTTTCTGTAACGTCCTCTCTGAAAGCACAACGTGTGTCGCTCCTGGAACTTCTAGCTGCCTTATTAGAGGGGCTTTTCCCTTCCACTCTGTTCGTCACAGAATGCTGAAGTGTAGCATCGGAAAAACAGAGAAAAACGAAATGTCCCTAGGAATAAACGGAAAGGCATAAGAATGAGAGAGAAGCGTAGTGCAGAATGCATGGACACAAGGAGAAGACAAGAACCGCTCCTTTGCGATGTGCGCAGAAGAAGCCGCTCGTCCGAGAAAAGCATCCGGCTGAAGTCGCTCTTTCTCGGCATGCGAGAGAGACGAGACCGCTGCTGAAGGCACACAGCGGCATTCGGGGAGAACCGCGATTTCTCGGCCAGCAACTGCAAACTCTCCGAAGCGGTTAACAGAGAGTGGCGCCGTCCACCCACGAGAGCGAAATAGCGAAATTGCTATGCCGAGAACGTGCGATTTCAGAATACTGCATTGCCTGAAAACAGGGGGTTTTTTCTCCGCAGGAAAGAATCCACATCTCTCGACTTTCTGTAACGTCCTCTCTGAAAGCACAACGTGTGTCGCTCCTGGAACTTCTAGCTGCCTTATTAGAGGGGCTTTTCCCTTCCACTCTGTTCGTCACAGAATGCTGAAGTGTAGCATCGGAAAAACAGAGAAAAACGAAATGTCCCTAGGAATCAAGGGTTAAGAATGAGAGAGAAGCGTAGTGCAGAATGCATGGACACAAGGAGAAGACAAGAACCGCTCCTTTGCGATGTGCGCAGAAGAAGCCGCTCGTCCGAGAAAAGCATCCGGCTGAAGTCGCTCTTTCTCGGCATGCGAGAGAGACGAGACCGCTGCTGAAGGCACACAGCGGCATTCGGGGAGAACCGCGATTTCTCGGCCAGCAACTGCAAACTCTCCGAAGCGCTTAACAGAGAGTGGCGCCGTCCACCCACGAGAGCGAAATAGCGAAATTGCTATGCCGAGAACGTGCGATTTCAGAATACTGCATTTCCTGAAAACAGGGGTTTTTTTCTCCGCAGGAAAGAATCCACATCTCTCGACTTTCTGTAACGTCCTGTCTGAAAGCACAACGTGTGTCTCTCCTGGAACTTCTAGCTGCCTTATTAGAGGGGCTTTTCCCTTCCACTCTGTTCGTCACAGAATGCTGAAGTGTAGCATCGGAAAAACAGAGAAAAACGAAATGTCCCTAGGAATCAAGCGTTAAGAATGAGAGAGAAGCGTAGTGCAGAATGCATGGACACAAGGAGAAGACAAGAACCGCTCCTTTGCGATGTGCGCAGAAGAAGCCGCTCGTCCGAGAAAAGCATCCGGCTGAAGTCGCTCTTTCTCGGCATGCGAGAGAGACGAGACCGCTGCTGAAGGCACACAGCGGCATTCGGGGAGAACCGCGATTTCTCGGCCAGCAACTGCAAACTCTCCGAAGCGGTTAACAGAGAGTGGCGCCGTCCACCCACGAGAGCGAAATAGCGAAATTGCTATGCCGAGAACGTGCGATTTCAGAATACTGCATTGCCTGAAAACAGGGGGTTTTTTCTCCGCAGGAAAGAATCCACATCTCTCGACTTTCTGTAACGTCCTCTCTGAAAGCACAACGTGTGTCGCTCCTGGAACTTCTAGCTGCCTTATTAGAGGGGCTTTTCCCTTCCACTCTGTTCGTCACAGAATGCTGAAGTGTAGCATCGGAAAAACAGAGAAAAACGAAATGTCCCTAGGAATCAAGGGTTAAGAATGAGAGAGAAGCGTAGTGCAGAATGCATGGACACAAGGAGAAGACAAGAACCGCTCCTTTGCGATGTGCGCAGAAGAAGCCGCTCGTCCGAGAAAAGCATCCGGCTGAAGTCGCTCTTTCTCGGCATGCGAGAGAGACGAGACCGCTGCTGAAGGCACACAGCGGCATTCGGGGAGAACCGCGATTTCTCGGCCAGCAACTGCAAACTCTCCGAAGCGGTTAACAGAGAGTGGCGCCGTCCACCCACGAGAGCGAAATAGCGAAATTGCTATGCCGAGAACGTGCGATTTCAGAATACTGCATTGCCTGAAAACAGGGGGTTTTTTCTCCGCAGGAAAGAATCCACATCTCTCGACTTTCTGTAACGTCCTCTCTGAAAGCACAACGTGTGTCGCTCCTGGAACTTCTAGCTGCCTTATTAGAGGGGCTTTTCCCTTCCACTCTGTTCGTCACAGAATGCTGAAGTGTAGCATCGGAAAAACAGAGAAAAACGAAATGTCCCTAGGAATTAACGGAAAGGCATAAGAATGAGAGAGAAGCGTAGTGCAGAATGCATGGACACAAGGAGAAGACAAGAACCGCTCCTTTGCGATGTGCGCAGAAGAAGCCGCTCGTCCGAGAAAAGCATCCGGCTGAAGTCGCTCTTTCTCGGCATGCGAGAGAGACGAGACCGCTGCTGAAGGCACACAGCGGCATTCGGGGAGAACCGCGATTTCTCGACCAGCAACTGCAAACTCTCCGAAGCGGTTCAACGCGAGAGCCGATTTAGACGTGCGTGAGCGAAATAACGGAACTGTGATGCCAAGAACGTGTGAATTCTGCATACTGCATTGCCTGAAAACAGGGGGTTTTTTCTCCGCAGGAAAGAATCCACATCTCTCGACTTTCTGTAACGTCCTCTCTGAAAGCACAACGTGTGTCGCTCCTGGAACTTCTAGCTGCCTTATTAGAGGGGCTTTTCCCTTCCACTCTGTTCGTCACAGAATGCTGAAGTGTAGCATCGGAAAAACAGAGAAAAACGAAATGTCCCTAGGAATTAACGGAAAGGCATAAGAATGAGAGAGAAGCGTAGTGCAGAATGCATGGACACAAGGAGAAGACAAGAAGCGCTCCTTTGCGATGTGCGCAGAAGAAGCCGCTCGTCCGAGAAAAGCATCCGGCTGAAGTCGCTCTTTCTCGGCATGCGAGAGAGACGAGACCGCTGCTGAAGGCACACAGCGGCATTCGGGGAGAACCGCGATTTCTCGACCAGCAACTGCAAACTCTCCGAAGCTGTTCAACGCGAGAGCCGATTTAGACGTGCGTGAGCGAAATAACGGAACTGTGATGCCAAGAACGTGTGAATTCTGCATACTGCATTGCCTGAAAACAGGGGGTTTTTTCTCCGCAGGAAAGAATCCACATCTCTCGACTTTCTGTAACGTCCTCTCTGAAAGCGCAACGTGTGTCGCTCCTGGAACTTCTAGCTGCCTTATTAGAGGGGCTTTTCCCTTCCACTCTGTTCGTCACAGAATGCTGAAGTGTAGCATCGGAAAAACAGAGAAAAACGAAATGTCCCTAGGAATCAAGGGTTAAGAATGAGAGAGAAGCGTAGTGCAGAATGCATGGACACAAGGAGAAGACAAGAACCGCTCCTTTGCGATGTGCGCAGAAGAAGCCGCTCGTCCGAGAAAAGCATCCGGCTGAAGTCGCTCTTTCTCGGCATGCGAGAGAGACGAGACCGCTGCTGAAGGCACACAGCGGCATTCGGGGAGAACCGCGATTTCTCGGCCAGCAACTGCAAACTCTCCGAAGCGCTTAACAGAGAGTGGCGCCGTCCACCCACGAGAGCGAAATAGCGAAATTGCTATGCCGAGAACGTGCGATTTCAGAATACTGCATTGCCTGAAAACAGGGGGTTTTTTCTCCGCAGGAAAGAATCCACATCTCTCGACTTTCTGTAACGTCCTCTCTGAAAGCACAACGTGTGTCGCTCCTGGAACTTCTAGCTGCCTTATTAGAGGGGCTTTTCCCTTCCACTCTGTTCGTCACAGAATGCTGAAGTGTAGCATCGGAAAAACAGAGAAAAACGAAATGTCCCTAGGAATCAAGCGTTAAGAATGAGAGAGAAGCGTAGTGCAGAATGCATGGACACAAGGAGAAGACAAGAACCGCTCCTTTGCGATGTGCGCAGAAGAAGCCGCTCGTCCGAGAAAAGCATCCGGCTGAAGTCGCTCTTTCTCGGCATGCGAGAGAGACGAGACCGCTGCTGAAGGCACACAGCGGCATTCGGGGAGAACCGCGATTTCTCGGCCAGCAACTGCAAACTCTCCGAAGCGGTTCAACGCGAGAGCCGATTTAGACGTGCGTGAGCGAAATAACGGAACTGTGATGCCAAGAACGTGTGAATTCTGCATACTGCATTGCCTGAAAACAGGGGGTTTTTTCTCCGCAGGAAAGAATCCACATCTCTCGACTTTCTGTAACGTCCTCTCTGAAAGCACAACGTGTGTCGCTCCTGGAACTTCTAGCTGCCTTATTAGAGGGGCTTTTCCCTTCCACTCTGTTCGTCACAGAATGCTGAAGTGTAGCATCGGAAAAACAGAGAAAAACGAAATGTCCCTAGGAATCAAGGGTTAAGAATGAGAGAGAAGCGTAGTGCAGAATGCATGGACACAAGGAGAAGACAAGAACCGCTCCTTTGCGATGTGCGCAGAAGAAGCCGCTCGTCCGAGAAAAGCATCCGGCTGAAGTCGCTCTTTCTCGGCATGCGAGAGAGACGAGACCGCTGCTGAAGGCACACAGCGGCATTCGGGGAGAACCGCGATTTCTCGGCCAGCAACTGCAAACTCTCCGAAGCGGTTAACAGAGAGTGGCGCCGTCCACCCACGAGAGCGAAATAGCGAAATTGCTATGCCGAGAACGTGCGATTTCAGAATACTGCATTGCCTGAAAACAGGGGGTTTTTTCTCCGCAGGAAAGAATCCACATCTCTCGACTTTCTGTAACGTCCTCTCTGAAAGCACAACGTGTGTCGCTCCTGGAACTTCTAGCTGCCTTATTAGAGGGGCTTTTCCCTTCCACTCTGTTCGTCACAGAATGCTGAAGTGTAGCATCGGAAAAACAGAGAAAAACGAAATGTCCCTAGGAATCAAGGGTTAAGAATGAGAGAGAAGCGTAGTGCAGAATGCATGGACACAAGGAGAAGACAAGAACCGCTCCTTTGCGATGTGCGCAGAAGAAGCCGCTCGTCCGAGAAAAGCATCCGGCTGAAGTCGCTCTTTCTCGGCATGCGAGAGAGACGAGACCGCTGCTGAAGGCACACAGCGGCATTCGGGGAGAACCGCGATTTCTCGGCCAGCAACTGCAAACTCTCCGAAGCGGTTAACAGAGAGTGGCGCCGTCCACCCACGAGAGCGAAATAGCGAAATTGCTATGCCGAGAACGTGCGATTTCAGAATACTGCATTGCCTGAAAACAGGGGGTTTTTTCTCCGCAGGAAAGAATCCACATCTCTCGACTTTCTGTAACGTCCTCTCTGAAAGCACAACGTGTGTCGCTCCTGGAACTTCTAGCTGCCTTATTAGAGGGGCTTTTCCCTTCCACTCTGTTCGTCACAGAATGCTGAAGTGTAGCATCGGAAAAACAGAGAAAAACGAAATGTCCCTAGGAATTAACGGAAAGGCATAAGAATGAGAGAGAAGCGTAGTGCAGAATGCATGGACACAAGGAGAAGACAAGAACCGCTCCTTTGCGATGTGCGCAGAAGAAGCCGCTCGTCCGAGAAAAGCATCCGGCTGAAGTCGCTCTTTCTCGGCATGCGAGAGAGACGAGACCGCTGCTGAAGGCACACAGCGGCATTCGGGGAGAACCGCGATTTCTCGGCCAGCAACTGCAAACTCTCCGAAGCGGTTAACAGAGAGTGGCGCCGTCCACCCACGAGAGCGAAATAGCGAAATTGCTATGCCGAGAACGTGCGATTTCAGAATACTGCATTGCCTGAAAACAGGGGGTTTTTTCTCCGCAGGAAAGAATCCACATCTCTCGACTTTCTGTAACGTCCTCTCTGAAAGCACAACGTGTGTCGCTCCTGGAACTTCTAGCTGCCTTATTAGAGGGGCTTTTCCCTTCCACTCTGTTCGTCACAGAATGCTGAAGTGTAGCATCGGAAAAACAGAGAAAAACGAAATGTCCCTAGGAATTAACGGAAAGGCATAAGAATGAGAGAGAAGCGTAGTGCAGAATGCATGGACACAAGGAGAAGACAAGAACCGCTCCTTTGCGATGTGCGCAGAAGAAGCCGCTCGTCCGAGAAAAGCATCCGGCTGAAGTCGCTCTTTCTCGGCATGCGAGAGAGACGAGACCGCTGCTGAAGGCACACAGCGGCATTCGGGGAGAACCGCGATTTCTCGGCCAGCAACTGCAAACTCTCCGAAGCGGTTCAACGCGAGAGCCGATTTAGACGTGCGTGAGCGAAATAACGGAACTGTGATGCCAAGAACGTGTGAATTCTGCATACTGCATTGCCTGAAAACAGGGGGTTTTTTCTCCGCAGGAAAGAATCCACATCTCTCGACTTTCTGTAACGTCCTCTCTGAAAGCACAACGTGTGTCGCTCCTGGAACTTCTAGCTGCCTTATTAGAGGGGCTTTTCCCTTCCACTCTGTTCGTCACAGAATGCTGAAGTGTAGCATCGGAAAAACAGAGAAAAACGAAATGTCCCTAGGAATCAAGGGTTAAGAATGAGAGAGAAGCGTAGTGCAGAATGCATGGACACAAGGAGAAGACAAGAACCGCTCCTTTGCGATGTGCGCAGAAGAAGCCGCTCGTCCGAGAAAAGCATCCGGCTGAAGTCGCTCTTTCTCGGCATGCGAGAGAGACGAGACCGCTGCTGAAGGCACAAAGCGGCATTCGGGGAGAAAAGCGATTTAACGGGCAGCAACTGCAAACTCTCTGAAGCGGTTAACAGAGAGTGGCGCCGTCCACCCACGAGAGCGAAATAGCGAAATTGCTATGCCGAGAACGTGCGATTTCAGAATACTGCATTGCCTGAAAACAGGGGGTTTTTTCTCCGCAGGAAAGAATCCACATCTCTCGACTTTCTGTAACGTCCTCTCTGAAAGCACAACGTGTGTCTCTCCTGGAACTTCTAGCTACCTTATTAGAGGGGCTTTTCCCTTCTACTATGTTCGTCACAGAATGCTGAAGTGTAGCATCGGAAAAACAGAGAAAAACGAAATGTCCCTAGGAATCAAGGGTTAAGAATGAGAGAGAAGCGTAGTGCAGAATGCATGGACACAAGGAGAAGTCAGAACCACTCCTTTGGGATGTGCGCAGAAGAAGCCGCTCGTCCGAGAAAAGCATCCGGCTGAAGTCGCCCTTTCTCGGCATCCGACAAGACCGCTGTTGAAGTCTGAAAGTGGTATTCGGGGAGAAAAGAGATTTAACGGGCAGCAACTGCAAACTCTCCGTAGAGATAATGTCATTGGATTGGAGAAATGTGGTATTTCGGGGAGATAATGTCCTAATTTGGGGAGAAGATGCCGTTCTGTGAGGGGGAAGCATGCATTTCTGAGAGAAAATCTCCTATTTAGGGTGAAAGTGTCATCTTGCTAACGAACTTCATGGAGAAATTATGAGGTATTTTTATGAAACCTGGTATTCCCTTGAAAGAGTATATCTGTGATCAAATGCCATATTTCTGGGAGGGAACATCTGATGTGGGGGGGAGAAGGTGATGTATGTGTGAGAAAGCTGGTGTTTCTGGGAGAAAATGTCAGGTATTGGTGAGGAAACAGATGCTAGAGAGGGAAAAGTGAGAGAAGTGGTTTCTCCCCTTTGGGAGAGAAGTGGTATTTCTGGGAGAAAATGCCCCAAATCGGGGAGTAAGTGTCATCCTGAGGCGTGTCATGGAGTAGATTTGGGAGGAAATGGAGGTGTTTCACAGAGTAGCGGCACTTCTGGGAGAAAATGTCCTCAGTGGGAAAGACAATGTCCTCTTGAGGGAAGAAAAGAGGTCTTTCTTACAGCAAATGTCATCAAATTGGGAGAAAACTGGTTGGAAAATGACAGGTGTTTGTGAGAAAGCTGGTATTTTGGGAAAAAAAGGCCGTTTTTTAAAGAATAAGCTGGCATTTCTGGGAGAATATGTCCCATCGTTGGGAGAAAACGTGTGTATGTGGGAGAAAATGTCGTGTATTTGGGAGAAAGCTGGTGTATGTGGGAGAAAAGGCCATTGTGATGGGAGTCAGTGTGATCTTGAGGAGTGGAAAGCAGTATTCTTGAGATGAAACGTGAGGTATTTCTAAGAGTCCTGGTATTTCTGGGAGAAAATGTCTTGTTTTGGAGAGCCAAAGTCCCATTTTGGGGGCAGAAGCTGGTATTTCTGTGACACTGCCATCTTGATGGGGGTAAGTGTGATCTTGAGGAGTGAAAAGCAGCATTTTGGTTAGAAAATGGGAGCTCTTCCTAAGAGCAGTGCTATTTCTGGGAGAAAAGGAGCTCTACTGGGCATAAAAATGGTGTATCTGTGATAAAATGCCACATTTCTGAAAGAAACTGTCCTCTTGCGGAGTGTAATGCTGTATGTTCCGGAGGAAATGGGAAATATTCAGCAGAGTCCTGGTATTTCTGGGAGAAGAGGTCTGATGTGGGGGGGGGAAGGTGATGTATCTGTGAGAAAGCTGGTGTTTCTGGGAGAAAATGCCAGGTATTGGTGAGGAAACAGATGCTAGAGAGGGAAAAGGCTGGTATTTTGGGGAAAAAAGGCCGTTTTTTAAAGAATAAGCTGGCATTTCTGGGAGAATATGTCCCATCTTTGGGAGAAAACGGGTGTATGTGGGAGAAAATGTCGTGTATTTGGGAGAAAGCTGGTGTATGTGGGAGAAAAGGCCATTGTGATGGGAGTCAGTGTGATCTTGAGGAGTGGAAAGCAGTATTCTTGAGATGAAACGTGAGGTATTTCTAAGAGTCCTGGTATTTCTGGGAGAAAATGTCTTGTTTTGGAGAGCCAAAGTCCCATTTTGGGGGCAGAAGCTGGTATTTCTGTGACACTGCCATCTTGATGGGGGTAAGTGTGATCTTGAGGAGTGTAAAGCAGCATTTTGGTTAGAAAATGGGAGCTCTTCCTAAGAGCAGTGCTATTTCTGGGAGAAAAGGAGCTCTACTGGGCATAAAAATGGTGTATCTGTGATAAAATGCCACATTTCTGAAAGAAACTGTCCTCTTGCGGAGTGTAATGCTGTATGTTCCGGAGGAAATGGGAAATATTCAGCAGAGTCCTGGTATTTCTGGGAGAAGAGGTCTGATGTGGGGGGGGGAAGGTGATGTATCTGTGAGAAAGCTGGTGTTTCTGGGAGAAAATGCCAGGTATTGGTGAGGAAACAGATGCTAGAGAGGGAAAAGGCTGGTATTTTGGGGAAAAAAGGCCGTTTTTTAAAGAATAAGCTGGCATTTCTGGGAGAATATGTCCCATCTTTGGGAGAAAACGGGTGTATGTGGGAGAAAATGTCGTGTATTTGGGAGAAAGCTGGTGTATGTGGGAGAAAAGGCCATTGTGATGGGAGTCAGTGTGATCTTGAGGAGTGGAAAGCAGTATTCTTGAGATGAAACGTGAGGTATTTCTAAGAGTCCTGGTATTTCTGGGAGAAAATGTCTTGTTTTGGAGAGCCAAAGTCCCATTTTGGGGGCAGAAGCTGGTATTTCTGTGACACTGCCATCTTGATGGGGGTAAGTGTGATCTTGAGGAGTGTAAAGCAGCATTTTGGTTAGAAAATGGGAGCTCTTCCTAAGAGCAGTGCTATTTCTGGGAGAAAAGGAGCTCTACTGGGCATAAAAATGGTGTATCTGTGATAAAATGCCACATTTCTGAAAGAAGCTGTCCTCTTGCGGAGTGTAATGCTGTATGTTCCGGAGGAAATGGGAAATATTCAGCAGAGTCCTGGTATTTCTGGGAGAAGAGGTCTGATGTGGGGGGGGGAAGGTGATGTATCTGTGAGAAAGCTGGTGTTTCTGGGAGAAAATGCCAGGTATTGGTGAGGAAACAGATGCTAGAGAGGGAAAAGGCCATCCCTTTGGGAGAGAAGTGGTATTTCTGGGAGAAAATGCCCCAAATCGGGGAGTAAGTGTCATCCTGAGGCGTGTCATGGAGTAGATTTGGGAGGAAATGGAGGTGTTTCACAGAGTAGCGGCACTTCTGGGAGAAAATGTCCTCAGTGGGAAAGACAATGTCCTCTTGAGGGAAGAAAAGAGGTCTTTCTTACAGCAAATGTCATCCAATTGGGAGAAAATCTCCTCTCTTGGGGAGAAAAGTGGTCTTTCTGAGAGAAGGTGTCCTCTTCTTGGCTGCAAGTGTCCCATTTGGCATTGTCATGGAGGCTTTTTGGGGAGAAAGCGTGTGGCAGTTGTAAGAGAAGGGGTATTTCTGGGAGCAAATCTCCTCTTTTTGGAAGAGAAGGTGAAATTTCCAAGGGAAAAGTGGCATTTCTGGGAGGAAATGACATAGCTGGGGGAGAAAAGTGGGAACCGGTGGGAAAGAAGATCTTGTACTGGAGAGCAACGGTGGTCTTTTTGGTGTGCCAAGTGGTCTCTTGGGGAGACAACGTGGTAAATAGGGGAGACAATGTCCTCTGGAGGAGTGTCAAGTAGTATTTGGGAGAGCAAACGTCAGGTATTTCTCGGAAACCGGCTGTTTCTGGGAGATAGTAGCAGACTTGGTTGGAAAATGACAGGTGTTTGTGAGAAAGCTGGTATTTTGGGAAAAAAAGGCCGTTTTTTAAAGAATAAGCTGGCATTTCTGGGAGAATATGTCCCATCTTTGGGAGAAAACGGGTGTATGTGGGAGAAAATGTCGTGTATTTGGGAGAAAGCTGGTGTATGTGGGAGAAAAGGCCATTGTGATGGGAGTCAGTGTGATCTTGAGGAGTGGAAAGCAGTATTCTTGAGATGAAACGTGAGGTATTTCTAAGAGTCCTGGTATTTCTGGGAGAAAATGTCTTGTTTTGGAGAGCCAAAGTCCCATTTTGGGGGCAGAAGCTGGTATTTCTGTGACACTGCCATCTTGATGGGGGTAAGTGTGATCTTGAGGAGTGTAAAGCAGCATTTTGGTTAGAAAATGGGAGCTCTTCCTAAGAGCAGTGCTATTTCTGGGAGAAAAGGAGCTCTACTGGGCATAAAAATGGTGTACCTGTGATAAAATGCCACATTTCTGAAAGAAGCTGTCCTCTTGCGGAGTGTAATGCTGTATGTTCCGGAGGAAATGGGAAATATTCAGCAGAGTCCTGGTATTTCTGGGAGAAGAGGTCTGATGTGGGGGGGGGAAGGTGATGTATCTGTGAGAAAGCTGGTGTTTCTGGGAGAAAATGCCAGGTATTGGTGAGGAAACAGATGCTAGAGAGGGAAAAGGCTGGTATTTTGGGGAAAAAAGGCCGTTTGTTAAAGAATAAGCTGGCATTTCTGGGAGAATATGTCCCATCTTTGGGAGAAAACGGGTGTATGTGGGAGAAAATGTCGTGTATTTGGGAGAAAGCTGGTGTATGTGGGAGAAAAGGCCATTGTGATGGGAGTCAGTGTGATCTTGAGGAGTGGAAAGCAGTATTCTTGAGATGAAACGTGAGGTATTTCTAAGAGTCCTGGTATTTCTGGGAGAAAATGTCTTGTTTTGGAGAGCCAAAGTCCCATTTTGGGGGCAGAAGCTGGTATTTCTCTGACACTGCCATCTTGATGGGGGTAAGTGTGATCTTGAGGAGTGTAAAGCAGCATTTTGGTTAGAAAATGGGAGCTCTTCCTAAGAGCAGTGCTATTTCTGGGAGAAAAGGAGCTCTACTGGGCATAAAAATGGTGTATCTGTGATAAAATGCCACATTTCTGAAAGAAACTGTCCTCTTGCGGAGTGTAATGCTGTATGTTCCGGAGGAAATGGGAAATATTCAGCAGAGTCCTGGTATTTCTGGGAGAAGAGGTCTGATGTGGGGGGGGGGAAGGTGATGTATCTGTGAGAAAGCTGGTGTTTCTGGGAGAAAATGCCAGGTATTGGTGAGGAAACAGATGCTAGAGAGGGAAAAGGCTGGTATTTTGGGGAAAAAAGGCCGTTTTTTAAAGAATAAGCTGGCATTTCTGGGAGAATATGTCCCATCTTTGGGAGAAAACGGGTGTATGTGGGAGAAAATGTCGTGTATTTGGGAGAAAGCTGGTGTATGTGGGAGAAAAGGCCATTGTGATGGGAGTCAGTGTGATCTTGAGGAGTGGAAAGCAGTATTCTTGAGATGAAACGTGAGGTATTTCTAAGAGTCCTGGTATTTCTGGGAGAAAATGTCTTGTTTTGGAGAGCCAAAGTCCCATTTTGGGGGCAGAAGCTGGTATTTCTGTGACACTGCCATCTTGATGGGGGTAAGTGTGATCTTGAGGAGTGTAAAGCAGCATTTTGGTTAGAAAATGGGAGCTCTTCCTAAGAGCAGTGCTATTTCTGGGAGAAAAGGAGCTCTACTGGGCATAAAAATGGTGTATCTGTGATAAAATGCCACATTTCTGAAAGAAACTGTCCTCTTGCGGAGTGTAATGCTGTATGTTCCGGAGGAAATGGGAAATATTCAGCAGAGTCCTGGTATTTCTGGGAGAAGAGGTCTGATGTGGGGGGGGGAAGGTGATGTATCTGTGAGAAAGCTGGTGTTTCTGGGAGAAAATGCCAGGTATTGGTGAGGAAACAGATGCTAGAGAGGGAAAAGGCTGGTATTTTGGGGAAAAAAGGCCGTTTGTTAAAGAATAAGCTGGCATTTCTGGGAGAATATGTCCCATCTTTGGGAGAAAACGGGTGTATGTGGGAGAAAATGTCGTGTATTTGGGAGAAAGCTGGTGTATGTGGGAGAAAAGGCCATTGTGATGGGAGTCAGTGTGATCTTGAGGAGTGGAAAGCAGTATTCTTGAGATGAAACGTGAGGTATTTCTAAGAGTCCTGGTATTTCTGGGAGAAAATGTCTTGTTTTGGAGAGCCAAAGTCCCATTTTGGGGGCAGAAGCTGGTATTTCTGTGACACTGCCATCTTGATGGGGGTAAGTGTGATCTTGAGGAGTGTAAAGCAGCATTTTGGTTAGAAAATGGGAGCTCTTCCTAAGAGCAGTGCTATTTCTGGGAGAAAAGGAGCTCTACTGGGCATAAAAATGGTGTATCTGTGATAAAATGCCACATTTCTGAAAGAAACTGTCCTCTTGCGGAGTGTAATGCTGTATGTTCCGGAGGAAATGGGAAATATTCAGCAGAGTCCTGGTATTTCTGGGAGAAGAGGTCTGATGTGGGGGGGGGAAGGTGATGTATCTGTGAGAAAGCTGGTGTTTCTGGGAGAAAATGCCAGGTATTGGTGAGGAAACAGATGCTAGAGAGGGAAAAGGCTGGTATTTTGGGGAAAAAAGGCCGTTTGTTAAAGAATAAGCTGGCATTTCTGGGAGAATATGTCCCATCTTTGGGAGAAAACGGGTGTATGTGGGAGAAAATGTCGTGTATTTGGGAGAAAGCTGGTGTATGTGGGAGAAAAGGCCATTGTGATGGGAGTCAGTGTGATCTTGAGGAGTGGAAAGCAGTATTCTTGAGATGAAACGTGAGGTATTTCTAAGAGTCCTGGTATTTCTGGGAGAAAATGTCTTGTTTTGGAGAGCCAAAGTCCCATTTTGGGGGCAGAAGCTGGTATTTCTGTGACACTGCCATCTTGATGGGGGTAAGTGTGATCTTGAGGAGTGTAAAGCAGCATTTTGGTTAGAAAATGGGAGCTCTTCCTAAGAGCAGTGCTATTTCTGGGAGAAAAGGAGCTCTACTGGGCATAAAAATGGTATATCTGTGATAAAATGCCACATTTCTGAAAGAAACTGTCCTCTTGCGGAGTGTAATGCTGTATGTTCCGGAGGAAATGGGAAATATTCAGCAGAGTCCTGGTATTTCTGGGAGAAGAGGTCTGATGTGGGGGGGGGGAAGGTGATGTATCTGTGAGAAAGCTGGTGTTTCTGGGAGAAAATGCCAGGTATTGGTGAGGAAACAGATGCTAGAGAGGGAAAAGGCTGGTATTTTGGGGAAAAAAGGCCGTTTTTTAAAGAATAAGCTGGCATTTCTGGGAGAATATGTCCCATCTTTGGGAGAAAACGGGTGTATGTGGGAGAAAATGTCGTGTATTTGGGAGAAAGCTGGTGTATGTGGGAGAAAAGGCCATTGTGATGGGAGTCAGTGTGATCTTGAGGAGTGGAAAGCAGTATTCTTGAGATGAAACGTGAGGTATTTCTAAGAGTCCTGGTATTTCTGGGAGAAAATGTCTTGTTTTGGAGAGCCAAAGTCCCATTTTGGGGGCAGAAGCTGGTATTTCTGTGACACTGCCATCTTGATGGGGGTAAGTGTGATCTTGAGGAGTGTAAAGCAGCATTTTGGTTAGAAAATGGGAGCTCTTCCTAAGAGCAGTGCTATTTCTGGGAGAAAAGGAGCTCTACTGGGCATAAAAATGGTGTATCTGTGATAAAATGCCACATTTCTGAAAGAAGCTGTCCTCTTGCGGAGTGTAATGCTGTATGTTCCGGAGGAAATGGGAAATATTCAGCAGAGTCCTGGTATTTCTGGGAGAAGAGGTCTGATGTGGGGGGGGGAAGGTGATGTATCTGTGAGAAAGCTGGTGTTTCTGGGAGAAAATGCCAGGTATTGGTGAGGAAACAGACGCTAGAGAGGGAAAAGGCTGGTATTTTGGGGAAAAAAGGCCGTTTGTTAAAGAATAAGCTGGCATTTCTGGGAGAATATGTCCCATCTTTGGGAGAAAACGGGTGTATGTGGGAGAAAATGTCGTGTATTTGGGAGAAAGCTGGTGTATGTGGGAGAAAAGGCCATTGTGATGGGAGTCAGTGTGATCTTGAGGAGTGGAAAGCAGTATTCTTGAGATGAAACGTGAGGTATTTCTAAGAGTCCTGGTATTTCTGGGAGAAAATGTCTTGTTTTGGAGAGCCAAAGTCCCATTTTGGGGGCAGAAGCTGGTATTTCTGTGACACTGCCATCTTGATGGGGGTAAGTGTGATCTTGAGGAGTGTAAAGCAGCATTTTGGTTAGAAAATGGGAGCTCTTCCTAAGAGCAGTGCTATTTCTGGGAGAAAAGGAGCTCTACTGGGCATAAAAATGGTGTACCTGTGATAAAATGCCACATTTCTGAAAGAAGCTGTCCTCTTGCGGAGTGTAATGCTGTATGTTCCGGAGGAAATGGGAAATATTCAGCAGAGTCCTGGTATTTCTGGGAGAAGAGGTCTGATGTGGGGGGGGGAAGGTGATGTATCTGTGAGAAAGCTGGTGTTTCTGGGAGAAAATGCCAGGTATTGGTGAGGAAACAGATGCTAGAGAGGGAAAAGGCTGGTATTTTGGGGAAAAAAGGCCGTTTTTTAAAGAATAAGCTGGCATTTCTGGGAGAATATGTCCCATCTTTGGGAGAAAACGGGTGTATGTGGGAGAAAATGTCGTGTATTTGGGAGAAAGCTGGTGTATGTGGGAGAAAAGGCCATTGTGATGGGAGTCAGTGTGATCTTGAGGAGTGGAAAGCAGTATTCTTGAGATGAAACGTGAGGTATTTCTAAGAGTCCTGGTATTTCTGGGAGAAAATGTCTTGTTTTGGAGAGCCAAAGTCCCATTTTGGGGGCAGAAGCTGGTATTTCTGTGACACTGCCATCTTGATGGGGGTAAGTGTGATCTTGAGGAGTGTAAAGCAGCATTTTGGTTAGAAAATGGGAGCTCTTCCTAAGAGCAGTGCTATTTCTGGGAGAAAAGGAGCTCTACTGGGCATAAAAATGGTGTATCTGTGATAAAATGCCACATTTCTGAAAGAAACTGTCCTCTTGCGGAGTGTAATGCTGTATGTTCCGGAGGAAATGGGAAATATTCAGCAGAGTCCTGGTATTTCTGGGAGAAGAGGTCTGATGTGGGGGGGGGAAGGTGATGTATCTGTGAGAAAGCTGGTGTTTCTGGGAGAAAATGCCAGGTATTGGTGAGGAAACAGATGCTAGAGAGGGAAAAGGCCATCCCTTTGGGAGAGAAGTGGTATTTCTGGGAGAAAATGCCCCAAATCGGGGAGTAAGTGTCATCCTGAGGCGTGTCATGGAGTAGATTTGGGAGGAAATGGAGGTGTTTCACAGAGTAGCGGCACTTCTGGGAGAAAATGTCCTCAGTGGGAAAGACAATGTCCTCTTGAGGGAAGAAAAGAGGTCTTTCTTACAGCAAATGTCATCCAATTGGGAGAAAATCTCCTCTCTTGGGGAGAAAAGTGGTCTTTCTGAGAGAAGGTGTCCTCTTCTTGGCTGCAAGTGTCCCATTTGGCATTGTCATGGAGGCTTTTTGGGGAGAAAGCGTGTGGCAGTTGTAAGAGAAGGGGTATTTCTGGGAGCAAATCTCCTCTTTTTGGAAGAGAAGGTGAAATTTCCAAGGGAAAAGTGGCATTTCTGGGAGGAAATGACATAGCTGGGGGAGAAAAGTGGGAACCGGTGGGAAAGAAGATCTTGTACTGGAGAGCAACGGTGGTCTTTTTGGTGTGCCAAGTGGTCTCTTGGGGAGACAACGTGGTAAATAGGGGAGACAATGTCCTCTGGAGGAGTGTCAAGTAGTATTTGGGAGAGCAAACGTCAGGTATTTCTCGGAAACCGGCTGTTTCTGGGAGATAGTAGCAGACTTGGTTGGAAAATGACAGGTGTTTGTGAGAAAGCTGGTATTTTGGGAAAAAAAGGCCGTTTTTTAAAGAATAAGCTGGCATTTCTGGGAGAATATGTCCCATCTTTGGGAGAAAACGGGTGTATGTGGGAGAAAATGTCGTGTATTTGGGAGAAAGCTGGTGTATGTGGGAGAAAAGGCCATTGTGATGGGAGTCAGTGTGATCTTGAGGAGTGGAAAGCAGTATTCTTGAGATGAAACGTGAGGTATTTCTAAGAGTCCTGGTATTTCTGGGAGAAAATGTCTTGTTTTGGAGAGCCAAAGTCCCATTTTGGGGGCAGAAGCTGGTATTTCTGTGACACTGCCATCTTGATGGGGGTAAGTGTGATCTTGAGGAGTGTAAAGCAGCATTTTGGTTAGAAAATGGGAGCTCTTCCTAAGAGCAGTGCTATTTCTGGGAGAAAAGGAGCTCTACTGGGCATAAAAATGGTGTATCTGTGATAAAATGCCACATTTCTGAAAGAAACTGTCCTCTTGCGGAGTGTAATGCTGTATGTTCCGGAGGAAATGGGAAATATTCAGCAGAGTCCTGGTATTTCTGGGAGAAGAGGTCTGATGTGGGGGGGGGAAGGTGATGTATCTGTGAGAAAGCTGGTGTTTCTGGGAGAAAATGCCAGGTATTGGTGAGGAAACAGATGCTAGAGAGGGAAAAGGCTGGTATTTTGGGGAAAAAAGGCCGTTTTTTAAAGAATAAGCTGGCATTTCTGGGAGAATATGTCCCATCTTTGGGAGAAAACGGGTGTATGTGGGAGAAAATGTCGTGTATTTGGGAGAAAGCTGGTGTATGTGGGAGAAAAGGCCATTGTGATGGGAGTCAGTGTGATCTTGAGGAGTGGAAAGCAGTATTCTTGAGATGAAACGTGAGGTATTTCTAAGAGTCCTGGTATTTCTGGGAGAAAATGTCTTGTTTTGGAGAGCCAAAGTCCCATTTTGGGGGCAGAAGCTGGTATTTCTCTGACACTGCCATCTTGATGGGGGTAAGTGTGATCTTGAGGAGTGTAAAGCAGCATTTTGGTTAGAAAATGGGAGCTCTTCCTAAGAGCAGTCCTATTTCTGGGAGAAAAGGAGCTCTACTGGGCATAAAAATGGTGTATCTGTGATAAAATGCCACATTTCTGAAAGAAACTGTCCTCTTGCGGAGTGTAATGCTGTATGTTCCGGAGGAAATGGGAAATATTCAGCAGAGTCCTGGTATTTCTGGGAGAAGAGGTCTGATGTGGGGGGGGGAAGGTGATGTATCTGTGAGAAAGCTGGTGTTTCTGGGAGAAAATGCCAGGTATTGGTGAGAAAACAGATGCTAGAGAGGGAAAAGGCTGGTATTTTGGGGAAAAAAGGCCGTTTTTTAAAGAATAAGCTGGCATTTCTGGGAGAATATGTCCCATCTTTGGGAGAAAACGGGTGTATGTGGGAGAAAATGTCGTGTATTTGGGAGAAAGCTGGTGTATGTGGGAGAAAAGGCCATTGTGATGGGAGTCAGTGTGATCTTGAGGAGTGGAAAGCAGTATTCTTGAGATGAAACGTGAGGTATTTCTAAGAGTCCTGGTATTTCTGGGAGAAAATGTCTTGTTTTGGAGAGCCAAAGTCCCATTTTGGGGGCAGAAGCTGGTATTTCTGTGACACTGCCATCTTGATGGGGGTAAGTGTGATCTTGAGGAGTGTAAAGCAGCATTTTGGTTAGAAAATGGGAGCTCTTCCTAAGAGCAGTGCTATTTCTGGGAGAAAAGGAGCTCTACTGGGCATAAAAATGGTGTATCTGTGATAAAATGCCACATTTCTGAAAGAAACTGTCCTCTTGCGGAGTGTAATGCTGTATGTTCCGGAGGAAATGGGAAATATTCAGCAGAGTCCTGGTATTTCTGGGAGAAGAGGTCTGATGTGGGGGGGGGAAGGTGATGTATCTGTGAGAAAGCTGGTGTTTCTGGGAGAAAATGCCAGGTATTGGTGAGGAAACAGATGCTAGAGAGGGAAAAGGCTGGTATTTTGGGGAAAAAAGGCCGTTTTTTAAAGAATAAGCTGGCATTTCTGGGAGAATATGTCCCATCTTTGGGAGAAAACGGGTGTATGTGGGAGAAAATGTCGTGTATTTGGGAGAAAGCTGGTGTATGTGGGAGAAAAGGCCATTGTGATGGGAGTCAGTGTGATCTTGAGGAGTGGAAAGCAGTATTCTTGAGATGAAACGTGAGGTATTTCTAAGAGTCCTGGTATTTCTGGGAGAAAATGTCTTGTTTTGGAGAGCCAAAGTCCCATTTTGGGGGCAGAAGCTGGTATTTCTCTGACACTGCCATCTTGATGGGGGTAAGTGTGATCTTGAGGAGTGTAAAGCAGCATTTTGGTTAGAAAATGGGAGCTCTTCCTAAGAGCAGTGCTATTTCTGGGAGAAAAGGAGCTCTACTGGGCATAAAAATGGTGTACCTGTGATAAAATGCCACATTTCTGAAAGAAGCTGTCCTCTTGCGGAGTGTAATGCTGTATGTTCCGGAGGAAATGGGAAATATTCAGCAGAGTCCTGGTATTTCTGGGAGAAGAGGTCTGATGTGGGGGGGGGAAGGTGATGTATCTGTGAGAAAGCTGGTGTTTCTGGGAGAAAATGCCAGGTATTGGTGAGGAAACAGATGCTAGAGAGGGAAAAGGCCATCCCTTTGGGAGAGAAGTGGTATTTCTGGGAGAAAATGCCCCAAATCGGGGAGTAAGTGTCATCCTGAGGCGTGTCATGGAGTAGATTTGGGAGGAAATGGAGGTGTTTCACAGAGTAGCGGCACTTCTGGGAGAAAATGTCCTCAGTGGGAAAGACAATGTCCTCTTGAGGGAAGAAAACAGGTCTTTCTTACAGCAAATGTCATCCAATTGGGAGAAAATCTCCTCTCTTGGGGAGAAAAGTGGTCTTTCTGAGAGAAGGTGTCCTCTTCTTGGCTGCAAGTGTCCCATTTGGCATTGTCATGGAGGCTTTTTGGGGAGAAAGCGTGTGGCAGTTGTAAGAGAAGGGGTATTTCTGGGAGCAAATCTCCTCTTTTTGGAAGAGAAGGTGAAATTTCCAAGGGAAAAGTGGCATTTCTGGGAGGAAATGACATAGCTGGGGGAGAAAAGTGGGAACCGGTGGGAAAGAAGATCTTGTACTGGAGAGCAACGGTGGTCTTTTTGGTGTGCCAAGTGGTCTCTTGGGGAGACAACGTGGTAAATAGGGGAGACAATGTCCTCTGGAGGAGTGTCAAGTAGTATTTGGGAGAGCAAACGTCAGGTATTTCTCGGAAACCGGCTGTTTCTGGGAGATAGTAGCAGACTTGGTTGGAAAATGACAGGTGTTTGTGAGAAAGCTGGTATTTTGGGGAAAAAAGGCCGTTTTTTAAAGAATAAGCTGGCATTTCTGGGAGAATATGTCCCATCTTTGGGAGAAAACGGGTGTATGTGGGAGAAAATGTCGTGTATTTGGGAGAAAGCTGGTGTATGTGGGAGAAAAGGCCATTGTGATGGGAGTCAGTGTGATCTTGAGGAGTGGAAAGCAGTATTCTTGAGATGAAACGTGAGGTATTTCTAAGAGTCCTGGTATTTCTGGGAGAAAATGTCTTGTTTTGTTTTATTGTTTTTAATATTTATATATTTTTTATGTTGCAATTTCAAGGAAACACTTCGATAGAAATTCCTTTAATTCTTTTGGCATACATAGAAGATGTGAAAATGCACATCATATTTTCACATGAATGTAGTAACACAAAAAAAGTTCAAAGCAGTAACTGATACACTCAATTATAAAAGCTGCCCTTCCTGTGCAAGAAATGTAACTCAGCCCTTGGGCTAGATGCCATTCTGTGTCATTGATGTAAACCTGGCGGACGGTACAAATACTCTGAATTTAAAATGGCATGACTAAAAATGGAGTCTTTCCTCTAGCTTTTAAGTTTTAAGAAACATAAAATATGTACGTATGCTTGGCAACTTTTCCTTTCATTATATACAAAAGTGACTCTCTCTAAAATAACTGTCAAACTAAGAGGGACTGTCAGAAACCTATCACAGGAGGTAATCTATTTGCTCAGGTTGCTGAAGAGCAATGAAAAAGTAGATATTGAGTTTCAGTTTTCAGCACATACATTAAAGTCCCATGCCTGTAATTAGGTCTCCTACCTTCCAAATAGAATTTTAAAAAAGTTTGATACATGATTATTTTAAATTATTTTTCTATAATTGGTTAGTGGTATTGTGGAACACATATTTAAGGATTAATGATGAGAAAGATTAGAAATCCAAAAAGTGTAAAATTCCATGCAAACTCAATTAAGTTTCAAGGACATTTCCATCAGAAAGAATGGAAATGAAGAAAGAACGGAGCCCCCAGGCTGGTTGTTGAGTGAGAATTACTGCTTACCCAGCATCCGTTTGCTTCATCAAATGTCCCCCATCTGCTCACAGAAACCTCTCTAAGATGCTTTTCTGAAGAATATTTGGCAGCATGTTTCCCAGGGCTGATGCCTAGAGGAGAGGGTTACATGGAGACTTGCTGTCTATCTTGATGGCAAACCCCTCCTAAGTAGGAATCCAGAGCTGGTGACTCACTTTGTAGTCTTGTATAGGTCTGGGGCAAGACAACATTATGGCAGTGGGGAGATATTCATGGTCAGGCTGGACAGGCCTCTGAGGTCTCTGACCTCTGTGGGTGTCCCTGTTCATTACTGGGGAACTGGACTCAATGGTCTGTAAGAGTCCCTTCCAACTCAAAAAAAAATTCTATGATTCTATGATTCTATGAATATTCCTGGTTTTATTACAAGTACAAATACTGATAAAGCCTACATTCAAATTGTTTATTCCTTGCTTTTGGAGAAGCTAAAACACTAGCACTAAGAGTTTTAATCAACGTAGATAATAGCTTGTCAGTTGTTATGCACAGTGGTACGTGCACCCAGTTTGAAATTTCAGTGCCATTAATGTTTTTAATTTTTTAAGTGATATGACACAGTACATGCAATCAACAATAACGAACATACCATGGTTCAGGACCCCTGATCTCTCAGCTAGTAATTTAAAATATTTTCATGTGTAGAGACAAGACAAGTATTATGTCCTAAATGGAGTCTAGGTCCCCAGCACTATTTCTCTCTCTATTTGATCCCTAAAAACAACTGTTTTCTTGCCAAAGATTTTGCATCGTTAAATCTCCTTTCTGAAACAATGAATATTGTGTAGTTGCAGGCCACTTTTTCAAACCTGTGGGCATTCCCTTTGCTTCTACTTCTTTAAGCAACCTGCAGTTGCAATACACTTTTGCAGTACAGTCTTGAACCTCTTTATTCCTTGTTTTTCAGTCACCATGGGCTGTGTCTGTGCTGTCTTTGTAACCAGGACCAGGGAATGACCTCTTTTCTCCCAGTCAGTTTTCTCAACACATCTACTGGTGTGGATGAAGCAAGCAAAGGCAACAAGAAAAGCAAATACAATTATACTAGCAAGCAGGAGTATCATTTATTATAGATGATAATCACATGTTGGTTTGTCACTAGGTGTGTTTAATCAACAACTTTCTTTTTGAAATAAGAGTGAAGATAAAAGAAAAGTTCAAATAGGATTCCTACATGTCTCGTTTTCATTAAAGATTAGATCTGCTACAACACGATGAACTGAGGATAATATAATGTAACGTCCAAACACTTTTTTTCAAGTAATGTTAACACTGAATGAAAGGTATACAGGCTTCAATGAAATTAGGCAGTTGAGGCCTAGTTGAATGCTATTTGTTGTTGAATGGTATTTGTGACAGTGTTGAAAGAAATGGCTGATGTTATTGTAAAGTTACTGTCTGTCATCTATGAAAAACGGTGTTCTGCACAGGTCTGTGAGTGTTAGAAATGGGCTTTCTTGAAGAGCTGTCCTTATGGAAAAGGAGGCATTGCTTGCAAACTGGTAAATTGGGAAAAAAAAAAAAAAAGTAACATTTCTGATTTCCAATTTAGTTATTAGAAAATCCCCATCATCTCTCTTTATATTATATGAATACTCCATGGTGTCCTTGGGATGACAAGATGCCTGTACTGCTATTTAGATATGCACAAATACAACAAATCCATGGGCAGATCTTTCCCCTACTGCATTTTTTTAATGTATTTCTTTATTGCTAAACTAAAAGGAAAATAATAGTAGAAAAAATTCAATCACCTTAATCAGCACATGCAAGTCTTAAAAATCTTTTTCTTGCTCTGTAATACTGAAAAGACCTGATGGGAAATGTTACCTTCCAAATTTTGCTCTGTGTATATGCATTTCCTATTTAAACCCTCACTCAGCAAGAGAAGGAAAAACACTTCTCAGTTTCAGTGTAAGTGCCCCATGGAATTTTCTACAGGAAAAATATCACTTTAGATCTGTCAGACAATAACATTTTATTACCTCAAGGATGTTATCTGAACCTGAGGTCTAATATCTAAATGAACTGCAGTTCAGATTATTTGAGATTTAGCAGAAAGACAGAGGGATGGAAAGTTTCATAGAAAGATTCTATGGGGAGAAGTCTCATTCATTTATTGTGGATAAATATGATGAAAAGGTATTCATATACCAAGTTTTAATAACTGTATGGTTAACAGGAGGAACAGTAGACAGCTTTGAGCAGTAGCTGACATACAGAACAGGAGAGTTGGAAGAGTAATATTTCCAAGAAGATTAATTTAATTTAAAGGCAGAATGTTTTTTGGCTATTGGAAAGTTCTCTGTTGTGTTGAGCAAAAGGATAGATATACTGGCTGAAAATAAACCTGTAAAAGTGAGGTAATGCATTTACTAAAACAACAGTAATTGCTATATCAGGATGGATCATATATTAAAGGCAATAAAACTCTGATTAATAGCTGTCAGGTTATTTCTTTATTTTCTCAAATATTTATTTGAGCGCAACATACTATAAATACTTTAAAGAAAATGTTTATCTTATATTTGTACATGATTGCACTCAGTAATACATGGAAGAGCAGCCACTGAAGTGGGAGGATCATAAGCCCAATGTATGTGAAGAGAGAGAGCAATAAATTTGATTCTTCTCAGCATTTTTCTGTTACAGGTTTTGAGAAACTTGTTAGATTTTAGTACCTGCAAATGTAAATGAAACCAACATAAAATACCATACATAACCTTATTACTTTAAATAACATAGAAAATATGGATTGGAAGACTCGTGTGCATGTTCTTTTTTTCTGTCTTAGACCTGAATAAAGCTGTAAAGAAGAAATTAATGCTCTAGTAAGTCACTGTCAACTCTTGCAAGTCCATTTGGGAGAAAATTTGACACTCCATTTTTTTTTTCTTGTTGTCCTTCTATCTCCTACTCTCCTTTCTGTGTATGTTTATTATTTGCCTCATTTCTGTGAAAACAAATCAGGCTCCATTAATAAAAGCAAAAACTGTTTAAGGCCATCCATCTTACTCTTTCTCCTCAAAGGTTTGCTGCCACTTGTTCTATCACAGAGGACTGCAAAACTTTTTTGCTCCACATTGTTACCCTCTAAAGATAAAATGAATAAATTGCTTAAGATGATGTTGAAAGACTCTTAATGGTGCATTTATGATCATAACATACGTATTTGTGAGACCTAAGGATTTTTATTCATTCTATTTTTGTTCAATGTAAAATCAAGATTAACTTCTTAGATTTTCTGGACATCCTCGTTGTATAAATTTAATTTTTTACTCCTTTTCCTTGTACAACTTCTGAAATCTGACAGTAAGAACATTTTTATTTTTGTCTCAAACCTCTTTTTTATTCTTTGTCCATCTATTTTTTTTTTCCCCCCTATGATGCTTCTTATAACTTTACCAATTACTTTGTGTTCCATTTCATTACGTTATTTATTTTTGCTTTTTCTTTAGGGCAGGATATGTCTACTGCTATGCATCTGCACAGTTCCTACAATGGAGCTTTGATCCTGGTTGGATTGCTTAAGTGCCATTAACATAAACGTGGTTAACAAAAATAGTAGTTTCAGCTTAGTATTTTTCATGCTAAATCAGGTTCAAAACTAGAAGAATAAAAGTTTTTTTGTAAGAAACATAAACATCCATGTTGATTTCATAAGTGAAACTGATTCTGTTTTTGAAGAGCGGAAGAAATTTAAATAATTCACCTGAAAGCAAAGTTCACTTCTGTTTCTATATTCTCAGAAGTGAATCATCAGATTAAACTAGCATGCCACAGTTTAGTGGTAAACCTCTAACACTACCAAATCTACATATGTAGATTTTGCTTTAATGTCACAGGCAACAGAATGTAATCAACTAACAAACAAAACAAGCAAACAGAAAATTCACATCCAAATAAACCAGAAAGAGGAGTTTATAGACACTCTACAGAACTGTTAGCTGTGCTATGCTTTTCAAAAGCTGGAATTTGTCCTACAGACATCTCAGAAGTTGCACATCTGTCCAAGAAGAATCATTGCACTTTATTTCTACTGTACATGTTTATCTTATATCTTATTCTTCATTACTGTTATGTACTATGCAAAATACATAAAGAAAAAAAGCAGTAATCAAACTATACATACTGTGAGCAGGGCTTTGTGAAGGCTGCAGTACTGTACAGAAGAAAGCCTTGAACAGATCTATCTCAAATTCAGGGTAATAATACATTTATTTCCTACCCACATTGCTCATGTAATCCACCAACTATTTTAGGAACGCCTAGATTCTTAAAAATACAGAAATTAAAGTGATTTCCTGATCAACCCTTACAGAAAGACACAAGTTGAAACATGAAAGCAACTATGAATGCTTTGGAGAGAAAAAAATAGAATGTAATGTTAATAAGCTAAATAACAGTTTCAAAGTTTAGTATCTTGATGCTTTACGGAGCTCCCATAAAATGGCTCTGAGCCTTCCCTTTCTAATGATTTTGCACACCCACGCAACTTGCTCTGTGGGGATGGAAGATAACAGGATTTAGATCCTTGACACACTGCAATTGATTTAACAATAAATATTGTCCATCCTAGTTTTGGGTTACTATAAGATGAAAGCAAAAATGTATATACTGATCTACTGGTTTTCTTTTAAAAAACATTCACCTGATGCTGAAGGCTAATTCTGTAAAGCTGAAACTTAAATCCCAGCAGAAACAGGTTCCCAGATATTAAAAACAAACAAACAAACAAACAAAAAAAAATCATAAAAGTATGTATAATGAAATCTTTAGGCATGTGACAAACTTTGTTTTATATATTATATGATTTCAGAACATCTGTCACACACACTCACAAACTTTCCTTAGAAGGAGAAGCAGAAGTTTAGATGATGATAAAGTTATGTTCTTACCACATTAGACGGTTCCAATTTCTTCCTTCTAGCAAGGTCAGTGATATTATTGCCATTGTAGTTGATGCTCTCCATACAGCCTTTGAAAATTTTTTCTGCTGTTAGAACTTGGCTTCCCAGAAAAAGGCATGCCTCCAAAGGTTATCTTTGAATGTATCAGAAAATGAAAGACAGTTACTGGAGGACAAGGGCTTAGAATTTTTGCTTACTAGAAAAAGAAAGTATCAAACAAGTACTGGAAAAGTAGGAAAAAGTCTATGATGAAGTCATGACTGCAAATATTTTTGGTGGTAAATTGTATCTCTTATTAGGTTTTCCCAAATACAGAGAAAATATGTATCACAGTTACATATAGACTGTAACGAAGAGAAGGTCTCTAAAAGGAATGCACTTTTAAATGCTTGGCAGAGCAAAATGTCAGTATTGTTAAGAAACAAGAATTTGTTGGCCAAAGAATGTGCTGTCTGTCTGATCTTGGAGAAGAAAAGTCTGCCTTTCTTTACAAACCTGAATGCAGAAAGTTTGAGAAGTAAAGGTGCCCAGTAAAACCTATTTCAATATGTAGACTGAAACAAACATTAAAATAAAAAAAAATCTACTAAATCAAAAGGGAAGAAGGAAAGTGTTGCTTTATGTAGAACATCCATCAGTTTGGTAGAGTGTCAGAAGTGAGAAGTGGTTGGTGGCAAGTAAGTATTATTCATTCTTTGTCATATATTAAAATAAAGGATGTTTTATTTTCTTTCATGTACCAAACCGTAATACCAAACAGTTCCATTTGTCTTAAATACTCTATACAACTGCAGATAATTACAGCAACATAAAAACCAGCATTATGACATACCTAGAGGGATTAGTTTGACTTGTGTTTGGTTCCCAGGTCCCAAGATGCCAGTATCTGGGAAAGTGGCAAATGGAAATTCAACTGTGCAGAGGAACAGGAAAAAACCCTATATCTGTATATCAGCAATACAGAAATAATTGATAAAATGCTCAGGAAACAAGCTGTGTTTAACCAGCACTGTCCAATCCAGCCTGTTGCAGGGTCCACGACAGCAGTGAGAGGAAAGAGCAGCAGACAAGACTCCTCTGGCTTGTACCATGGTATTAGTTCTAGCACGTTCTGCTAGAAGTTCTGCATTTGAAGTTACATTAGCAAGCCTGATGTGCTTGGCAACAGCACAACATCTCACTCCATATGTAACGTATTTTCTGTGGCAAAGAACTTCTTTGTTCATAACTCACGGACTTTTGATTTCCATGCATCTCGTGGGCCTGAGATAAAAGACAATTTAAAAGGAAAGAAAGAAAAAAAAAAGGGGGGGGGGATGCTATGATGGTAATGTTTAATATTCGTGTGGGGGGTGAAAGGTGTACTTGAGTTGCCTAAGCACAAGCTTCTACTGCTATTGGTGATACCTGGGGTAGTGTGCCTTAGTAACCTCTGCTTTCTGCTTGAGGAGGTATGCATCTCTATAAATTCTCTGCCATTTCTGCCAACACCATGGGAGTGCTACAGATATCTAGGGGATATATGTATATAAGCTGCTCATTCAGTTTACGTGTTTGTCTTTTTCTTGGATGAGAAATAGTTGCTGTTTATTATTTCCTTAAATGCAACACAAGCATTTACTCATAATATCCAATCTGAGAACACCGTTCTTGTAACTGCTTATGAAAATCATAGATACAGAAATCAAAAGAAACTGTTTCAATCTGCTTGCATTTAAGGAAATAGGAAGTCTCTTTCCACCCTTGCGCATATTTAAGACTGTTTTCTGACAAACTGCTAGCTAAAGGCTTCAGTCTTTCTTTTTGTGCTTACTTCCTCAATGGAATAGCTGAGCTTTTGTAACTGTCCCTACTTTGAAGTTTTCTAGTGGATCCAGGTTGGTTTAAGTATCCTCTATTCCTCACTTCTGTCTTTTCTACCATTTTCTTCAAAAAGGAGCATGTTAAGAACATAAATTTCTATTCTGTTAAGAGTCTTCTCCTGCAGTTAGCTGGTTAGTAAATAATACTTTGCTCACTCACCTCACTCAACCTGCTGGCCACATTCTTTTTAATGCATCCCAGGATACCATTGGCCTTCTTGACCACAAGGCCACATTGCTGGTTTGTGGTCACCCTGCTGTCTACAGGGACACCCAGGCCCTGTTTGTAAGAGAATGTGATTGACTTCACTTCTTCCAGCAAAAAAAGAGAAGCAGGTCTAAGACATCTGTTTATCTCCAATTTAAACAACTTAATTTAGGTAGAATTATGTGTTTTACAGCTATTCACGTTGCTGTGAAAAGAAGCGCGGCTATACGAATAAGAAGTCGCGCGGCTCTGCCCTCGCAACTCCCCCCGCCCCGCGCACGGAGGCGGCCCCCAGCCGCAGCCCCCAGCCGCTCCCCCCCTCGCGCAGCGCCACTCCGAGGTGCCGCCTGCCGCAGCGACGGCGGCGGGGAGCCCTCGCGCCCAGAGGCGGCCTTCCCGGGGTCTGCCCTCTCCGCCCCCCTCCCACCTACCTGAGGGCAGCCGGCATCCGTCCGCGCAGCGGCGCACAGCCGGTGGCACCGCGCGCACAGCCTGCCTGCCTGCCTGCCGCCCTCCCTCGGACGAGGGTCCCCTTAGACGAAAGCACAGCCCCAGCCCGGCCGCTACCGCGAGGGACCGCGCCCGCGGCCGGAGCCCGGGGGCCGCGAGGAGGGAGGGCTGAGCGCCCGGTGACAGGTGAGGACGGCCCCCGCGCCGCTCCCTACCTCGCGCCGCTCTCCTCGCAGCCGGCGGCTCGCTTACCCTCGACCGCCGCCGCCCCCTCGCTCCGTTCCCCCGCCCTAACGCGGAGTTCAACGCGACCCCGCTGGCCGCGAGGCCCCGCCCCCCGCCCCGCACTGACGGCTCTCTCCGCCAATAGCGAAGAAGACGGCCGTCCTCGAGCTCCGCCCTCACCTCCTTCGACCAATAGGAGCTATCCGTGGTGCTGCCCCTCCGCCTTCCCGGCAGGCTCGGTTGGCTCGCAGCTGCCGAGCAACGGGCGCGGGGCTGCGGGTGGGGCCGCTGAGGGCGGTGGCCGGGCCCCCGCTGCGGGCCGGGGTTGGTGCCGCGGGATTGTGCCCGGGGCTTCTCGTTCGGGAGCTTTCGCCTCATAGATGGACGTTTTTTGTTCCCCTCCCCTTTTTCCCTCTTGGCTCAGCCATCAGGAGGATGGAAATATCTCCCGCACTCTCAAAGCTGTAATCTCGGCTTGCAGAAATGATAACTGGTATGTGAAGATGTTTCTAATTTTTTTGTTTCTTCACTTGTTTGTGAACCTAGGGTAGGGAGAAAGAACTGAAGTAACCTGCAGTGAGATTCTATCACTTTTGTAACTCCTTAAGCATAGTCAAGAATGTATGTTTGTGAACTACTTTATTAAGATAGTCCTGGTGGAGTATACTTTATATCACTGGGAGTCCAGGATTTTCTGAACAGTTCTTAAATCAGAGTCTAGCAATAGCAAAGTTGAATTACATGTACACTGTACAGTTAGGTTGTTGGTAATAAGCAGAGCTTGTGCATCTCAACAGCTGCAGCTATACAAGCTATACATTTGTCAAGTAAGCTCAGTATGAGTGGAGTATCAGCTTTATTAATTCAAGTCATTCTCATAATCTTATCCATACATAATGTTTGTGTTCTTAATACCTTAACCAAGTGAGTGAAAAGTTTCCAGCTAATCTGTTTAGCTTCCAGGCAAGTGATTCCACATGTTAAATTTGCTGCTTCCTCCTTTCTCCCATTCCCTGGTCTCTTAGGTCAGTGTTCGTTCTCTTATGTCCTCTATTAAGGAATAGGTTTAGTTCTGCTACATATTAATGCCATGCCTACAGATAAATTATCCTTACATCTCAAACTGAATAGCTGCTGCTTGAGGTTTTTTTTTTCCTTCTAGGCTAGGAAGTCTCTGTATGGCATGCCAGCAACGTTTTGTTGCAACGTTCTTAAAAGAAGAAATCTTTTACAGCGTGCAAGTTCTTTAAGATATGGTGATGCATTGGGGTTTAACCCAGCAGATCACTGAGCGTCACGTGGCTGTTCATTCACTGCCCCCATCTCAGTGAGATGGAGAGGAGAAATGAGGGAAAAAATGAGATAGAGAAAAAGAAAAGCATAATAATTATGGCATGTATATCTACATATACACACAGATACTTGTAATCTAGATTTATAACAACGGATGCGCAAGCAATTGCTCATCTCCTCTTGAGGTCTTGAAACAGTAAACGTTCGGTGCAGAAAGTCTATACCAAATTAACTTGAAAAACGGATGCTTTCCAGCTTCAGGTGAGACAATTATTCATTGATCTTTTGTACATTTCAAGTGTGCAAAAACTCACCTCTGGAAGACTGATATTTGTAGATAAAATTGATATGGCTTACTGGGCTCTGTTAGTGGCTCTTAGATGTAGTAAATTTGATGTTGTTAATGATCTTCTGCATATGGAAGTTCTACTTCTGCTGAATTTACCTGTCATTAACAGCTTGCTGCATTGTGAAATCATTAAATAGCAGCCTTTAACATATTTAACTCTGGTTTTTGAAAAGCTGAACTTCCTAATTGGGACTCATACATGTATGAAGCCTTGGTGTCTGGTGCTGACTTGAGAATAAAACTTCAGTTATTACTTACAGGGCCTGCCTTACAGCATAAGATCACATGGCAGTGCCTTCTGCTTTCAGTATTTTACCAGTGCTGTGGTACAACTGGGTCTGGTTAATACCTGTTCAGATACAAGACAGAGTAAGGAAAATGTGTTTATTATTTCAGATCAGCCCTTTTTTACAAGGCATCGATTGGTTACTTGGTGGTGAATGTTGGGTTCTATTGCAGATGTGATGCCATCCATGCAGTAATGGATGGAAATACATTAAAGGAGCAGCATAACAATTTATTTCACAGGGCAAAGGTCAAGAGAGTGCTGATTCCATATTACAAATCTAACAAAACTGAAGTGGCAGAAGCATTCTTTGAAGGCTTAAGCAGATGAGGGATGTTCAGTTTTCTGTTACAAAACCTAAATCAGAGAGCATTGAAATCTGTTGAATTTTGGAATAGTTGAGAGTAAGAATGTGAATTCTGTTTGTAACAGAAAAAAACTTGTTCTCATTCCATCCCTCTACTACTCGCATCTGCTCCACATGTCGAAGTAGGAAAAGAGTCATTTGTTGCTCCGTTAATTGCAAAACTGTATTTGTCAGACACCAATTCTGAATCAGCTCTCATACCTGTTACCGTGCTTTCGATAACAAGACTGCAGTTGGGGTTGGTTTGTAGGGAGGCTAGATGAATTGAAAGGGAGTGGATTGGGATAGTATAGCTGCTGGACAGAAACACCTATTTTAAAAGATGATCATCCTATGAAGTATGCCAGTTTTCCCACCTTGTGTATGTGACCTGAGGAGCTATGTTAAGATAAGCTTAAGATAATGGCAGGACAAGGGGAAATGGCTTTAAGTTGAGGGAGGGAGGATTTAGGTTGAGTATCAGGGGAAGTTCTTTACAGAGTGAATGGTGAGGTGCTGGAACAGGCTGCCCAGAGAGGCTGTGGACACCCCTCTTCCTGGAGGTGTTCAAGGCCAGTTGGATGAGGTCCTGGGCAGCCTGGTCTAATATTTAATAGGGAGGTTGGTGGCCCTGCATATGGTGGAGGGGTTGGAGCTTCATGATCTTTGAGGGTCCCTTCCAACCCAAGCCATTCTATGATTTTCTGATTCTAAGCTCAAATGCTAGTGTCTTGGGAATCAAAGCAGAGTTTCTCTTTGCCATCCCTATTTACAGTTGCTTAACTAGGATCTGTAGTATCAGAAAGAAACCTGGGATATAATTGGAGTAAATGCAATTAAATTCTTCTGTAAAATAGTCAATTTAAAACCCTTTATGTCTTGAGCGATCATGGAAAGAGTGACATAAAATGATTATTTAACGGATGTATTTGGGATCTCTGCTTGATTACTATAAAAAGATTCCTTCATAAGACATTGTATGGAGTTGGCTGATATTTGCTGAAATACTCCTGTTGAAACTTTCTGGTGTGGAATATTGCTTCCAGTATTTCATCATACCTTTAAAAACTTACGAAGTTTCAATCTACAAGTTTTGGACTCCTTCATAGTGCTTTTCTGTAGCCATTTGAAGTATTACTTCTGCCTTTCAGTCTTGCACTGAGACTTCATTTGGTGGTCTCATTCTCTACTGATCTAATTTTCTCATTTGTTTCCTTTAATATTATAGTGCTTATCATTGATTGTGTCTGTTAGTACCTCTGAAATTCTATAGAAAGATGGCTATTGCTTTCCTTTTAGCAAGTTGCTGCAGCTACTTCAAGCCGACAAATAAAAGTTTGCTTTCTCCGAAAACCTCAGTAGCCACTGCTTTGCTTTTTTGATACAGATCAAACTAGAAAGTTTATCATTATTGTCTTGAGGATTGTGTACTTGAAAGAGAAGGGCTTGTGGACTTAAAAGCTTCTTTTTGCCACAAGTGTTGTGTTTAATAGAAGATGTTATG